>NC_069499.1:506540404-506859154 GCF_027579735.1 Bombina bombina
CCGGGCGATGTCATCTTCCAAGCGGGGTCTTCAATCTTCTTTCTTCAGGATCCATCTTCATCCCGCCGACGCGGAACATCCTTCTTCCCCGACGGACTAACGACGAATGAAGGCTCATTTAAGGGACGTCATCCAAGATGGCGTCCCTTCAATTCCGATTGGCTGATAGGATTCTATCAGCCAATCGAAATTAAGGTAGGAAAAATCTGATTGGCTCATTGAATCAGCCAATCAGATTGAAGTTCAATCCGATTGGCTGATCCAATCAGCCAATCAGATTGAGCTCGCATTCTATTGGCTGTTCCGATCAGCCAATAGAATGCGAGCTCAATCTGATTGGCTGATTCAATCAGCCAATCAGATTTTTCCTACCTTAATTCCGATTGGCTGATAGAATCCTATCAGCCAATCGGAATTGAAGGGACGCCATCTTGGATGACGTCCCTTAAAGGAGCCTTTATTCGTTGTTAGTCCATTGGGGAAGAAGGATGTTCCGCGTCGGCGGGATGAAGATGGATCCTGAAGAAAGAAGATTGAAGACCCCGCTTGGAAGATGACATCGCCCGGATGGAAAACTTCTTCAGCGCCGCTTGGAAGATGACATCGCCCGGATGGAAGACTTCTTCAGCGCCGCCTGGATGATGACTTCATCGGATGGAAGACTTCTTCAGGGCCCCTTGGAGGATCACTTCTGCCGCTCCCTATCTCTTCTTCGGTTCCATCGGTGGGTCGGCTGGCTGAAGACAACTCAAGGTAGGATGATCTTCAGAGGGGTAGTGTTAGGTTTTTTAAGGGGGGTTTGGGTTAGATTAGGGGTATGTTGGTGGTGGGTTTTAATGTTGGGGGGGTTGTATTTTTCTTTTACAGGCAAAAGAGCAGTTTTCTTTGGGGCATGCCCCGCAAAAGGCCCTTTGAAGGGCTGGTTAGGTAAAAGAGCTTTGAACTTTTTTAATGTAGAATAGGGTAGGGCATTTTTTTATTTTGGGGGATTTGTTATTTTATTAGGGGGCTTAGATTAGGTGTAATTAGCTTAACCCCTTAAGGACCAGCGACGTACCCTGTATGTCACTGGCCTTTTTTTGGGACTTGATTGTTATATAGCGCGGTCTTGCCACCAGCGTTGAGACTGCTCTATTCCACAAAGCCTGCTGGAGGGAGGGTATTAATAGCGTCTTCTTGCTAGACTTGTGCTATCATGTCCTGAAAAAACCCTTAATGACCAGTGACATACAGGGTACATTGTGGTCATTAAGGGGTTAAAATTGTTGTAATATTTTTTAAATGTTTGTTACTTATTTTTTTTATTTTTTGTAACTTAGCTTTTTTTATTTTTTGTACTTTAGTTAGTTTATGTAATTGTATTTAATTGTAGTTATTTGTATTTAATTTATTTAATTAATGTAATGATAGTGTAGTGTTAGGTTTAATTGTAACTTAGGTTAGGATTTATTTTACAGGTAATTTTGTATTTCTTTTAGCTAGGTAGTTATTAAATAGTTAATAACTATTTAATAACTATTCTAACTAGCTAAAATAAATACAAAGTTACCTGTAAAATAAATATAAATCCTAAAATAGCTACAATGTAATTATTAATTACATTGTAGCTATCTTAGGGTTTATTTTACAGGTAAGTATTTAGTTTTAAATAGAAATAATTTATTAAAGTATAGTGTAGTGTTAGGTGTAATTGTAACTTAGGTTAGGATTTATTTTACAGGTAAATTTCTCTTTATTTTAGCTAGGTAAGCTATTAAATAGCTAATAACTATTTAATAGCTATTGTACCTAGTTAAAATAAATTGAAAGTTACATGTAAAATAAAAATAAATCCTAAGATAGCTACAATATAATTATTATTTATATTGTAGCTATATTAGGGTTTATTTTATAGGTAAGTATTTAGTTTTAGATAGGATTAATTTAGTTAATAATAGAAATATTATTTAGATTTATTTAATTAATATTTAAGTTGGGGGGTGTTAGGGTTAGACTTAGGTTTAGGGGTTAATAATTTTATTACAGTGGCGGCGGTGTAGGGGGGGCAGGATAGGGGTTAATAAATTTATTATAGGTGGCTACGGTGTAAGGGGGGCAGATTAGGGGCTTAATAAGTTTAATATAGGTTGCGGCGGGGTCCGGGAGCGGCGGTTTAGGGGTTAAACTATTTATTTAGTTGCGGCGAGGTCCAGGATCAGCAGGATAGGGGTTAATAACTTTATTATAGGTGGCGACGGTATAGGGGGGGCAGGATAGGGGTTACTAGGTATAATGTAGGTGGCGGCGGTGTCCGGGAGTGGCGGTTTAGGGGTTAATAAATTTATAAGAGTTGCGGCGGGGTCTAGGAGCGGCGGTTTAGGGGTTAATAACTTTATTGAGTTGCGGGGGGCTCCGGTATAGGGGGTAGAACAGTGTAGTTTAGTGTGGGTGCTTAGTGACAGGCTAGCAATAAAGCTATCAAAAAGCCGAAGAGCAGCGAGATCGGATGAGTGATAACTCTCACAGTCCGCTGCTCATCGCCCCGTACTTGGTGCGCATCTTTTTGACAGATTTATTGATAACTTAGGCGAAATTTTTCAGGTCTGCGGCGGCGATGGTAGGCGAGCTTAGGCGGGCGTATTGGCCGGCGAAGGCAGGTAAGTTGACACGTTGATAACTAGGCCTCTATGTGTCTGGTATGCGATTAGTTGCTAAGTCACACATTTTCACAGCATCCATTAGTGACACTCGCACAGACACTGGGTAAATCACCGCTACACATAATTTGGTAAACGGATGTTTTATAAGTCACGTTAGTGGATATCATATGGTCATTTTAAAACACACATATATTGGTATATGTTGTTAATTGTATAGATTCTACTGCTTAGGTGCATATTGAATTCCAAGTGTTTGGTTGCTAGGCTACATGCAATGCTAATTAGTAATGTGTGCTAAGTTCTTGCTAACACCTGGTTTTGCACACAAGGTAATTAACGCTTATTTGAAACACATATAAGGTGAACAGGGCGGCAGGACTTCCTGTTGGAGGCGGGGCATGCAGGTAGCTGCAGGTAGCTGCAGGTGCTGAGGACGCTCCGTGCCTAAATTCAAACACCAACGCATGCTTTGGTTTCCCTTGGCCACATCCAGGCTTGGGAATACGGATCACGATCCTAGCATGGGAAGTCTAAGTGGCAGCCTAAAAGTGCACGGTGGCTGGTGCACACCATTTCTATAAAAGCTCCTAAGCATTTAACCACTATTACTCCAAGATAAGCCCTCTGTTTCACTTAAGGCTTTGCATTAATAAGGACTGGTAGCGTCTCTATCCATTACTCTTGGCAGTTGATGGGCGTCTATAGGGAGGTACTAGGCTCACCTGTACAAGAGTCGCTCCCTGAACAAATACATCTACACGCTGGTACACAGGATACAGAAGGTGGACCCTGACACTCACCTGGTTGAGTGTTTGATGTGCTTGGTGGCAGTGTTTCTCCCCCCTGGCGGGGCTGATTGGGGTGCCTGGAGTTCCCGGTGCGGGTGAAGAAGGAGTCCCTCTCCCGGGTTGAGAGTGGAGCGGTGTCGACGCGGAGCTTGCTGCAAGGAATCCGGGGCTCCTTCGTTGGGCAGGCAGCGGAGGTGGTAACGCCCCTTCCAGCGTGAGCCATCAGGAGCTACGCGGCACTCCAGTCCTGGTTGTTGTGTGCCTAGGCCCCCCCTCGCTGACGACCGGCATCCCAGCTGTGAAGGAGGAGTGCCGGAAGTGTTGGTTTGATTGGCCGGCAGCTCCCTCTGGCGCGGACGCGCTGTCCCCCTCTCATAGAGAGGATCTTCTGTTTTGGCTACAGTTGGGGCGTTTTCGATCCCAGTACACCACAACGGTCGAAGAGCGTGCAGACAAGCAAGGCATGCCAAGAGTTTGGGTAACGGCTGTAAGGTACTGTACTCTGAATCATGCATACATGCCTGCCGGGGGTAATTCCTTGTGGGAGTCATTGATGGTAACTATGCAGCTGGCTTAAGCGCTATAAAAAAAAATCTTTTTGCCCTCAGTACATTGGCCCTTTCGGTGGGAGTCTCAGAACGATCTGGCTATCCAAGACTGACTGTATAAACTGGCTGAGAAGGCAGTAAAGGCTATGTTGTAAAATATCATTTGAGCTGATTAACATCACGAGAAAAGCTATTACTCTCTTTTGTGCGGACTGGCTATGTTTGTATATTTTGCTTTAGCACAAAGTTTTCTTTATCTATATGCTTTGACATTATTATTTATGTATTTAGCACAAAGTTTCTTCTATCTACATGTTCTGATATTATCTATGCATACTCTACATTGTTGGATAACTCCCCCTTGCTCCAAGCTACTGTCTTTATGAATGTAAACTGTGGGGAGTTAATATAGGCTTGGAAAAGTGGCCATAGTTGATTACTAGACATTAGAATATAACGAATATACGGAATTCTCTCTTTTCTGTTTAAAACCTGAATGAGCTTGTTTAGGCTGAGAGACATATATCTGAGGCTCACAATATAGCTTAAGTTTCTGGTTGTACTCACTGCGGTAATCACATAGTACTAAGTCCTTTATAGGTGTGCCCCTGTTAAATCAATTGTGCTAAATATTAAGGCACTGGTCTATAGCATATGAATTTAAGTCTAGAATTACACACTAGGGCAGATGTACATACACAAGCTGCATTAGGTACTGTTTATTGTGTTGCTCCACATTTTGAAACTGTTTATCTATGCTGCCATCTATTTTTTTTCCACATTAATTTGGGTAAAAATATTATGTCTCTATTTTGTTCTCCTGTTTAGCTGCTTTCCTAAATTAAGAGGACTTAGAAGTTAGGAATAATCCCCTCACACTTTAGTGTAAAGTATAACGTAGAGATTTGAGGATCAGAAGGGACATTTGAACAAAAATGTTGTAACACATTTTGGAGAATACATTTCTTAACTCATAAAGAAATGCTAGCACTCAAGGAAGGGCTTCACAATGAGTTTTACTTAGAGTCAGTCTGTTAAAGTATTAGGTGTTTTGGATTTATACACTTCCGCGCTAAATTTCCCAGACAATATATAGCACTTTGCAGACAATTACTAGCTGAGTTTTGTTCATGGATAAATATATGCAGCAAAGGAGCTCTCCCTCCAATATGCCCCCCAAATCCCGAGAGAAGAAGGGGAGCAGCAGGAACCTGGATTCGAGCGCTGTATCCCCTCTGGAAAAAAGCGTCTCCATCCCCTCCCCTAATAATTTGACTGAATTTGCAGCTGAAGTAGCTAAAATTTTGACACCTCAATTCGATATGATCAAACAGGAGATCAGAAATGAGATATCAAACCTCACTTTGGAGGTTAGGCAGTTTTCATCCAGACTAGATGAAATTGAGAATCGGATCTCAGATTTGGAAGACAGATTTAATATTGCTGATCCAATAATGGACTCTCATAGCAAATCTATTATTGCGCTGCAAGCCAAAGTTGAAGATCTTGAGGATCGTTCGAGGCGCAATAACCTCAAAGTGATTGGTTTGCCTGAGTCTCCTGAGTTCCAAGACCTAATGAATTTTGTCACTATTACATTACCACAGGCTTTGCAGATCCCGGCTCCTGCTGCTCCCTTTCTGATCGAAAGGGTACATAGGATAGGCCAAAGACGTGAACAGAGTGAGGCCTCGAGGCCCAGGCCTGTAATCTTTAAATTTGTCAACTTTCAGGACAAATTAATATATCTTAAACACTACAGGAAATGTGGTTCTCTCTCTCTGGGCTCACACAAATTACTATTGTTTCAGGATTTCTCTACAGAAACATTAACTAAGAGAAGAGACATGTCCTTCTTTTATGGGAGGTTACAGAAAGAGAACTACAATATTAGATTAATTTACCCAGCAAAGTTAATAGTGCAGAAAGATGGTAGTACACATACACTCAATACTGTTATGGAGGCTGAGACCTTTTGTAGGGAGGCAGGGGTCCCATGACCAGGTCTCTATCACAATGGGAAGAGGGTTTTTTTTCCTTTTTCTTCTTGATCTTAGAATCTGAATATTTTATCACTTAGAGTTACCGAAATGAGTAATAGGGTTTTTGAATTTAAGAATACGTCAGTTTTAGAAATGATGTCGTTATGTTTGTTTCAGGGTCTGTGTGGAGTAGGGTTGTGTTTTTCTTGGTGGTTCCTTTTTTTTTTTTCTCCTCCTCTCTCGCTCTCTCTCCTCGCTCCTTCTTTCGCCCTTTTACACCTTCCCTCTCCCTCTCGATTCCCTATTATGGTGCATAGTGGAGACGGGTCTTTGTTGCACCCCTAGGGTAAAACACAGTGAGATCTTTGACTTCTTGCCATATACTGGATCAGCACGATGATTAGCTCCAGTGATGTATAATCTTAATCTTTTATCCTGGAATATAGGGGGCATTAATTCACCCATTAAAAGAAAAGCTGTAATAAAATACTTGGGCAAATTCAATCCTGACATAGTTCTTTTACAAGAATTACATCTTAACGCTAGTGAAATACCTAAACTTAAATCTAAGTGGGTGGGGGAAGTTGTGGCGGCTCCATTTACCTCTAGGAAGAGGGGGGTGGCAATATTGTTGAACCGTAAGCTAGAATATAGGATAAGTAAGGCTGAGCCCGATGCTGAAGGGAGATTTTTAATATTGGAGTTGGAAATTAAAGGCATTAGATATACAATCTGTAACATATATGGTCCTAATCAAGTTGACCATAATTTTTGGTCTGCCCTACTCATAAAATTACATAGTTACATAGGATCAAACTTAATTATTGCAGGCGATCTTAACCTATTAGCAGACCCCGTCTTGGATAACTCCAACAATAGGATGCGAAACAGTAGAGGTAGAAAATTGAGGATTTTTCAGAGAGTATGTTCCCACCTGGGGGTGGTTGACTTATGGCGAGTTCAGAACCCTGATGTTCGCTCTTACACGTGTATTTCGCATGCTCAACGATCTTTCTCTCGTCTCGACTATTTTCTGGTTTCAGAAACCATGCTAGCTCAGAACTGGACCACCAGAATTGAAGACATAACTATTTCTGACCACGCGGTGATTGTATTGGGACTTAGTGCCGCAAGTAGGCAGCCTGGTAAGAATTATATCTCCTTCCCTAGATATCTGAGCAATAATATTAAATTTCAGAACCATCTTCGATTGAAGTGGGTTGAATATCTCAATAATAATCATAATTATATAAACAAAATCGAGACGTTTTGGGAGGCTTCTAAAGCCGTTCTACGGGGAGAGATCAAGTCTTATACATTTCACCTGTCAAAAAACAGTAGTTCAGGGGCCAGACAATTAGCTAACCGTGTTAAGAATACATATAGAACGTATCTCATTAGACGAACGAGAGACTGTTGGGATGCCTATGTCACAGCGAAGACGCTCCGGGACTCATTCTTGAAACAGATCAGTGCCCAGGAAGAACTTAAAATGAAAGCAAGGTATGGAGGGTTTACGGGTAGATCAGCGAAGTTTCTAGCAAGGCTAGTTAAATCTTCACCTAGATACACAATTACCGCTATTAAACAAGGAACCTCTAGACATACAAACCATTCTGACATAGAAAAAGTTTTTTTTTACTTCTTTCAGGAGTTATATACCCAAGAGCCTATCGAACTACATAAAAAGGAGTCATTCTGGGGAAAGATTAAAGTCCCTTGCATATCTACAGAAGCCAGAGAGGCTATCAATGCCCCTATTACGGAAGAGGAAATAATTTGGGCAATTAAAAACGCGAAGCCCAATAAAGCAGCTGGTCCAGATGCTCTCCCTATAGAGTATTACAAGATCCTCCAACCCCAGGTGTTACCTATCCTAGTCAAGCTGTTTAATTTTTATTTTTCCGAGAATACGAGCTGTTCTGCATCCTTTACGTCTGCAAATATCTCGCTGATCCTAAAAAAGGGGAAAGATCCTGAACTACCAAGTTCTTTCAGGCCTATCTCGGTTTTAAACACCGACTATAAGCTGCTCGCATCTATCATAGCCCTTCGATTAAAACCGTACATGGGCGACCTAATTCACGAGAACCAATCCGGTTTCATGCATGGACGTAAGCCGACAAAGAATATAAGGAAATTGCTAATTCTGATTGAATCTTTTTGGAACATATATATAACTAAGGAATCTCATGGTAACATAAATAAGGCTATTTTGACAGTTGATGCGGAAAAGGCCTTCGATAGGGTCAGTTGGGATCATTTGTTTTCCACGCTAGATGAATTCGGGTTCTCGGGTCCCTTCAACAATTATATTCGTTTAATTTATAGTAACCCCTCCTCTGCTGTAATTATCAATAACACCTCTACTCAGCGTTTTAATCTGTTCAGAGGGACTAGACAGGGCTGCCCACTATCTCCCTTCTTGTTCAATCTTAGTATAGAACCCCTGGCCATTCAATTACGGCATGAACTTGAGGGGATCTCACTAGCGGGTGAGAAGCTGATTCTTCTTCTCTATGCGGATGATCTTCTTCTATTTTTATCTAACCTTGAAGTGTCATTACCTATCCTACAGAGTATTACTCAAGAGTTCGGAGAGATCTCAGGGTTTAAGATTAATACATCTAAATCTGAACTCATGTGGATAGATAAAAATCCGGCACTGCAGGTGAACCACCCTTATAGGGAGGTCCTTCAGATTACATACCTGGGCTTACAATTATCTAGAAACCCGGAGGATTGGTATGGTTTAAACTACAGGACAGTAATGGACTCTTGCAAGAGTAAGCTGGATGAATGGACCAGGCTACCTATTTCATTATCGGCTCGGGTGACTTTGATTAAAGCAGTCATCTTCCCAAAGCTCCTCTATATTATGCAAAATATCCCATGGTTTCTACATAAGAAAGATATTACTATCTACAATAAGGCCTGTTCCAAATTCCTATGGAATGGCAAAAGACCGCGGATTGCCTCATATAGGCTTATGAATTCTAAGATATCAGCAGGTTTGGCACTCCCCGACATTCAGACATATAATCAGGTTATAATAGCTAGATTTGCACTTGATTGGCTAACTGGGAAGGAGCAAATTACGTCTCTCACCTGGGAATCACAGCTTGTGGCACCATTCAATTTGAAAGCTCTCTTGCACTGTTCACTTACCTCCATTCCATCTAATGTATTCTATTTGAATACTCTGACGAATGTCATTATCGCTTGGCAAAGTTTATGTATAGAAACGGGGAATTCGCCGTATGTTTCACAATATCTACCTATAGTGGGTAACCCAGAATTTAGTCCTGGCCTCTCGAACCGGTTATTCTCAGTTTGGGAATCTAAAGGTCTCCAAACTCTATGTCAGTTGCGAGACGCGGGAGGACATACAGTATTATTCCAAGAAATTGTATCTCGGTTTGATATAGGGACACGTGATTTCTATGCCTACCTGCAAGTTAGACACTTTCTCCAAGAGATGCTCACGAAATATGGGAACGACTGGTCTTTGGGTGAGCTGCAGACTAGGATTGCAATGTACGCAGCAGGAATTTACGCAATCTCCCCTTTATATTTACTAGTAAATCAGAAAACATCCAAAGCACAAGTAGACGAGATGGTTGTTAAATGGGCAAATTTATTATATAGATGAGCAGACTATTATAGAGAGTTTTAAAGTAACGCAACAGTCCTGGGTTCCGACATCTTGGAGAGAGTCACAGATAAAAGTCGGGCTACAGAGATATCTTACGCCTGCTGTTTTAGCCAAATGGTATAAAACAAAGGCTTTATGCCCTAGATGCTCAACTACAGGCGCTGATCTATTCCACTGTTTATGGAGCTGCCCAAAGGCACGTCAATACTGGGGGAAAATCATATATTGGATGACGGCTGTTCTTAAGATGGACTATAAAATATCTCCGATTGAGATCTTTTTCTTGGTGAAATATCAGCACACAATTAAGAATTATAAATTGATAAATACCATTATATTGACGGCACGGAACCTTATTTTTAAGGCATGGAAAGCATCTGCTCTACCTACGATGGTACAAGTTAAAAGGGCTTTGACTGATCAGTTCATAATAGAACAGACTAACATACCCTACCCACAAGATAAACACCTAGCAGTGTTTCTTAAGAAATGGGAGATATTTGTAAGATCTTTGCCCCTAATACATAAAAAAAAATTATTAACTCAGAATATTTACAGTTGAACATTTTGGCAGGTCATTTCCCTGGTGAATGGGCAACAGACAGGGAGTGAGTGTTTGGGGGAGAGGTGGGGGTGGGGGGACGAGAGGAGAGGAGGGTTTTTTCCTTTTCCTTTTTTTTTTTTTTTTTTGTTTTGTTTTGTTTGGGTGTTTTTTGTTTTTTTTATTTTATGGTTTGGGTGGTTAGGTCACATTGTTTACCTGGTTCCGTATACAAAATGAGGGAGGCTGGTCTTATTGTACATTGGGTTGTGCACACATAATGTGGGGAATGAAGGCGAGAAAAGAATTGAGTCGAAGAAAGTATGATGATCTTACTCAGTGCCATTTGATTACACTTTATGATTTTAGTTAAATTTGAATGTTTTCATTAATAGATAGCTGTAAGAGATTTTTTTCTTCTTTTTTGTTCTTTTAATCAAGTCACAGATAGTATTGACTCACTGGTTTGGTTCATCCTGATCGTATCTTACAGTCCACGGATTTGTGTATATTCACTGTTTTGCACTACCTTTAGTTTAAGAAAGAAGGTAATCTTTTTAATTATAAATGTTTATTCATATTTTAATATACAGTCATATGTGTTCAAGGATAAAGGGTTTTTTCTTGTTTTTAGTTTTTATAAGCACGTCATTCACCGTTTTTCACATAGGATTCAAGATGATTATATATTTTTTTTCTTCTCTTTTGGTTTTTAAACGGTAATGTTTATGATGCACTATATTAACCTGAATATTATATATATGTTTTTGCTCTTCTCTTTTCTTTTCCCTCTTTTTCTTCAGCTACTGTATGTGGTCAAAGTGTCTGTTTGTAATTATTTGTAAATCTCAATAAAAAAAGTTTAAGAAAAAAGAAGGTGAACAGGGTATTTAAGGGAGGTTGTTGAGCATTTCATTGTTGTTGTTTGATTCTGAGTTCGGGGGTAAAATCCCGAAACGTCACTCTGTTGGAATAAAGTTTTTTGCCACTTCAAACCCGGTGAGTGCCTGCTTTTGTTGGAGGTATCTATATATATATATATATATATATATATAAAATTATTTTTTTTATTTATTGATTTTTTTTTATGTTTTTTAAATGCAAAGAACATATTCCTCTATGTGAACAACATCGGAATGTAAAATATTTACAGTAAATAAACAGTAAAAACACATTATTAAATATTAAAGGGACAGTCTACCATAGAATTGTTAGTGTTTTAAAAGATAGATAATCCCTTTATTACCCATTCCCCAGTTTTGCATAACCAACACAGTTATTTTAATGTACTTTTTACCTCTGTGATTACCTTTTATCTAGGAACCTTTTTCCAGCCCCCTGATCACATGACTGTGACTGTTTATAATCTATTGTCCTAAATTTAGCATTGTATTGTGCTGAATCTTAAATAACTTTCTGTGCTTGAACACAGTGTTATCTATATGGCCCACGTGTACTTTCTGTTTCTGTGTTGAAAAGAGTTTTAAAAAGCATGTGATAAGAGGCAGCCCTCAAAGGCTTAGAAATTAGCATATGAGTGTATCTAGGTTTAGTTTAAACTAAGAATACCAAGAAAAAAAAGCAAATTTGATGATAAAAGTAAATTGGAAAGTTGATTAAAATTAAAAGTCCTATCTGAATAATGAAAGTTTAATTTATACTAGACTGTCCCTTTAATATTGATTTAAAAATATATTTTGGACTGGAAAGGGCTCCAGTGTGTGTGTGTGTGTGTGTGTGTGTGTGTATATATATATATATATTATAGCCGTTTGCACTCAAACATCTTTTCATATACCATATACCTTTGAACCCTTATAACTTTTTTCTATTAATATTTATATGTATACTTTTTTATAAGATAGTATATATAGTGTTAGACTTTATTTTAATGTATTTATGTTGTGTTTGGTGCAACTTTTTATTTAGCCCTAACCCTTTATGCGAGGAGTTCCGTTGCATTAACCCGTCAAATTTAGTTTACTTTTATAATTGCGCGCTAATGTTAGCGTGCCACTTGTAATTAAGCCCCCTTAGTACAAGTGGAGTTGGAGTGGATGATTGAAGTGTTTTTTAACTTGCAGAAAACTGGGGTGTTAACTAGCTAAAGTGTATTGTGTAGATGTTTAATAAATATTATCCTTCACTATACAGGTTTTTTTTCGATTGAGGATTTTGCTGTTTCCAAGAGGATTATAATTGTATTTATTATATCTAAGACATATCCATCACTGTCTTAGTATATTTATAACCACTCTTTTTTTTTTTTTTTCATTTACCTTAATTAAATGCAGTTCCTAAATGGAATATAGTGAAAAGAAGATTATGTTCAATTTGGCTCTACTGTAACTTTCTTCTTTTTGTAACTGTAGGTCAACAAGGAAACCAAAGTGACTCTCAGATATCATGGGCCAGATTTTGTAAGGTAAGTACAAATGTTAACAAGATTGGCCAGATTATAAGTGGTGTGCTAATGATAGTGAGCACTAACCAATTTAGCTTGACCGTGCTACCATTAGTGTGCAACACTGATATTACAAGTCCATGGTAAAGTGTGTTAACCAGAAAAGGGTTAGTGTATCCAACTAAGCGCAACTATTCCTTTTAATGGATATTACCACCGCACTTATTTGCACTGGTATTACAAATAAAAACGCACTTGAGCCCTTCCCAGTCAAATACCTATAAACATGCATTATCATTTTTATTAAGTTTTAATGTGTTTTTAATTTAAATACTTTACATTCCAATGTTCTTCACTTCTTTAGTGTTCTTTAAAGTGATGGTAAACTTTAAATAATCAAATGCCATAAATGTAATCTTTGACATTAAAAAAGTATATGTGTACTTATTTTTTTTTTTAAATCCATCTGTGAAAGGGTTATATTAGTGCATATAGTAATGCTTCTATTAGGCCTAGATTTGGAGTTCGGCGGTAGCCGTCAAAACCAGCGTTAGAGGCTCCTAACGCTGGTTTTGGGCGCCCGCTGGTATTTGGAGTCAGTGATTAAAGGGTCTAACGCTCACTTTTCAGCCGCGACTTTTCCATACCGCAGATCCCCCTACGCCATTTGCGTAGCCTATCTTTTCAATGGGATCTTTCTAACGCTGGTATTTAGAGTCGTTTCTGAAGTGAGCGTTAGAGCTCTAACGACAAGATTCCAGCCGCCTGAAAATAGCAGGAGTTAAGAGCTTTCTGGCTAACGCCGGTTTATAAAGCTCTTAACTACTGTACCCTAAAGTACACTAACACCCATAAACTACCTATGTACCCCTAAACCGAGGTCCCCCCACATCGCCGCCACTCGATTAAAATTTTTAACCCCTAATCTGCCGACCGCCACCTACGTTATCCTTATGTACCCCTAATCTGCTACCCCTAACACCGCCGACCCCTATATTATATTTATTAACCCCTAACCTGCCCCCCACAACATCGCCGCCAGCTACTTAAAATAATTAACCCCTAATCTTCCGACCGCAAAGCGCCGCCACCTACGTTATCCCTATGTACCCCTAATCTGCTACCCCTAACACCGCCGACCCCTATATTATATTTATTAACCCCTAATCTGCCCCCCACAACGTCGCCGACACCAGCCTACACTTATTAACCCCTAATCTGCCGAGCGGACCTGAGCGCTACTATAATAAAGTTATTAACCCCTAACCCGCCTCACTAACCCTATCATAAATAGTATTAACCCCTAATCTGCCCTCCCTAACATCGCCGACACCTACCTGCAATTATTAACCCCTAATCTTCCGATCGGAGCTTACCGCTATTCTAATAAATGGATTAACCCCTAAAGCTAAGTCTAACCCTAACACTAACACCCCCCTAAATTAAAAATAATTTACATCTAACGAAATAAATGAACTCTTATTAAATAAATGATTCCTATTTAAAGCTAAATACTTACCTGTAAAATAAATCCTAATATAGCTACAAAATAAATTATAATTATATTATAGCTATTTTAGGATTAATATTTATTTTACAGGCAACTTTGTAATTATTTTAACCAGGTACAATAGCTATTAAATAGTTAAGAACTATTTAATAGTTACCTAGTTAAAATAATAACAAATTTACCTGTAAAATAAATCCTAACCTAAGATATAATTAAACCTAACACTACCCTATCAATAAAATAATTAAATAAACTACCTACAATTACCTACAATTAACCTAACACTACACTATCAATAAATTAATTAAACACAATTCCTACAAATAAATACAATTAAATAAACTAGCTAAAGTACAAAAAATAAAAAAGAACTAAGTTACAGAAAATAAAAAAATATTTACAAACATAAGAAAAATATTACAACAATTTTAAACTAATTACACCTACTCTAAGCCCCCTAATAAAATAAAGCCCCCCAAAATAAAAAATTCCCTACCCTATTCTAAATTAAAAAAGTTACAAGCTCTTTTACCTTACCAGCCCTGAACAGGGCCCTTTGCGGGGCATGCCCCAAGAAGTTCAGCTCTTTTGCCTGTAAAAAAAAACATACAATACCCCCCCCCCAACATTACAACCCACCACCCACATACCCCTAATCTAACCCAAACCCCCCTTAAATAAACCTAACACTAATCCCCTGAAGATCTTCCTACCTTGTCTTCACCATCCAGGTATCACCGATCCGTCCTGGCTCCAAGATCTTCATCCAACCCAAGCGGGGGTTGGCGATCCATAATCCGGTGCTCCAAAGTCTTCCTCCTATCCGGCAAGAAGAGGACATCCGGACCGGCAAACATCTTCTCCAAGCGGCATCTTCGATCTTCTTCCATCCGGAGCGAAGCGGCAGGATCCTGAAGACCTCCAGCGCGGAACATCCATCCGGACCGACGACTGAACGACGAATGACTGTTCCTTTAAGGGACGTCATCCAAGATGGCGTCCCTCGAATTCCGATTGGCTGATAGGATTCTATCAGCCAATCGGAATTAAGGTAGGAATTTTCTGATTGGCTGATGGAATCAGCCAATCAGAATCTAGTTCAATCCGATTGGCCGATCCAATCAGCCAATCAGATTGAGCTCGCATTCTATTGGCTGTTCCGATCAGCCAATAGAATGCGAGCTCAATCTGATTGGCTGATTGGATCGGCCAATCGGATTGAACTAGATTCTGATTGGCTGATTCCATCAGCCAATCAGAAAATTCCTACCTTAATTCCGATTGGCTGATAGAATCCTATCAGCCAATCGGAATTCGAGGGACGCCATCTTGGATGACGTCCCTTAAAGGAACAGTCATTCGTCGTTCAGTCGTCGGTCCGGATGGATGTTCCGCGCTGGAGGTCTTCAGGATCCTGCCGCTTCGCTCCGGATGGAAGAAGATCGAAGATGCCGCTTGGAGAAGATGTTTGCCGGTCCGGATGTCCTCTTCTTGCCAGATAGGAGGAAGACTTTGGAGCACCGGATTATGGATCGCCAACCCCCGCTTGGGTTGGATGAAGATCTTGGAGCCAGGACGGATCGGTGATACCTGGATGGTGAAGACAAGGTAGGAAGATCTTCAGGGGATTAGTGTTAGGTTTATTTAAGGGGGGTTTGGGTTAGATTAGGGGTATGTGGGTGGTGGGTTGTAATGTTGGGGGGGGTATTGTATTTATTCTTTTACAGGCAAAAGAGCTGAAATTCTTGGGGCATGCCCCGCAAAGGGCCCTGTTCAGGGCTGGTAAGGTAAAAGAGCTTGTAACTTTTTAAATTTAGAATAGGGTAGGGAATTTTTTATTTTGGGGGGCTTTGTTATTTTATTAGGGGGCTTAGAGTAGGTGTAATTAGTTTAAAATTGTTGTAATATTTTTCTTATGTTTGTAAATATTTTTTTTTTTCTGTAACTTAGTTCTTTTTTATTTTTTGTACTTTAGCTAGTTTATTTAATTGTATTTATTTGTAGGAATTGTGTTTAATTAATTTATTGATAGTGTAGTGTTAGGTTAATTGTAGGTAATTGTAGGTAGTTTATTTAATTATTTTATTGATAGGGTAGTGTTAGGTTTAATTATATCTTAGGTTAGGATTTATTTTACAGGTAAATTTGTTATTAGTTATTGTACCTGGTTAAAATAATTACAAAGTTGCCTGTAAAATAAATATTAATCCTAAAATAGCTATAATATAATTATAATTTATATTGTAGCTATATTAGGATTTATTTTACAGGTAAGTATTTAGCTTTAAATAGGAATAATTTATTTAATAAGAGTTAATTTATTTCATTAGATGTAAATTATATTTAAGTTAGGGGGGTGTTAGGGTTAGACTTAGCTTTAGGGGTTAATACATTTATTATAGTAGCGGTGAGGTCCGCTCGGCAGATTAGGGGTTAATAATTGAAGGTAGGTGTCGGCGATGTTAGGGAGGGCAGATTAGGGGTTAATACTATTTATTATAGGGTTAGTGAGGCGGATTAGGGGTTAATAACTTTATTATAGTAGCGCTCAGGTCCGCTCGGCAGATTAGGGGTTAATAAGTGTAGGCAGGTGTCGGCGACGTTGAGGGGGGCAGGTTAGGGGTTAATAAATATAATATAGGGGTCGGCGATGTTAGGGCAGCAGATTAGGGGTACATAGGGATAACGTAGGTTGCGGCGGTTTACGGAGCGGCAGATTAGGGGTTAAAAAACATATGCAGGGGTCAGCGATAGCGGGGGCGGCAGATTAGGGGTTAATAAGTGTAAGGTTAGGGGTGTTTAGACTCGGGGTACATGTTAGAGTGTTAGGTGCAGACGTAGGAAGTGTTTCCCCATAGGAAACAATGGGGCTGCGTTAGGAGCTGAACGCTGCTTTTTTGCAGGTGTTAGGTTTTTTTTCAGCTCAAACAGCCCCATTGTTTCCTATGGGAGAATCGTGCACGAGCACGTTTTTGAGGGCGGCCGCGTCCGTAAGCAACTCTGGTATCGAGAGTTGCATTTGCGCTAAAAATGCTCTACGCTCCTTTTTTGGAGCCTAACGCAGCATTTGTTTGAACTCTCGATAACAGAGTTAAATTTATGGTGCGGCCAGAAAAAAGCCCGCGGAGCGTTAACAGCCCTTTTACCGCCGAACTCCAAATCTAGGCCTTAGAATGTTATATCGGCCCACATGGATGAACTATTTTTTTTTTGTGACAATTCCAGTGAACATCCAATCAATATGTGTGTCAATTGACAATCTTGAAGTCCAGCGCCTTTAAAGCCCCTAGAAAGCCTATGTAGAGAGTGGATGTGACTGCTCTATACATTACAGCCCAGCCAAAAGAGGAAATGAAGGGGGTCGGAGGAACAGACAATACCAATTAGGATTATAAACCTTTTATTATAAAATATATATACACTTTAAAAAAATAATTATGTGGTTTTACTTGCAAAACTAATATATGCTTTATTGCAACATTCTTACAGTCTGAAATGAACCATCACTTTAACATTCCTGCTTTTTCAAATAAGGATACGAAGAGAAATTGCTTATAGGAGTAAATTAGAAAGAAGCTTAAAATTGCATGCTCTATCTGAATCATGAAAGAAAAATGTTGGGTTTACTATCCTTTTAAAATAAATATATATATATATTATATATACATTACATATTAGCCGCTTTACTGTGGCACTGCAATTTTAAGACATATTTCTTCTGGATACCTGGATACCCCAGTATGTATATGTAATTTGTGGACAATTTAGTACCGACAACAATATAACGGAGTACGTTGTTGGTAGTTTGTACAGCTACAATAATATTATTACGATGGACTGTGCAATATGGACTTTATCAAATTTTTTTCTCTAATTCCAACTCTAGTCATGGACAGCGAGCTTTTGCTTTAAGGCATATCAATACGCTCGGAGTTTTTTGTTAGGGGTATAAACCGTAGTTTTGCATATTAATTATATATATGGTTGGAAGCACAAATGAATCATTGGTAACCATTTGAGAGTTCTTTACAATATTTTTTTTTTGTTTAAATAATTTTTATTGATTTTTTGGGAAAAAACATGGACATATAATGAACAACAAACATAAACCAATAATTGTTTTTCAATTACAGTAAGGTATTATAATATCTTAGTGATCATTTCTTTCCCTTATTTGAGGAAAGCAAAAAGCAAAATAAAAATAAGTTCTTTGGGTAATAGGGAGAGAGGTGGACAGAGGACGGGTATGGAGAGGGTTAGGGCAGATAATAATAGGGATTAGTAAAAAGTAAAAAGGTATGTAACAAGAGGGGGGGGGAATATAGGGGACGAGAGGGAGAGAGGATGGTTAAGGAGGGATATGGAAAGGGTTAGAGCGTGCAGCAAAAGAAATCAGTCGGGTGATAAACAGCAAAAATAAAAGAATACAGATATACAAGGGTACATAATGTCATGGTAAAATACAATATAATGTAATTTCCTTGCGCTTGTCTTTTTTTAGGTGTAACCTGGATAAATAATTAGACAGCAAAAATCAGCGAACATTCTCCAGCTACCTTGAGTCTTTGTCGTGTCTTAAAGTGTGAAGGGGAGGGAGGTCTGAGGGGGAGTAGGAGAGGGGTTCGGGCAGGTGACGGTAAGGGATAGGAGGAAGTAGACAAACATAAAAATATGTAAAGGTAAATTATAGAATAATATAGTATATTATAGTGTGGTTCCATGTAAATCCTTTGCAGTTAATCCTTGCAAAGAATGAAATACATACTTCGAAGAATTATGGAGCCTGTGGTATTTAGCAGTGAAGAAGGGTCGGTTTTGTAGAGTCATGGTGTTCTTTGTTCCCATAGGAAAATTATATCTAGTATAAAATCTCTCTTTCCTATAAAACAATAATGTCTCTTCTCTAAAGCTAGTATGTGTGTGACTTCTGATACCCAGTGTTCATAAGTAGGGGGATGAGCTTGTTTCCAATACCGAGGGACAACGCGTCTAGCGCAAGTTAACATCAGTTGAAGGAGTTTCCTTCGGTAGACACATTCCAATCTAGGGATTTGGTTTAGTAAGATCATGGTTGCCGAAAGGGATATCTGTGTGTTCAATGTAAGATTGATGCTACGCTCGATTTGAGCCCAGTAAGTGGACATTTTATTACAGGACCACCATATGTGGGAAAGTGTGCCCACTTCCCCACATCGTCTCCAGCAGCTCGAGTTAGCTCCTGGATATATTTCATTCAATTTTTGAGGTGTAAGATACCAGCGCGAGATGATCTTATAATTAAGTTCGGTCAGAATGAGTGAGGAGGAGGAGGAGTGGACTGTGTTAAAACATTTTAGCCAGGTGTCTTTTGGGAGCTGAACTCGAAGTTCAGTTTCCCATTTGGTGGTATATGAGGGTAGTTTGACTGTGTGTATAGCTCTTAAGAGTTTATGTGTGAGAGAGAGAAGGGATTTTTGAGTGTCTTTTGTATTGCATAGCTTCTCTAATGGGGTAAGCGGACGGAGGCAATCATTTTTATGTGGGTTATCCATAATTGCTTGGCGTATTTGGAGATAGGGAAACCAACAGTGGAAGGGAGAGCCTATTGATTCCCTTAAGGCAATTCTATCCCTTATTTGGGAGTTTTCTGTGAGTAAAAATATAGGCATATTTTTCAGGGAAGAATCTTCTGGTTCAAATTTGAACTGGTGTTGGGATAAAAAAAGGGTGTTATTTAACAGTGGAGTCATTGGAGAGATTGGGGTAGAGAGAGTGTTTGGATTTTGAATAAGAGAGTCCCATATGGTTAAGGTAGTTTTTATGCATTCATTAGCCTTAGTTATGGGGGGTCTGGATGATTTAGGGAGCCAACAAAGATCTCGCATCCCGCTTAAGCCAAGGGAGGCAGCTTCCATTTGGATCCATAGTTCGGAGGAGGGGTTGTGAGACCATGAGACTATTCGTGTTAAATGTGTCGCTTTGTGATACTGAAATAAATTTGGGACATTTAGGCCACCTTCCTCCTTGCTTAAATACATAGAATTCTTTGACACCCTTGGTTTTTTGTAAGCCCAAATAAAAGAATCTAGCATCTTTTGTTGCGTACGAAGGTAGTGTCTCGGTAATGATATTGGTAGAGCTTGGAATATGTATAGATATTTAGGGAGTATCATCATCTTTATTGTGTTTATGCGGCCTGTCCAGGAAAGGTGTCCTTGTTTATGCCATGTATGTAATAGGGAGAAGACATGAGTTTGAAGTGTAGTATAGTTCTCTTGGAATAAATTTTTAGGGTTCTTTGGTATATTTAGTCCTAGGTATCTAAGGGTATTTACGACAGGGAAGGGAGTTTTATGTAAAATATAGTCCATTTCCATTGAGTTTATGTGGATGGGGATAATGCTCGACTTATTCATGTTAATTGAATAGTTGGAAAATTGTTTATAACTCTCCAGATCTCTTATCAGGGCTGGAATGGAAGATAGTGGTGCCTGCAGAGTGAAGATGATGTCGTCTGCAAACAGGAGACATGTTTGTTGAATGTTACCTACCTTAATTCCCAAAATATTTGGATTGTTTCTGATTTGAATAGCTAAGATTTCTACCGTGAGAGCGAATAGAAGAGGGGATAACGGACAACCCTGCCTAGTGCCATTAGAGATAGGGAAGGATTGAGATATTATGTCATTAACCTTAATAGTGGCTCGAGGGTTGTGATATAAGGCTTGTACTCTGGACAAGAATATGTCTGAGAGGCCGAATTTCGACAGGACCGACCACATAAAATGCCAGTCGACCCTGTCGAAGGCCTTCTCAGCATCAGTAGACAGCAGCACTAGGGGGCTTGTTTGTTCGTGTGAGGTTAATAATGTATGTAGGAGTCTAGTGGTATTGTCTTTTGTTTCACGGCCACTAACGAATCCCACCTGATCAGGGTGGATGACCTTCGGTAGGACTCGGGCAAGACGATTAGCTAAAATCTTAGCATATATTTTAATATCCACATTTAAGAGAGAAATCGGTCTATAGTTGCTAACAAGATCTCTGGGTTTATCTGGTTTCGGAATTACTGTTATCATAGCATTTAAAAGAGATTGGGGGAATGTAAGACCCTGGTCTATAGAGAGAAATAGCTCTTGTAAATGTGGGGCAAGATTACCTATTAATAACTGGTAAAATTTGGTTGTAAGGCCATCTGGACCTGGTGATTTTCCATTGGACATGGATTTAATCGTGTTGACCACTTCTAGTAAAGAGATGGGGGAGTCTAGCATAGACACGTCTTCTTCAGGGATAGAGGGAATATCTATAGAGTCTAAATACGTTTGTAGCTTGTCTCTACTCCCCTGATCATTTGTGTTGTTTATGTTGTAAAGTGAGGTGTAGTATGTAACGAAGCTGTCAGCTATATCTTCGTTTGTAGTGCAAACTACTCCTGTGCTTTGTTTAATGGATTGAATATGAGAGGAAAGCCTCTTTTTTTTTAAAGATCTGGCTAACATTTTTCCGGCTTTGTTTGATTCAGCATAGAATTTAGCTTTTGTTGTCAGGGCGCGCATATGTGCATTTTCTACCAGGAATTTGTTAAGGCTTTCCCTAGCTTCCATGACTGCGGATAATTTTTGTGGGGATTTTGGGTCTTTTTTATGTATAGCTTCACTTTTCTCTAGAGAGTTAGACAAGGTGTCGAATTGAGCAGATCTCTGCTTTTTAAGTTTCGCTGTTAGTTGTATGATAACTCCCCTAATATAACACTTGTAGGATTCCCAATTGTTTGCAGTGTTCGTGTCTGCAGATATATTAAATACAAAATATTTGTCTGTAAATTTAATGAGTTGGTCTATGATTTCATTGTCTGTGAGAATATACTCATTTAATCTCCAGTTTAAACTGTGACTAGGTTTACTCATCCATTTAAAGATAGATTTAACTAGACTATGGTCTGACCATGTAGTGTGTGAGATTTTTGAGTCGACCAAATTCGTCAATGAGGCTTGGTCACAGAATATGTAGTCGAGTCTGGTATAAGATTTTTGCGGGTGAGAGAAAAATGTGTAATCTCTGATGGAGGGGTGTACCGTTCTCCAGGTATCAAACAGCTTCAGTGTGTGGAGAGATGTGTTATTATTCCTAATCTGTGAGTTTCTTAGGTAGGAGTGACCTGTTGAAGTGTCCAATATAGGGTCCGAAGGGTAATTAAAATCCCCACCTAATATGATTGGGCCTTTGGCAATATCTAGGAGTTTGTTGGTAACTTTTCTGAAAAAACAGGGGGTGGGTCTGATGGGGGCGTATATGTTTGCGAGAGTAATAGGCTTACCATAATAGAGTCCTACTAGTATTAAAATTCTACCTTCATGATCATTGAATTGTTGTAGTAGGTCAAAAGAAGTATTGCGTCTAAATAGGGTGCATACACCGTTATGTCTGGTCAGGCCTGAGCTAAAGTAGTGTTTATCGTAGTATTTGGGTAGGCTCATGGTTTCTTTTAAAATGTGTCTCTTGAATCATAATGATATCAAGATTTCTCTTGTAAAAGTCATGGAGAGCAATTGAACGTTTTTCAGCTGATAGGAATCCCTTCACATTTTGGGTGGCTATTGATATTGATCCTTCATGTGGATGGGTAGGCATTGCAAAGGATATGAGTGTGTGTGTCCTCTAAAATAGAGGAACTAGAGATTTGTACAGGGGAACCAATGTATGAAAATGGAATGGAAAATGTATGGTTAAGAGTTTAGTAAGGTGGTATAGAGTAGGGGTAGGAGAATTTAAATTGAATTGGTGGAGGCTTCTGGGCAAGCTGGGCAAATGCCCACTGGTGTATTGTGATGAGCGTGCAGGAGGCACATGGAATGATAAGAGGGTAGCTGGGGAAGGGGGGGGGGGAAAGAGGGGAGAGGGGATAAGGGGTATATTATGTGTAAGGTGTCAAATCCATCCAGATCTAAGCAAAACTTTCATATATACAGATATCTACATAGCAGCATTGTGAATAATATAGAATTTTCTATAGAACAGGACATTCTTGAATTTTTGTATCCACTTTAGGGAACCAAGGTGGCATAATTTGCTTCAACAGTGCATATCTTACATTTATAAACTCAGGAAAACAAGTGAATCTAGTGGATATCTCTGTATTATTGTTATCTAAAGCAGTTTTGTTTCGCAAAATAGAGTGTGCAGATAATGGATAGGTTAATGTCTAATTAGTTTCTGGGGATTAAGGCATTTAATACATTGAAGAAATTTAAGACATTTAAGGGGCTACTATCTCTGTTTGAGATGTAGTAGTAAGTGAGATAGAGAATAAGTGGGGTCTTTATATTCAGTTATGGTTGAGACTATTCCTGTCTTAGCAGTTAACAGCTAGCTTATGGGGTCATTCAACAATTCAATCATAAACTATTATATCGTATTACTGAATATAAACATGACTATTATCATACAATTACATAGGTATATATGTGCAAAACATGCGGTCTATGAATAACAAAATAACTGACCAAAACACATCAAAACATGATGAACATCTAGGAACTCTTTCCTCAAAACATAGAACATAAAACATAGAGGAGAGATCCCTTAAGCACATAAAGTCTAGTGTAATATAGCTTGAAGGGTGATTGAAAACAGTTCCGTGGAAACCTGAAATAAAAGGAGAAAAAGTCTACAAACAAATGTTGCATAGTCAGCATAGACATTCACATATAGTTACGTGTCTCCTTCAGGGTGGTTGAACCTCATCTTCCTCGTTACTGGTTTGTCGCCGCTTGTTTAGAGGGATTGTAGTGTCCATCCAGGGTCTTCTTTGCGATTTAGAGGTTTCCTGTTTACTTGATGTAGAGGATTGCACAGTAGAGGTTTGGGGGTCAGGTAGCGGGATCCCCAACTGTTGGCAGAAATGCTCTGCATCCTGTGGGTAAGAGCATTCGATTTTTTTTCCATTTTTAACAGCAATAACTGAAGTTGGGAATCCCCATCTGTACTGGATCTTCAAAGCACGCAGATGGGAGGTTAAAAAGGAAAGATCTCTTCTCTTTTGGAGTGTTCTTGCTGATAAGTCTTGGAATATCTGAATTCGGTGACCCTGGAACTGGATAGAAGATTGTTTCCTTGCATAGTTGTAGATAGTCTCCCTATGGTGGAAGTTTTGAAAATGCACTATAATGTCCCTAGGAGGTAAGTTGTCTGATGGCTTGGGACGTAGGGCTCTATGTGCTCTGTCCAAGATGATGTCAGATAGAGTGCCAGAGTTGTTCTTTACCAGGTCTGCAAAAAAGGACTGTAGATAATCTTGTATCTCATTGTTTTGTATGGTCTCAGGAATTCCCCTGAAGCGTAGATTGCTCCTTCTGGAGCGATTTTCTAAATCATCTAATTTATCCTCTAGGTCTGTCATACGATGATGGTGTTGAAAGGCTTTAGAGGACAGGTTTGCAATCTTCTGAGATGATATGTATTCATGCTCTTCTAAAGTATCAACTCTATAGCATAAGTCCGAAATATCCTTCTTCAAACCTGCGCACTCATTTTTAATGCAAGTTTTAACCTGTTCTATCAGAGCTTCCATAGCGCCATAAGTGATAATATCATCTTTTCCAACATTTGCAGTTGTAGGTTGTAGGTCTGACATGGGATCTGCAGCTTCACAAGAGCTTTCATCATGTGAGCTTAGTGTGGTGTCTAGAGCTTTATTGCTTTTTTGCTTGTCGGCTTGTTTGAAAAAAGAGTTCATGACTCCCTGGGTTGTTAAAGGCAGTTTTTGAGATTTATCACTTCTGGTCAATTTTCTCTGCGACATCATAGAGGTTTTTGGTAGGTTAGAGCAGGTGTTCAATTATATTTATTATATAGTAATGGTGAGACTAGGTAAATCGGAACACCTCTCCCTGGGGTTTTTGCCCTCACAGAGCGATCTCGGGAAAAGGTGGTGGATTCGACCCACTGCTATTTAGAACAGTGGGAAGAGGGATAGGAGGGTGTTCTTCTCAGCTAGCTGCTCAGTTTTAGATTTGAGCGTCTGGTGTCTAACCACTGGGAGAACAGAAAACAAGTCACAGCTGCATAAAATTTTTTACTTTTGTCTATAAGGAGATAGATTACATCTGATGTGTGTAGAGATGAGTCAGGGTGTCAGCATGGACTTTGCTGTATAGATCAGTTCGGTTAGCGGCTGCAACCTATGTCTCACAGATAGATATATGATAAGCCTGAGAAACGATGTAAGTTAGGTACTTCAGCCCAAATGCAGCATTTCAGTTCATGTGTGTGGGCTTAATATGGCATTGAATTACATGCATATATTAAAGGCAAAAAATATCCCCTTTGCTAAATTTCGGCCTTGTGTCATGTGGATAGGGTGGATCTTAAAGCGCTGTCTGCTCCTTATTTTTAGTTAGTAAACTGAACAGCAACTAGTGTAAGCATTGTTGCCTCTTTCATAAAGCTAAACATTTCACCTGTATCCGTTATGTTAGGCGATCCGGATCGGTATGTGGACTTGAGTAGCGGTCTGTGTTACATCTTGACTGTAGCGCGGAGCTTAAAGGCCTCGTGGCGCAGTTGTAGACGGCTCAAATAGTGTCCGTAATAGCATACGGATCGGGACCAAAATCTCAGCAAACGTTCTCTGTATATTCCGATACTCAGTTAGAGGTTTTATATCTCTGTGCCCTGTTGTTGTCTGTGGTTATGAGCTAATTTGCCCAGCCTGCGTGAGGAGCTTCAGTTACATGCGACCATCTTGGTTAGCCGCTCGCTCCGCCTCCTTTACAATATTTTGTGTTCTATACCCACTAACTTTCTTGGTGACAACATTTGGGCATCATTATTTATCCAATAGCTACTGTATTTAGGCTTATGTTTAGCCGGTGCTCTATAACGGATATTAATTCAAATACAGGGTTAACTAATCTTTTTAATAGTGCTCCATGATAAACAGATATCAACTAACATATAGGGTTAATCAACCTTTTTCAGCAGATTGATTCCAATACATGTATTTGCTAGCATTTCACATGGTTATTCGATCGATCAACTATTGTGGTATAAATTGGATGTACGACATAACATTTAATCACCCTATAAGTACAATATATTGAGTGCCTATTCATATCATCCATTAATTTTGGTGCTTGTTTTAGGTTTTTACTCCAATTCAAAAGAGTTTTCTCTTGCTGCTTTAATTGACTAGGCACTTTATATATATCAGTAGCACTTTATTGAACAACCACTGCACTTTTAGTCATAATACAACAGATGTGAATTTTGTTTCTAGAAATATCTCACAATATTACTGTGGTTGTTATTGTTGTTATATATCTACTTTAAGTGTTATTTCTGTCTATATCTATCTATATATCATGGAACCACAAGAAGCACAAGGTTTTGTTTTTGAGGATCTTACACAAACATTTGATCCTTCAGCAGACACATTACAGTCTTGGTTAGATGATGCTCAACATGATCTTGAGAGTTTATTTGTACAAATGGATAGTTTAAGAAAGACAGATATTAGACTAGAATTGGACATCAAGACCTTCCTTATCTATCAACAGAGAGAACACATTCCTAGGGGACTTAGGATTAAAAAGTTTCCATCATTTCATGTTACATGTTTAAAATTCATAGAGGAATGGAACACAGCTCTTTCTACATGTTCACAAACATTAATGACAATTTTGATTAATTATAAAAAACAACAGAGGCTGACACTGATTAAACAAATGCAAGACTTACAAATTTAACTAAAACAGGTACAAACAGACCCTGAATTTGGTCTTTATGATACTCAATTTAAAGAAAATATGCAAAAAATTCGGAGAGAACTATGGGAATTTAAGGCACAAAAAATCAATAGAGATAAAATGGACTATGATACTGATAATGTTTATTCATGGTCCCATAAAGGATCAGTCTCTGTAAACAACAATAAGAGTAGAAAACTCAGATACAAAAAATCAAAACAGAATAGAAAGGTAACCTTTAGTGATACAGAGTATGATTACGATACATCAGACAGTGATTCCACAGGATACACACATGATACATCAGAACAGTTATCAGCACTCAGTACACCTATTGTTCCCCAATCAGCATTGTCAAAAAACGGATCAGGCCCACCTCACTCAATCTTAAAACCATTAAATCCAAAAGAACACGTAGAGGGGGCCAAAACAGATACCGTCGTAGACACAGAAAAAACAAAACGATACCCACAGAGAGTAAGGAGGAAACAAACACACAGATATCTGCAAAAGAAGTGATTAACTTATCAAACTATAACCTTAGTCATGAGGAAGAGAGGGTATTGTCACGAGGACTTAGTTTCTCTCCATCCTGTCATTTTAATCTGTTTCAGACCATTCTAGATTTAAACAAATTTGTGAGATTGCTCACTCTCAAGAAACATTTTCTAAAAGATGAGTCTGAGTCAGAATTATTTTCGGATGGGGAGAATAATGTTTCTCATAAACAACCAATTAATGATTCTGAGAGTAGTTTGACATTTCAAGACAAATGTTGTATACAGGACATGGAGGATATACAATTGTTAGATTCTGATGGCATTAGACATGGTCCGTCTGCACAAGACATAAATATATCCAGACTAAAAAATAAAAATACCTTTTATCCAGTACAGACGAGAGGTAATTCGTTGGATATTTTTCAACAAACTATTGAAAACCAACTCATTAAACTTGACAGCGAATTAAAAAATCCTCCCTCCACTATTACAGGCAGTACCAAACATTCTAATAAAAATTTCACAGTATCTGACAACAAAGCATTGAAACAATTAACTTCAAATAAAAATCTTGTATTTCGAGAGTCAGATAAAGGTGGAAACCTAGTTGTCTTAAATAGGCAAGATTATGTCTCGGAAGCCCTTCGGCAATTATCAGACCGCAACACATATTGTACTTTGGCCACCAATCCCACGGCAACATACAAGGGTTTACTGAGGGAAATAGTGAAATACGGCATGGTCAATGGTATTATTTCGGCCAATATGTCAGAATATCTGATTCCTGATTGGCCGGTAACTGCCGTATTTCACTATTTCCCCAAAATACATAAAGATCCCCTTAATCCTCCAGGGCGTCCCATTGTAGCGGGGATAGGGTCCCTCAACGAACCACTATCAGAATTGGTGGACATATATTTGCAACCTCTAGTTCTAGCACTACCAAGCTATATTCAAGACACCACATCCTTTATTAGACAAATACAAGAGATTTCATGGAAATCTAGTTACACTCTCATGTCTATGGACGTTTCCTCATTATATACGTCAATACCTCATGATAAAGGTTTGGAGGCACTAGAGTTTTTTCTAAGATATAGATCAAATTATGATGAGGCTACGATATCCTTTTTGTTGCAAGCCACGGAATACTTGTTGACTCACAATTTTTTTCTTTTCGAAGGCCGTTTCTATCTCCAAAGATGTGGAACGGCCATGGGCGCCAAGTTTGCGCCATCGTACGCCAACCTATTTTTAGGTTGGTGGGAGCTCTTCCACATCTTTGGAGATACAAACCCTTTTAGGCAATCCATCATTTATTACGGTCGCTACATAGACGACCTGGTATTTATCTGGGATGGAGATAATGAGTCTATCGACTCCTTTCACCAATATGTGTCAAGTAATAGGTTAAACCTCAATTTCACAATAGAATCCAGTGTAGATTCTTTAAATTTTTTGGATGTGACCATTAGACCAATAGGTGAAGTAATCCAGGTTGAATTATACCGTAAACCCACGTCGGGTAATAGTATCCTTAAATTTGACTCTTGTCATCCATCACATCTTCTTGCCTCCATCCCCAAAAGCCAACTCATTCGGGTAAAACGGAACTGTACTGATCCGAAAACCTACGAAGAGCACGCTGCAGATACCGTGAAGCGATTAAAATCACGAGGCTATCCAAAAACAATTCTGACACAAGCAAAAATTGAAGTAGATAAGGTCCCCAGGTCAGAACTCCTGACTTATAAAAAAGACAGAAGGGGTAAAAAGGAGAGCAATGAGAAACCCTTTTCTTCTGTACCAATTTTTGCAACACCATATAGTATGGAGTATGGAAAGATTTGTAAAATAATTAAAAAGAGTCTACCAATCTTAGAGAGTGATGAAAAACTAAATCAAGTCCTAGAGGGAGGTTGCAAATTTGTGTCACGCAAAGCAAAGACTTTGAGAAACATATTATCACCCTCCATGTTGCCCAGAGTTGTCAATGACACATGGTTACAAAAACGCAAGGGGTGTTACAAATGTAATGCCTCACAATGCAAGACGTGCTCTCATATCGTTCAGGGCAATACCTGCAGATCAGAAGCACTAGGCAAAACAAGTGATATAAGATATTTTATAAATTGCAATAGTACACACATAATTTACCTATTGACTTGTCAGGGATGTAATATTCAATATGTGGGACGTACTAAACGGTCCCTGAAGGACCGGGTCATGGAACATCTAAGGTCCATAGAGGACCCTGAGTCAAAAACGCCCATTGCCAAACATTTCAAAAATTTCCATAATTCTGACAAATCACTGTTGAAGGTACAGGGCATAGACTTTATACCTAGACATCCCCGGGGTGGAGACAGGGAAAAGAAACTTGATGAAAGAGAGGTTTTTTTGGATTCTTCATTTAAAAACCAGGGTACCTACGGGTTTGAATTCCAGAATGGATGTAAATATGTTTATTCAACGTTGACGGATCGCTCAAAATGTATTGTAATGAAAAAGTGTCTTTATATGTATAATATTACTTAATTAACGCTTTATAAACTTTTCCTTTAAGAGTTACTTACATTGCAGTGAGGATCAGGTCTTGATGTCCAATTTAGTCATATACCTATATTCATACTTGGGTTTATTTCATTTTTTGCTTTATTGCATTAATACTTTATTATTTTATGCAATGATAAATAATAGCATAATGGTTTAACTAAATTGTGACACAATGAATTAAATTTATGTTGCAGTGCATACATATGCACACACTTTTGTAATGGGTGCCATACAGAGCGGCTATATAGATTAGAATTTTTTGCTTTTGACAGGAACCTAGGGGTTAATGAGATGTGTTTTAATTGATGTTATGTCATTGGACAGAAATCTGTATATTAAGAGCACCTTCACCACTTGTTCTCTATCAGTGAACAAGTGCACCAGAGGCATGAAACGCGTATGATGTCACAGGAGGTGATGTTTCCCCTGTTCCAGTTCATATATTGTTTTTACCAAGTTGCTGTATGAGGATCTTGTTTTTATCTATTATTGAATAAAGACTGGCTTTTTACCTATCATATCCCTGGTATGCCGAGGAGTTTCCTTGTTTTCCTATATATATATATATATATATATATATATATATATATATATATATATATATATATATATATATATATACACACACACACTGCATTTATATCTATTTCTGTATATATTTATATAGATTTACTGTATACTGTAGGTATAGATATATATACTTTAAAACATTTTTTATATATATATATATTTCTGTATATATTTATATAGATTTACTGTATACTGTAGGTATAGATATATATACTTTAAAACATTTTTTTTATATATATATATCTATTTCAAAATAAAAAGAACATTTTCTTCTGTATGAAGAACATTGGAATGTAAAGCATTTTTAACTCACTTTGGGTTCAGCGCAGTTGGTCTAACACAGTGGTGGGTTAGTGCACAAACGATGACTGTTTTAGATCTTTGTTTTTTTTTTACAGTGCGCCCCATAGAAGTCTTTTTACATTCAACTTGTAATATGGAAAAAAAAAATTTTAGCGCACCACTTGCCCAATGGTAATAGAAAACAACTTAAAATGATGTCTAAGTCAAACTTCCTACAATAGACTTTTAAAGACAAGGCTTTGTCCATTGGCCACAAATTTGCATTAACATATGACTTGAATTCAGGAATAGTATGTTTAAAGGAATGTGAAACCCAAAATGTTTAGTTTGTGATTCCGACTTCTATTGTCAAATTTGCTTAGTTCCTATGACGTGGTTTGTTCAAAAAATACTAAGGTAGGTATCTGGAGCACAAGATGGCAGGAAATAGTGCTGCTATCTAGAGCTCTTGCAAAACTGCTGCCTTAGAGTGCTCCAGAAAAATGCATGCTCCTGAGCATTTCAACAAAAGATATCAAGAGAATGAAGAACATTTGATAATAGAAATAAGCTAGATAGTTGTTTAAACTTGCATGCTCTGCTCTATCTAAATCATGAAAAAAAAATGTGTTTCATGTCATTTAAATTCTATAGAAATGACTTAAATGGAAGAGAGTTATGGACATTTTTGGAGCATGCAAAGTATGGAAAGGAACAGCACTTTAGTGATTCTATAAGTTCTGTGATGTCTACCCAAGGGTGGAACTACCATTGGTGCAGCAGGTGCAGTGGCACCAGGGCCCAAGTGCTGGGGGCCCATAGCAACTAGTCTTTACATAAGGGTGGGCAGAATGTGTACAATCCTAATGCAGGGGAGCCTTTTATTAGTGCAGGTTGTAGGTCCATCTTATCTACACTGTACATCTATACTCAATACCATTATGCAGATGCATATTATTACTATTGCTTACTACTGAGATACCTTTGGAGAGGCAAAGAAACATTTTGCACCAGGGCCTTCTGTTGAGTAGGTCCGCTACTGCGTCTACCAATGGCAAAAACATTTATAATCACCTTGCACCAAAAACATAGTGAAATAGAACACTCTCACTCTCACTTACATTTTCAAACTTAACCCCTTAAAGACTCATGTCGTACAGGGTAAGTCTTGCACACAAACTGGTCTTTAAAGACCAGAGATGTACCCTGTACGACATTAGGGGTTTAAAGTGGCTGGAAGCGAGTGGGATAAAAGTGGGATAGAGTGGGGTAAAATTTAATAAAAAAAAGATCTAAGGGATTTGGGAGGGGGTGGGGGTTGGTCTTTGGAGGAGGAAGCTACACTACAGAAAAAATAAAAAATAAATAAAAAAAAAAGCTGGCTACCAATAAGGTAGAGGGGGAGGGTTAGAGAGCTGTTTGAGGGGGATCAGGGAGGTTGGGGGCTAAGGAGGGATCACACACATCCCACACATATTTTTTTTTTTTAAAATACCTTTTATTTTAGTACTGGCAGACTTTCTGCCAGTACTTAAGATGGCGGGGACAATTGTGGGGTGGGGGAGGGAAGAGAGCTGTTTGGGAGGGATCAGGGGGTGTGATGTGTCAGGTGGGAGGCTGATCTCTACATTAAAGCTAAAATTAACCCTGTAAGCTCCCTACAAGCTACCTAATTAACCCCTTCACTGCTAGACATAATACACGTGTGATGCACAGCGATATTTAGAGGCCTTCTAATTACCAAAAAGCAACGCCAAAACCATATATGTCTGCTATTTCTGAACAAAGGGGATCCCAGAGAAGCATTCACAACCATTTTTGCCATAATTGCACACGCTGTTTGTAAATAATTTCAGTGGACCTAAATTTTGTGAAAAAGTTTGTGAAAAAGTGAACTTTTTTTTTTATTTGATCGCATTTGGCAGGGAAATGGTGGCATAAAATATACCAAAATGGGCCTAAATCAATACTTTGGGTTGTCTACTACACTAAACTAAAGCTAAAATTAACCCTACAATCTCCCTACAAGCTCCCTAATTAACCCCTTCACTGCTAGACATAATACACTTGTGATGCACAGCGATATTTAGAGGCCTTCTAATTACCAAAAAGCAACGCCAAAACCATATATGTCTGCTATTTCTGAACAAAGAGGATCCCAGAGAAGCATTTACAACCATTTTTGCCATAATTGCACACGCTGTTTGTAAATAATTTCAGTGGACCTAAATTTTGTGAAAAAGTTTGTGAAAAAGTGAACTTTTTTTTTTATTTGATCGCATTTGGCAGGGAAATGGTGGCATAAAATATACCAAAATGGGCCTAAATCAATACTTTGGGTTGTCTACTACACTAAACTAAAGCTAAAATTAACCCTACAATCTCCCTACAAGCTCCCTAATTAACCCCTTCACTGCTGGGCATAATACACGTGTGGTGCGCAGCGGCATTCAGCAGCCTTTTAATGACCAAGAAGCAACGCCAAAGCCATATATGGCTGCTATTTCTGAACAAAGGGGATCCCAGAGAAGCTTTTACAACCATTTGTGTCATAATTGCAGAAGCTGTTTGTAAATAATTTCAGTGAGAAACCTAAAATTGTTAAAAATTTTACGTTTTATTTTCATTTGATCGCATTTGGCGGTGAAATGATGGCATGAAATATAACAAGATGGGCCTAGATCAATACTTTGGGATGTCTTCTAAAAAAAAATATATACATGTCAAGTAATATTCAGGGATTCCTGAAAGATATCAGTGTCCCAATGTAACTAGCGCTAATTTTGAAAAAAAGTGGTTTGGAAATAGCAAAGTGCTACTTGTACTTACTGCCCTATAACTTGAAAAAAAAGCAAAGAACATGTAAACATTGGATATTTCTAAACTCAGGACAAAATTTAGAAACTATTTAGCATGGGTGTTTTTTGGTGGTTGTAGATGAGTAACAGATTTTGGGGGTCAAAGTTAGAAAAAGTGTGTTTTTTTCCGATTATTTCCTCATATTTTATAATTTTTTATAGTAAATTATAAGATATGATGAAAATAATGGTATCTTTAGAAATTCCATTTAATGGCGAGAAAAACGGTATATAATATGTGTGGGTACAGTAAATGAGTAAGAGGAAAATTACAGCTAAACACAAACACTGCAGAAATGTAAAAATAGCCCTGGTCCTTAAGGGAAAGAAATTGAAAAATGGCCTTGTCCTTAAGAGGTTAATATACATGCATTGTACTCCATGTCACAATACTACTCATATAGTTGCACTACATTAGCACACTATACTAAATGCATGCACATGCTTTTTTACAACTTTACTCAAACATAATTATCTGGCAAAACATGATATTTCATATTTCCTAGTCAATATAAAATATCTACCAAGAAAATAACAATAAAATCACTTAAAGATTTGAAAAAGCAGGAATGTTAGCTTAGGAGCCACCAATCAGCAACGGCAACCCAGGTGCTGAACCAAAAATGGACCAGCTCCTAAGCTTACATTTCTGCTTTTTCAAATAAAGATAGCAAGAGAGCAAAGAAAGCTTGATAATTGTAGTAAATGAGAAAGTTGCTTAGAATTGCATGCTCTATCCGAATCATGAAATACACAATATGGGTTTCATATACCTTTAACCCATTAACGCCCAGCGCTGTACCCTGTATGACGCTGCTGTCCTGGACCTCTCTCTGCCGCAATCTCGCTAAATGTAGTAAGATTGTGCTATTTCTGAATGCCCCACTAGTGGAGCAGTGCAGAGATAGGGTTGCAGAGGCAGTCTGTGTCCCTCTCTACATGTAGTCTTGGCAATAATGCAAAAAATGCTCTGGTCTTTTAGGGAAGTCTTAGTCTGAAATGCCCGGTCCTTAAGGGGTTAATATGTACAATATATTTTTGATGTTTTTTTTTGTGGCACTTTTTATTTGAGCGTAGCAGTTAACCAGAGCTCTAAAGTCGCACTATTCTGACGCACGTTAAATTCAATTGTGCTCAATTGAACGTTAACTTTTAACTTGTAATATGCATGCTACTTCTGATTCACGCAAAGAGCCGCAATAAACCCCTTTTCACCTGCACGCAACAGTTAGTGCCAGTCATAATCTAGCCATTTATTTGAATATATTATACGTGTTTTGTTATGCATATGACTGATAATAGCACACCCTGATCTATGCGTTCAGGATGCACTAAAAAATGTCAACCACATTAATATTCTCTGGAAAGCCATTTCTACCATCCACTTGCAATACCAGATTTTGCACTAACACACCCTGCACTATTGGTTGCACTCCCCTTGTTATCTAGCCCATAAATTAAACTGACATGTCTCTTGTCATAGGCTCATCAGATGTGTTTTGCTAGGTCCCAGTAGTCCATTGCTGCTCTGGAGCTGAATTTAACTTTCTGTTTAACCCCTTTGCATTTTATTTCTGCACATTTATGTGCCCTTAAAGCTTATTTGAAATTAAAGTAACATTCTTAAGTACTATGTGACAATATAATGTCAGAATACTCATAATTATGAGCCATCCCAAGGTTTAGGTTGTACAACTCTACATGTTTACTGTGTGTGTATTCAAAGGCGCTGGGATCTGAAAGGGTAAGAGTTCCATTTTTTTTCTCCTCATTCCATAAACAAAGCTGTTTATAATCTGCAGTGCTCAAATATAGGAGAATATTAAAGTGAAGGTCAATTTTGACAAATTAGTGCCCGGTTTTTAATAATCCTATTAAAAACAAGGGCACTTTAAGTAATCAAAATTGACATTTAAAGTGTTTTCTTCAAAAACTTGCCTTTTAATCCTGAGAGCCGCTAAAGCGGGTCCAAAATGACGAATCCGGCTTCTTCAATCACGGCGTTCCCTCAGGCCTTGATCACCCCGGAGGAACGCCGTGATTAGAGGAAGCCGGATTCGTCATTTCTGACGTAAGCAGAGGCTTCCGACGGCCGGGGGAATCGATGGAGCAGCTTTCAGGATTAAAAGGTAAGTTTTTGAAGAAAACGCTTGAAATGTCAATTTTGATGAATTAAAGTGCCCTTGTTTTTAACAGGATTATTAAAAACCGGGCACTAATTGGTCAAAATTTACCTTCACTTTAAATCCCTTTTCCTGGAATTTTAGAAACTAATATGCTTTTGGTGGCATTTTTGTGTTGCGTAAATTAAGTTCCATTGGCCAAATAACAAAAATAAAAAATCAAGATACCAAACTTATTACACTAAAATTATTTACTTGTTTCCTAGTTTTTATATTTACAATTTTTAAGGTCTATTATTTTGTTATACATTAATGATTAAAAAATGTTTTTTTTAATCCATTTAATTTATATTTTTAACAGACAATGAACATTGCTAATCATTATAATTGTGTTATAAGTTTTATTCATTAAGTTTTAGCCATTAAGTTTTATTCTATGATAGCTGTATTGTTTTTATATTTTTTTCTTAAAAAAAAAAAAGTTTTAATTTATATATATATACTCCCTGCCATTTCCGAGGGAGGTGAAAAACTGCCCTAGCCCCTAATACATACATATATAACACCAGAAAAATAATTTAGCACACTGGATTACAAAAAAATCTAGTGGATATGTGACAGTTTTCCGGGTGACAATGTTATATCATTTTTTTTTACTTTTATTAGGAACATTTGACTGGAAAGTCTTTTTCTTTTTGGGCATGGCTTGAAGGAATTCTGGAACTTATTAAGAAACATCTTCTTCCAATATGGATTGATGGGTGAGTATTTCACTGTTTCATAGTGAAAAACCCTGTTGATCTTAATATGGTTTACAAGCATTGATGATATATTTGTATCTAAATCTCCAGTTTGATCAAAGTGTCTTACCTGATCCTCTATTACAAAGAAAAATCCTATATTTATTTAATTCATGATTTTAGTTTTCATTAATGGAAACTTTAAGCTTTGCAATCTTTCCCTTGTTCAAATTTAAATTGAAACTGAAGATATGAATTAATTAGCAGCTCAAATTTTGTATATGATATTACAGGGAAATCTGTTTAAACATTAACAAACTAGCTAAATACACTAAGTGACCGCACCGCTAATACAATCAAATTAAGTAAATCACTAAATGCTCATGCCCGGGATAGGGTCTAGTCTAATTACCCTGTTGATAAATAATACAAAAAAATCTTAGCACCTTAGTTTTAGAATACTTTTATAAAACTCGTCACTTTCAAGAGTAGCTTTAAACAGCAATACCATCAAATGTGGGGTTAAACATGTACGCATACTCCTCTTCACACAAACCTCATCCACCACACATAAACCGCTGCTCAAACTCACTTGCCAAAAAACACACCAGCAAGCAGAACCAAAAGAAAAAATATCAAAAATAGTTATTGTTGATGAGCAACCCCCAAGGCGTCCCAAGGGGGAATGACAACACCTGCCAAAGAAATTTTAAAATAAAGTTCATAGGTATCCTTGTAGGTAACAGTTATATCCATTCATAAACTGCATATGTTTTACATTTTTCAATTGCAATCACATTGTATTGGGGTACATTTTCATCTGGAGACTATGGCACCTGTGTCCGACAACCGCTAACACATATTAACCTTATCGTGCATCAATAATTGTGACAGAGGTATACAATCGTTATCCCCACTTCACACAGTACCCTGATACAATGTGATTGCAATTGAAAAATGTAAAACATATGCAGTTTATGAATGGATATAACTGTTACCTACAAGGATATTGGGACAGTTTATCACGATGTTACCAGCCATTAAACAGGCAGTCAAGTAAGAACCACCAGGTTGTGTTAAACCATTGGATTTCATTGTGCTCTATAAGCTGGGACTGTATTATTGAAATATTGATGTTCCTTCTTAAATATATTGGGACAGTATATCATTCTATAACGGATGATCTAGTAGTGAAGTGAACCCACCATAAGAGACATTTGCTGTAAAGGGACAGTCAAGTCCAAAAAAACTTTCATGATTAAAATAGGGCATGTAATTTTAAACAACTTTCCAATTTACTTTTATCACCAATTTTGATTTGTTCTCTTGGTATTCTTAGTTAAAAGCTAAATCTAGGAGGTTCATATGCTAATTTTTTAGACCTTGAAGACCTCTAAACTAAATGCATTTTGTCAGTTTTTCAACACTAGAGGGCGTTAGTTCATGTGTTTCATATAGATAACATTGAGCTCATGCACGTGAATTTACAGAGGAGTGAGCACTGATTGGCTAAAATGAAAATCTGTCAAAAGAACTGAAATAAGAGGGCAGTCTGCAGAGACTTAGGTACAAGGTAATTACAGGGGTAAAACGTGTATTATTATAACTGTGTTGGTTATGCAAAACTGGGGAATGGGTAATTAAGGGATTATCTATCTTTTAAAACAACAAAAATTCTGGTGTTGACTGTCCCTTTAAGGCCACTAATTTTCATTGGTGTTGATACACTTGAACTGCATTATATAAGAGACTTACATGAGGGTATCATCTCCTTATTACAGAAATATCTGCAAACAACTGAGGCTTTGAACTTTTTTGGAGAATTTCTTTAGTAGGTGTTGCTGGTCATTCCCCCTTGGGACGCCTTTGGGGTTGTTCATTAACAATTATTATTTTTTATATTTTTTCTTTTGGTTCTGCTTGCTTGTGTGTTTTTTGGCAAGTGAGTTTGAGCAGCGGTTTGTAAATCGAAACCGTCAATGGGAAGTGAGGGAGATAGGTTCCAGGCCCCTCTCAAAATTGTCATAAGTAACACCTAATACATTATTTTTAAAGCTTTGAAATGAAGACTTTAAATGCTAAACAGCATTATAAACCTGATAAAATAATCACACAACACAGAATATATAATTAAACTAAGTTAAATGAACAAAAACATTTTCTAAACAGCATTATAAATCTAATAAAATAATCATACAACACAGACTTCACTTGCATTTTTCTGCAAACAGTTCTTTCTATGCATTCCAATCTGGACTGATTTATAGACAGGAAGATCTTGTTCCTTTGAAATCTGTTCGATACCTCAGGTCTGGTTAAACTGATTAATTTCAGCTTGCTTGGCTTTGCTGCAACACAAGCGGACAGCTCCACCTACTGGCTATTTTAATAAATGCACTGCTTCTCAATGCTTTTCAATAGCAGTCACATGACTGGAAAAAAAGGTTGTTATTCTGAAACGGTGTAAATTGAACCGTTGTAAAACGAAGGCCACCTGTATTTAGCTAGTTTGTTAATGTTTAAACAGCTTGTGCTGGGATTTTTTTGTATTTTTTTGTATTATTAAAAAACTAGCATTTCAAGATACTTCTCTGGGGTGTTCTCATACCTTCTTGAAAATATTTATTAAGCTGCATTCACAACTTTTGAGGCTTTGGGGTGCAGGTTTGCATAAGAGACCATTCAACCATAAATGTAAGAAGCATAAACTGCTTCTTTAGCCTCTCCACCACTTCAGAGGTGGCAAGATAAAATTACCCCAACACTTGCTTCTCCGGTGCGATTGACATGCCCTGCTCTCACACAACTGGCTCTTGTGCAATGTTACATTTTGCAATGTAATGCTGCATCCCACGTGATAGCAGGCAGACAAGTTCTCTACTTGAAAACTTGTCTGCCCGCAATCTTGATATTTTCCCCCCTTGAAATATATTAAATTAAATTTGCTGTGTTGCATAAATTCCAAAAAGATGTCCGTCTGTTTCAGGGGGAAAAAAATTGAAAGTGACCCAGCTAAACATAATAAAGCAGTTTTTTTTTTAACTTTTTTAGATGCATCATGGGATTTGTAAGCAAAGAGAAAGAAAGAGTTTTATTAAAGGACAAGATGCCTGGAACGTTTCTCTTGCGGTTTAGTGAAAGTCATCTAGGAAGCATTACATTTACATGGGTTGATCAGTCCGAAAATGGCAAGTATAAAACTGCAAATGTAGAAGCACTATCTAGATGTTTGTAAGATCATTATATACATTACTTCAACCCACTGAAAATAAATCAAATTGAAGCATCACCCTGTTCCTAGTGCTTAATGTTTATAACAAATTCAACAAAAATTTAATAAATTAGACAAATAAAATAGATAACTTCTTTCATGTGGTGAGAGTCCACGATCCATTACTCCTGGCCACTAAGAGGATGCAAAGATCCCAAAACACCCACAAGCCCTTAAAACCCCTCCCACCTTACTGGAAACTAGTCTTGTCTTTGCAGAATGAAGGTGAAGAAGGGAGGTGCTCCAGGTGTTTTTGAGAATAGCGCTCAGACAGATTTGACGCCCAGTTGTCCCCTTAGAGAGCTACTGTTTGGACAGAGGGATGTCTTTGAAGTATGGGTAGTGGCACAAGAACAAGGATGCTTAATGCCTCTTGAAATATTACATATAAAATATTTTAAAAAAATTAATATCATTTATTAAAAATTAATAAACATACTGCAAAATATACAGATATATTCTATGGATTATTTAGAATATTGTACAGCATTTTTTATTCATTTCTAATAATCTCTATTCATTTTTAAAAATATTTTATATGTAATATTTCAAGTTCTCATGTGCGCTAACCCGACTGCGTTAAGATCTAAATTGAGAAAGGCAATGCGCAAAACACATATTTTACATTCCTATGTACTTCACAAAGAAAAGAATGTACTGTTTATAATTAAATAAATATATAAATAAATATATATATATATATATATATATATATATCTGATACTGTTCATGTAAAGTTCATATATCTATCTATAGGAGTAGATATGCAGGTATAGGTATATTCACACATATAAAGAAATATGTATTTAAGAATAAAAAGAACATTATCCTGTAAGTGAAGAACATTGGAATTTGAAAAATGTATAGTAAATATACAGTAAAATACACAGAAATACATATCTACACATATCGACACATATAAGTGCATTGGAGCCCTTTGCGGTTAAAGGGACATTGTACACTAGATTTTTATTTGCATAAATGTTTTGTAGATGATGCATTTATATAGCCCATCTGGGAGTGTTTTTGAAACAATGTATAGTTTTGCTTATTTTTTTATAACATTATGATGATTTTCAGACTCCTAACCAAGCCCCACAGTGTCAGATGAATACATGCGTTTACAGACTACTGCTGACTCCTGTTTATGTTATCTGTCTTTTCAAATACAGGGAAGGAGGGAAGGGGTAGTGTCTGCACCCTTCACTGGGTGTCACAGCCTAACCTCACTTACAGTGCTAAACTGAGAGCTTCTAAGTAAGTTTTTAAAAAGTTTTATACTGGATTTTTAGATCAGTATATGTGCATATTTTTCTTTATACGGTAGTAGTGTCTATTACATGCAGTTATATGAAAATTGGTGTACACTGTCCCTTTAAGTAGCTGAAAACATGTGTAATCATTTTCATGCAATATTCATTTTAAATAAAGTATTTAACTATGTATTTACTGTAAATATTTCCCATTGCAATGCTCTTCACATAAAGGAATATGTTTTCTGTATTTATAAATAGATTTTCCTATATGTATATCTGTATATATCTATTCCTATATATAATTTTATATATATATATATATTTAGATATATTTTACCAAAAAACATCAAATATATATAGAAATATATATTTATGAATACTCAGAACATATTTTGCTATGTGAAGAACATTGGAATGTGAAATATTCATAATTCATGTGATTTCGGATTAGCAGACTTGGTAAACGCGATCGGGTTTACGCATGAGTAGGGTGTTAGGTTTTTTCCACTTTCGCGCTCCATTGAAGTCTATGGGGGAATACGTTTGCACAATTACGATATTGTAATTTCAGCTTCTTGAACATGTCCAGTTAGCAGGCAACTGAAAACGTTTACTTTTAACTTTAATACATGCGGTACCTAACACGTGCCTAAAACTTACTTCTAGCAAAGTTAGCATGTGAGCAATAATTACAGCTCCACTCGTAATTTGGCCCTTATTTGGGGGTTGCTTTATTTGCCCTACCTGTTATTGCTATGTTTAAATCATTGTCTGTATTTTGCCTGCCTTTTATTTTTCATTATGGAGCATACTGATTTTGTCCCCTCTTCTGTTATTACTGGTGCCCCAGAAGTTGGATCCTCTGAACAGTTTCCTAGAAATATAAAGTTTATTTTGTGTAAGCTGGTTAATATAATGGCCCCCCCCCCCCCCCGCTCAGCTTTGCAAATCATGTACGGATCATTTTATGCATTCTGATCAGACTAATGCTGCTCGTGCTTCAAAGGGTATCTGTCCTCCCTCTGTTCTACATAAGGGAGTTCTTCAGATATTTCTCCAAATTTTGTATGCTCTACAATATCCTAGATGTTGACGGCCATGCCCCCTCCAAGTAAGCGTAAGAAGGTGGTTTCTGATAATCCCTCTACTAGTTTATCTGATTTGAGTAGGTCAAAGTCTGTTAAGCTGAAGGCTCTAGGCCCTGGTGCTTCTGATTTATCCTCTGAGTGTGAAGTGTTTTCAGATGATCAAGAGTCAGTCTCTAATCAAAAAACTGAATCTTCCTCTTTTTTGCATAAGCTTGAACACCTTTGTTCTCTTTTAAGAGAAGTGTTATGTACCTTAAGGGTTAGCGATTCTTAAATTCATGAGGATAAGTCTGTTAAACAACTGGATTTCATTTTTAAGCCCTCTGTTAAAGGAACAGTATACACCAATTTTTATATAACTGCATGTAATAGACACTACTATAAAGAATAATATGCACAGATGCTGATATAAAAATCCAGTATAAAACTGTTTAAAAACTTACTTAGTAGCTTCCAGTTTAGCTCTGTTTAAAAAGTTACTGGAAAACCCACTGCAAGTGGGAAATATCAAACACTCCCCCCTCCCCCCTTCCTTTGCATATGAAAAGACCTTTACACAAACAGAAGCAAGCTGAAGTAGGTATACGTCGGTATTCTCCTAAAACTTTGGGGCATGGTTAACAGTCTGAAAATCATAGCAATGTTATTTAAAAAAAAAAATCAATTTTCCTCTGAACAAGGAACATGACAACCCCAGATGATCGTTTCGTCCTCCTATGGGCCTTGTCAGTGAGGTGCAGCCACATTTCTCTATGCACACTGGTCAAGAAGTCCATGTCTGGTTTCCCCCATCACCCATAGTGAGACTTCCCCAGGGTCATATTAATTTGCATACAAAGAGAGAACCGCTCTACCAGGAACGAACAACAGCTCATCAGCTAGTTCTATGGCCCAGTGTGCTTAGAGGAATGTGGCTGCACCTCAATGACGAGGCCCATAGGAGGCCAAAACGATCACCTGGGGTTGTCGTGTTCCTTGTTCAGAGGAGAATTGCCTGGTATTTCGAGGCTGGACTGACCTTACTTGGCGGGATCCGACTGATATGCTTCAGGAAAATTTTCCTCTGTGAAAAGCACACTAGTCTAAAAGAGGCTGCTTCCGGGTGGTAAATCGCCATATAACTAGCTAATGAGCTGTTGTTTGTTCCTGGTAGAGTGCGATGCAAATGAATATGACCCTTGGGAAGTCTCCCTATTGGTGATGGGGAAAACCAGACGTGGACTCCTTGCCCAGTGTGCTTAGAGGAATGTGGCTGCACCTCACTGACGAGGCCCATAGGAGGCCGAAACTATCGTCTGGGGTTGTCATGTTCCTTGTTCAGAGAAGAATTGCCTGGTATTTCGGGGCTGGACTGACCTTACTTGGCGAGATCAGACTGATATGCTTCAGGAAAATTTTCCTCTGTGAAAAGCACACTGGTCTAAAAGAGGCTGCTTTCGGGTGGTAAATCGCCATAGAACTAGCTAATGAGCTGTTGTTCGTTCATGGTAGAGCGCTTCTCTCTTTGTATGTATATAATAAGATCATCTACAAAACATTTATGCAAAGAAAAAATGAGTGTATAATGTCTCTTTAAGTCACATGAGGTATTTCCAGTTATTAATACTATCTATGAGAAAACAGCTAATGCTTTGATTTGTGATGCTGTTGTTGATTGTATTAAGATCCATGCTAAGAATATGACACTGGCAGTTTTGACTAGGAAGGCCTTATGGTTGAAATCATGGTCCACTGACATGGTTACTAAGTCTAGACTTAATTCTCTTCCTTTTAAAAGAAAGGTATTGTTTGAATCTGGTTTGGATGACATTATTTCTAAATTGACTAGGGCAAAAGAGCTTTTATCTCCCAGGATAAGAAGTCTAAAGTTAAATCCAGGGCTTCTAACCATTTCCATTCCTTTCATCAAACTAAGAACCAAAAGTTCTCCATCTCTTCACAGAAGCAGGATTCTTCCAGTTTCTCCTGAAAGCCATACCCTAATTGGAATATATCTAAGCAGTCCATATAGGCTTTTTCCCCACCAAGTCTGCATAAAGGTGTTCCCCACCAATCCAGATCTTCTGGTATGGGGCAGATTTCATTCTGATTAAAATCCTTGGGTTCTGAGCATTATTTCCCAAGGATAAAGAAAAGGTTTCAGATCAACGCCTCCCAGGGGAAGGTTTCTTCTGTCTCATGTTCCAAGAAATCCTGTAAAGGAAATAGCAAAAAAAACCTGATCATCCAGTATATTTGGAATAGTATAAGTCTGGTTCCACTCAGATTACTTGTGAACTCCACAGCTTGGGTATTAATACTCTCACCACAATTATGAAAGAAAATATAATTTATGCTTACCTGATAGATTTGTTTCTTTCATGGTGGTGAGAGCTCACATGCCCTTGTCCAGTGTCTTCTATCATTGTTTTTATTTTTTCTGGTGAGAGTTCAAGTGTGCACTTCTTTTTTCCCTGCTCATTTTTGTATTGCTCTTATTTTCTTTTTCCTACCTTCTTCTCTTCTCGCTTGGCTATACATCAGACTACTTTCCAGTAAGGTGGGAGGTAAGGAGCACAGGTGCTAATTTTTATAATCAAAGGTCAGGTTACCATAGCAACAATGTTTTTATGTTGCGATTTTTGAGAAATCTGACAGCAAATATAAGCGTTAACACAAGGACATAGGCACTGCACAAAATATGTAACTGGAAACCTGGTACTAAAATGGAGCCGTAAACTAATATTAGCTGTCAGCAACTTCAGTAGCTTATGGCTAAGTTTTTAACGACTGAATGGAAACGAGCCCAAAACACACATTTGACAAACATTAAATTCACTGTATATTTAAAACAAACACTTATATATATGCATATATAGACACATGTACATATGCTGTAACTGAAAAGCAAACACTTGGTGATATTTACATATTAAAAGTTGAAAGTGTACATAACTGGTTGTTTAAAATATCAGGAAACTCCCTACATATCAACAAGCAACATATTTTTGGAATGGAATGAGGACAACATTAAACATGAGTTCTGTTAATCGCTTACTTTATTTGCTAGGAACTGCTGAAAAGGTGTTAGTAAAGAAGTGCAGAAAACGTGTTAGAGAGTGCAAAAAAGTATGTTAGAGATGTGCCAAACAGATTGTATAAATACTTCCCATTTTAGAAACAAATTGTGCAAACACTTACAGTACGTATTCAGAAGCAAATACAAACCCCATTACACAATGCATTAAGTGCAGATGAAAACCATGTGTCATCATCCCTGAGGTGCTTTCAGAGCTGATTGTGACCCCTCCAGTTACAGACTCAAATGAGGTGACTGTTTTATTATTGCCTGGGGAATCCATATATAGGTGGCAGCAGCTATTAACTTTGAGATAGAAACAGGTTGTGGGCTAAATCTTAAAAACTGAATAAAATAACAGGTTTCAGGCATAAACTTGGTGAGTAGATATAATGTACCAATGCCCAGGGTATAATAGGATGGGTAAAACACTATGCAAAAAGAATTAACCACATTCAAAGCATCTTGATAAAGCCCAGAAACAAAGGTGAAATGCATAGATGAACTATGTTGTTAGATAAATAATAACCTTTCACAAGAGACTATATGGCATATAGCACTGTATGATACAATTTTAAGCCCAGCTAAACTGAGGCAATTAATCACACAGAGTGTAAGACAAAGAGGTGAACCAATAATGACAACCGTCAGAGGTCACGTGACCAGTCGGGAGTTGCTTGCAGTTGAGAATTCCAAGATAAACACTGCTGTCAAGAGTGGTGAGTAGTGGGCTATAAAAAACAGTCCATTCTGACAACCAATAGGCAGTGCATATGTAAGGCGTTGATGCAAGAAGACCCATAGATAAAAATGTAATGTTTATTCTGGAATTTTTTATGTGAACTCTCGCTTAATCTTGGAGGAATCCTTGTTTTTATAAAAATGGTATTGAAGCAGATATTAAACTGATAAATTGTTAGAAGGTGGTACCTAAGTATTATAAGTTAAGACAGACATTTTATACTTGACATTGGAACCTATTGGAAATTTTTTAATGTAACTATTTTTTCACTTTACTGCTGTAGCAAAATATTAAAATAAGGGAGACGTCCCTATTGCATAATAAATATAAGTTGAAATATTTTATTGTGTGGAATGTATATGTACTTGTATATACTGGGGTTGTTCTGACCAGGATGGAAAGTACCCTCCTTTAACCCCTTAAGCCAATATGACTTATATATACTATGACTTATATATACATCATGCGGTACTTTGCTTATCATACTGCGTAAGGTATATATATATATATATATATATATATACACACACAGCTGGATATATACAGCTGGAGTTCCGGAGCTTCAGGCATCTGCCTGCATATGGAACCAGAGCACATTTGGTGCTCCGGTTCCATATGAAGGCAGATGTCAGATTGTGTCACCATCTGTAATGATCTTCTGCTAGTGTCGGTGGGATGTGTGGAACGGCGGTCCAACAGTGGAGGGGGAGGAGTGGGATGGACCTACACTGCATAAAAAACATAAAGGGAGAGGACGGGATGGGGAGCTACACTACTGAAAAAAGGTGTGGTAGGGGGGTCCCTAGAAAGCTGCCAGTACCTAAGATGGCAGCCACTAGTTAGCGGGGGAGGGTAAAAGAGCTGTTTGGGAGGGATCAGGGAGGTAATTTTTTGTTTTTTGTTAGCATTCATAAAAAAATAAAAGCTAAAACAAAGTTGAAACAACTCTCCTCTAACTAGTGAATGCTTCAATGAGCGTGTGTGTTTATTTTATCCAAACCTTACATTACCCACCCTTATTTATTAGTCTAACGTTAATGTGATAAATGATATTTACATTGACCTAGCATCGATAACATTTGTTTGTGAAACTAGTATCTCTGTGAAAAACTTGCCATTTGGGCATTTTAAATCCTGGAACTTAAAGTGATCTGTTCTAACCCCTTCTTAGGGAGTGATAAGATCAGCTCCAATAGTTTTAGGCGTAGAATGACTTCCACTGTCAAGGGAACCAGCATCACAAAACTATTTCAAAAACATTATAAAGCAAACACATAAAAGTGAAAAGTAATATTCAACAACCTCTATGAAACACTCAACTCTAAAAGCTTTTATATAGCAAGATACAACTGCTGGATGACATACCTTACATGGGTAATCATGTTTTTTATTTCCAACTTGCTGAGTTGCAGTTTAGGTAACAAAAATCCAAACACACCTAAGGAATGCCCCACTGCCCCAGAGCACCCCAACATGCCTATAGTCATGCCTATTTTTCGTGTCTGCAAGACTGGTGAGTCAAATTCTGTTTTATTCAGGGAGACTACTTTAAAATAATACAACGGATGCAAATAATTAATAATTACACATATTTATAGAATCCATTTTTTCAAATGAGTTTCTTAAGTATTGCAGTTGTATTTATTGTTTTTTCCAACATTGTTAGCGGTTCTTGTTTGCTGTGGCAGGAACACTCACTGGAGATGTGATAGGTAAACTCAATTTATTTCAAACATAGGTTCACTTTAACGATGAGGCCCCTCGGCAACCTAATGAGGCTTTATGACTCAAAGCATTTGTTTGTGGAACATTGCCGCAGATCTAGAGAGTGATCTGAAATGTATTGTGTGTATGTTATACGTGACGGGGGGATTGCCAAATCTTAGCAAAACAGCTAAAGTTGTAGTTTGTAGAATTAGTTATAGACATCAAACTGGATGTGATGAAAAACTTTTCCATAAGGATATTTGTTGCAAATAAATTGTTTTTAGTTTTACAAGTAAATAGTGCAACCTGCTGTGCTATGTTATGTTGTATTGTTTGTGACATTTAAAACAAAATCTCCTTTTTCTTTTTATTCATCAGGTGAAGTAAGATTCCACTCTGTTGAACCATACAACAAAGGTCGGTTAATTGCCCTCCCGTTTCCTGATATCCTTCGGAATTACAAAGTAATTGAGGCGGAAAATGCTCCAGAAAACCCCCTTAAGTATTTATACCCAGACATTCCAAAAGACAAAGCATTTGGGAAACATTATAACAGTCAACAGACAGAAGGTAGGTATTCTTTCTACTCCTTTTATATAGGTGTCCTAATAATTTAATGACATGTTCATATTTGTGGATTTGTCAAATTATGATGTATGTATGTTCTAGGAATCTTTAAGTATTTAATCATTTAATAATATTTTATGGATATGGAGCAGCATACGTCTGATTGTCACATCAGTCATTAAATTAAATTGTGCAAAAAATAATTATATATAGTAAAATTTTTTGTTTTAAGATTATTTACTTCCACTGATTTGATAAAATATAAGTCTGTAAAAACCACTGAGATAAAAGGGCGATCTGCAGAGGCTTCGATACAAGGTAAATCACAGAAGTAAAAAGTATAAAAATAATAAAATAATTACAAGTTTTTTAAACTAATTACACCTACTCTAATCCCCCTAACAAAATAAAAAAGCCCCCCAAAATAAAAAAGCCCTACCCTACACTAAATTACAAATAGCCCTTAAAAGGGCCTTTTGCGGGGCATTGCCCCAAAGTAATCAGCTCTTTTACCTGTAAAAAAAAAGTACAAATACCCCCCCAACATTAAAACCCACCACCCACACAACCAACCCTACTCTAAAACCCACCCAATCCCCCCTTAAAAAAAACTAACACTAACCCCTTGAAGATCACCTTACCGTGAGAAGTCTTCACCCAATCGGGCAGAAGTCCTCAACGAATCCGGCAGAAGTGGTCCTCGAGACAGGCAGAAGTCTTCATCCAACTGGGCAGAGGTGGTCCTCCAGACGGGCAGAAGTCTTCATCCAGACGGCATTTTCTATCTTCATCCAACCGGCGCGGAGCGGGTCCATCTTCAAGACATCCAACGCGGAGCATCCTCTTCTGTCCACGGCCGACGACTGAATGAAGGTTTCTTTAAATGACATCATCCAAGATGGCGTCCCTTCAATTCCAATTGGCTGATAGAATTCTATCAGGCAATCGGAATTAAGGTAGAAAAAATCAGATTGGCTGTTTGGAACAGCCAATAGAATGCAAACTTAATCATATTGACTGATTGGATCAGCCAATAGGATTGAAGTTCAATCCTATTAGCTGATTGAACCAGCCAATATTATTGAAGTTCAATCATATTGGCTGATTGCATCAGCCAATAGGATTTTTTCTACCTTAATTCTGATTGGCTGATAGAATTCTATCAGCCAATCGGAATTGAAGGGACGCCATCTTGGATGACGTCATTTAAAGGAACCTTCAGTCAGTCGTCAGCCGTGGACAGAAGACGATGCTCCGCATCGGATGTCTTCAAGATGGACCCGCTCCACGCCGTATGGATGAAGATAGAAGATGCCGTCTGGATGAAGACTTCTGCCCGTCTGGAGGACCACTTCTGCCCAGTTGGTTGAAGACTTCTGCCCATCTGGAGGACCACTTCTGCCGGATTCGTTGAGGACTTCTGCCCGGTTGGGTGAAAACTTCTCACGGTAGGGTGATCTTCAAGGGGTTAGTGTTAGGTTTTTTTAAGGGGGGATTAGGTGGGTTTTAGAGTAGGGTTGGTTGTGTGGGTGGTGGGTTTTAATGTTGGGGGGGTATCTGTACTTTTTTTTACAAGTAAAAGAGCTGATAACTTTGGGGCAATGCCATGCAAAAGGCCCTTTTAAGGGCTATTTGTAATTTAGTGTAGGGTAGGGCTTTTTTTTTTTAATTTGGGGGGCTTTTTTATTTTGTTAGGGGGATTAGATTAGGTGTAATTAGTTTAAAAATCTTGTAATTTCTTTATTATTTTCTGTAATTTAGTGTTTTTTTCCCCGTACTTTAGATAATTTTATTTAATTGTAATTAATTGTATTTAATTTAGGTAATTAATTTAATCATAGTGTAGTGTTAGGTGTAATTGTAACTTAGGTTAGGTTTTATTTTACAGGTAAATTTGTCTTTATTTTAACTAGGTAGTTATTAAATAGTTAATAACTATTTAATAACTATTGTACCTAGTTAAAATAAATACAAATTTGCCTGTAAAATAAAAATAAACCCTAAGCTAGCTACAATGTAACTATTAGTTATATTGTAGCTAGCTTATGGTTTATTTTATAGGTACGTATTTAGTTTTAAATAGGAATTATTTAGGCCTAGATTTGGAGTTTGGCGGTAGCCGTGAAAACCAGCGTTAGAGGCTCCTACCGCTGGTTTTAGGCTACCGCCGGTATTTGGAGTCATTCAAAAAAGGGTCTAACGCTCACTTTTCAGCCGCGACTTTTCCATACCGCAGATCCCCTTACGTCAATTGCGTATCCTATCTTTTCAATGGGATCTTTCTAACTCCGGTATTTAGAGTCGTGTCTGAAGTGAGCGTTAGAAATCTAACGACAAAACTCCAGCCGCAGAAAAAAGTCAGTAGTTAAGAGCTTTCTGGGCTAACGCCAGTTTATAAAGCTCTTAACTACTGTGCTCTAAAGTACACTAACACCCATAAACTACCTATGTACCCCTAAACCGAGGCCCCCCCACATCGCCGACACTCAATTAAATTTTTTTAACCCCTAATCTGCCGACCGCCACCTACGTTATACTTATGTACCCCTAATCTGCTGCCCCTAACACCGCCGACCCCTATATTATATTTATTAACCCCTAACCTGCCCCCACAACGTCGCAGCCAGCTACCTACAATAATTAACCCCTAATCTGCCGACCGCAAAGAGCCGCCACCTACATTATAGCTATGTACCTCTAATCTGCTGCCCCTAACACCGCCGACCCCTATATTATATTTATTAACCCCTAATCTGCCCCCTCAACGTCGCCTCCACCTGCCTACACTTATTAACCCCTAATCTGCCGAGCGGACCGCACCGCTACTATAATAAAGTTATTAACCCCTAATCCGCCTCACTTACCCTATAATAAATAGTATTAACCCCTAATCTGCCCTCCCTAACATCGCCGACACCTAACTTCCATTATTAACCCCTAATCTGCCGACTGGAGTTCACCGCTATTCTAATAAATGTATTAACCCCTAAAGCTAAATCTAACCCTAACACTAACACCCCCCTAAATTAAATATAATTTTAATCTAACGAAATTAATTAACTCTTATTAAATAAATTATTCCTATTTAAAGCTAAATACTTACCTGTAAAATAAACCCTAATATTGCTACAATATAAATTATAATGATATTATAGCTATTTTAGGATTAATATTTATTTTACAGGTAACTTTGAATTTATTTTAACCAGGTACAATAGCTATTAAATAGTTAAGAACTATTTAATAGCTAAAATAGTTAAAATAATTACAAATTTACCTGTAAAATAAATCCTAACCTAAGTTACAATTAAACCTAACACTTCACTATCAATAAATAAATTAAATAAAATACCTATAATTATCTACAATTAAACCTAACACTACACTATCAATAAATAAATTAAATACAATTCCTACAAATAAATACAATGAAATAAACTAACTAAAGTACAAAAAATAAAAAATAACTAAGTTACAAAAAATAAAAAAATATTTACAAACATTAGAAATATATTACAACAATTTTAAACTAATTACACCTACTCTAACCCCCTAATAAAATAACAAAGCCCCCCAAAATAAAAAAATGCCCTACCCTATTCTAAATTACTAAAGTTCAAAGCTCTTTTACCTTACCAGCCCTGAACAGGGCCCTTTGCGGGGCATGCCCCAAGAAGTTCAGCTCTTTTGCCTGTAAAAAAAAACATACAATACCCCCCCCCCAACATTACAACCCACCACCCACATACCCCTAATCTAACCCAAACCCCCCTTAAATAAACCTAACACTAAGCCCCTGAAGATCTCCCTACCTTGAGTCGTCTTCACCCAGCCGAGCCAAATTCTTCATCCAAGCGGAGCAAGAAGAGGCCCTCCATCCGGTAGAAGTCTTCATCCAAGCGGGGCAGAAGAGGTCTTCCATCCGATTGAAGTCTTCATCCAAGCGGCATCTTCTATCGTCATCCATCCGGAGCGGAGCGGCAGCATCCTGAAGACCTCCGACACGGAACATTCATCCTGGCCGACGACTGAACGACGAATGACGGTTCCTTTAAATGACGTCATCCAAGATGGCGTCCCTTGAATTCCGATTGGCTGATAGGATTCTATCAGCCAATCGGAATTAAGGTAGGAATATTCTGATTGGCTGATGGAATCAGCCAATCAGAATCAAGTTCAATCCGATTGGCTGATCCAATCAGCCAATCAGATTGAGCTCGCATTCTATTGGCTGTTCCGATCAGCCAATAGAATGCGAGCTCAATCTGATTGGCTGATTGGATCAGCCAATCGGATTGAACTTGATTCTGATTGGCTGACTCCATCAGCCAATCAGAATTGTCCTACCTTAATTCCGATTGGCTGATAGAATCCTATCAGCCAATCGGAATTCGAGGGACGCCATCTTGGATGACGTCATTTAAAGGAACCGTCATTCGTCTTTCAGTCGTCGGCCAGGATGGATGTTCCGCGTCGGAGGTCTTCAGGATGCTGCCGCTCCGCTCCGGATGGATGACGATAGAAGATGCCGCTTGGATGAAGACTTCAATCGGATGGAAGACCTCTTCTGCCCCCCTTGGATGAAGACTTCTACCGGATGGAGGACCTCTTCTTGCTCCTCTTGGATGAAGAATTTGGCTTGGCTGGGTGAAGACGACTCAAGGTAGGGAGATCTTCAGGGGCTTAGTGTTAGGTTTATTTAAGGGGGGTTTGGGTTAGATTAGGGGTATGTGGGTGGTGGGTTGTAATGTTGGGGGGGTATTGTATGTTTTTTTTTACAGGCAAAAGAGCTGAACTTCTTGGGGCATGCCCCGCAAAGGGCCCTGTTCAGGGCTGGTAAGGTAAAAGAGCTTTGAACTTTAGTAATTTAGAATAGGGTAGGGCATTTTTTTATTTTGGGGGGCTTTGTTATTTTATTAGGGGGCTTAGAGTAGGTATAATTAGTTTAAAATTGTTGTAATATATTTCTAATGTTTGTAAATATTTTTTTATTTTTTGTAACTTAGTTCTTTTTTATTTTTTGTACTTTAGTTAGTTTATTTCATTGTATTTATTTGTAGGAATTGTATTTAATTTATTTATTGATAGTGTAGTGTTAGCTTTAATTGTAACTTAGGTTAGGATTTATTTTACAGGTAAATTTGTAATTATTTTAACTATTTTAGCTATTAAATAGTTCTTAACTATTTAATAGCTATTGTACCTGGTTAAAATAAATACAAAGTTACCTGTAAAATAAATATTAATCCTAAAATAGCTATAATATCATTATAATTTATATTGTAGCTATATTAGGATTTATTTTACAGGTAAGTATTTAGCTTTAAATAGGAATAATTTATTTAATAAGAGTTAATTAATTTCGTTAGATTAAAATTATATTTAACTCAGGGGGGTGTTAGTGTTAGGGTTAGACTTAGCTTTAGGGGTTAATACATTTATTAGAATAGCGGTGAGCTCCAGTCGGCAGATTAGGGGTTAATAATTGAAGTTAGGTGTCGGCGATGTTAGGGAGGGCAGATTAGGGGTTAGTACTATTTATTATAGGGTTAGTGAGGCGGATTAGGGGTTAATAACTTTATAATAATAGCGGTGCGGTCCGCTCGGCAGATTAGGGGTTAATAAGTGTAGGCAGGTGGAGGTGACGTTGTGGGGGGCAGATTAGGGGTTAATAAATATAATATAGGGGTCGGCGGTGTTAGGGGCAGCAGATTAGGGGTACATAGGGATAATGTAAGTAGTGGCGGTTTACGGAGCGGCAGATTAGGGGTTAAAAATAATATACAGGGGTCAGCGATAGCGGGGGAGGCAGAATAGGGGTTAATAAGTGTAAGGTTAGGGGTGTTTAGACTCGGGGTACAGGTTAGAGTGTTAGGTGCAGACGTAGGAAGTGTTTCCCCATAGGAAACAATGGGGCTGCGTTAGGAGCTGAACGCGGCTTTTTTGCAGGTGTTAGGTTTTTTTTCAGCTCAAACAGCCCCATTGTTTCCTATGGGGGAATCGTGCACGAGCACGTTTTTGAGGCTGGCCGCGTCCGTAAGCAACTCTGGTATCGAGAGTTGAAGTTGCGTTAAATATGCTATACGCTCCTTTTTTGGAGCCTAACGCAGCCATTCTGTGGACTCTCAATACTAGAGTTATTTTAAAGGTGCGGCCAGAAAAAAGCCAGCGTTAGATACGCGGGTCGTTACCGACAAAACTCTAAATCTAGCCGTTAGTTAATTATAGTAATTCTATTTAGATTTATTTAAATTATATTTAAGTTAGGGGGTGTTAGGGTTAGGGTTAGACTTAGATTTAGGGGTTAATACATTTAATATAGTGGCGGCGACGTTGGGGACGGCAGATTAGGGGTTAATAAGTGTAGGTAGGTTGCGGCGACATTGGGGACGGCAGATTAGGGGTTAATAAATATAATGTAGGTGTCGGCGATGTTGGGAGCAGCAGATTAGGGGTTAATAAGTATAATGTAGGTGGCGGCGATGTCCGGAGTGGCAGATTAGGGGTTAATAAGAATGATGTACGTGTCGGCGATGTCAGGGGCGGCAGATTAGGGGTTAATAAGTGTAAGATTAGAGGTGTTTAGACTCGGGGTTCATGTTAGGGTGTTAGGTGTAAACATAAAATGTGTTTCCCCATAGGAATCAATGGGGCTGCGTTACTGAGTTTTACACTGCTTTTTTGCGGGTGTTAGACTTTTTCTCAGCCGGCTCTCCCCATTGATGTCTATGGGGAAATCGTGCACAGGACATACTGTCAGCTCACTGCTGACTTAAGCAGCGCTAGTATTGGAGTGCGGTATGGAGCTCAATTTTGCTCTACGCTCACTTCTTGCCTTTTAACGTCGGGTTTGTAAAAACCAGTAATACCAGCGCTGCAGGTAAGTGAGCAGTAAGAAAAAACTGCTTGTTAGCACCGCACAGCTCCTAACGCAAAACTCGTAATCTGGCCGAATGTTTGCTAGAAAATGTAACCTCTGTCTTTAATGTGTAAAGAGTAGAAAGAGGGCGCCACAATAGCGTGATACCGTCTGGAATGCAGGTACAGATAAAAGTAAGTATTATGCTTACCAAATGGTGTGGCACTGTGCTGTGACCAGTGCAAGAGAGCAGGCTAGCACTTATCAGTGGCTAGTACACTGTGGAAGCCAAGCTCCAAAGGCACTTGTCCTAGTTGAAACTTTGTATATGTCTCCTGTTGGCTGGACTTCAGGTGCTGCAAAGGTGTAATCTTTTATGTGTTGTTCAGTTGGTATTGATAAACCACAACACAGACAACTTCAAATAAAATAACTTTTAATTTTAGCAGGCTATATAAAAATTATAACAGCATAACAATTTTCACTACACATAATGAAACTGTTTGTGATAGATTTGTGGGTTTCATTTGTGAGTTTAATGTCAATTTAAATGGTAACTGGTACCTAGGAATAAGGATGGTATACATTAGTAGTAACACAAACAAAATAGTTGTAATGTCTTTTGTGGAAATGGATCTAATATGCAGAGCAAGAAGGAAAAAGATATTGTATAGATGGTAACCATAACATTCATTTGATAATATGATTATTTGTAGCTAGGCACAGTCTCAGGAGTAATACTACTGTATATTCTGAAAGATTTAGTAGCAATTAATCTGAAATATTCAGGAAATATGTTCAGGGGATTTGTGATACCACTAGACAGAAAATCTGAATATAACTGATAAGTTACATATAATTCAATAATGAAATACTGCAGTTTATCTCAAGCTAGCTAAAGTATAGATGTTCTTGTAATAGCAAATTTTAATAAGACACTGAGAATATAGATTTCAATATAAGAGCTGAAAAGCCAACGACATTGCATAGAATGAACAACTTAAACAGAATGCTGTAGTACGGTAGTTACGATGTCAGAATAAGTACTTGAGAAGACTGCACTTGCTTCAATCTGATGGTGCTGTTTTTTATGCGAAAGTGAGGACTTTGAGTCTGTAGTAGTTAGGAGCAAACTGGGGAGAGGTAACTGCAACTTGCTGTAGAGATGGCGCCCACGCCGTAATGCGGAAGTAAATCCGGATGCAAGGGTAACAACTGAGCAGCAACAGCTGAGTATTGCGTAGGGGAAAACTTGAACAGCTGTTTTTAGGAAGAAAAACATAAAAACAAGGAAAATAGTGAACGTTCACTAAAAAGATAGGAAAAAAATACACACCTATGTACACAGGGACGGATTTCAGAAATAATAAAGTTCTCTTGAGGAGTATCCAAAATCAAGGTTTGAGCTTAAGACAGGAACAGCGCACAGTAATCACTGCTTGCAAATATCAAGCAATGAGAATTCCCTTGCGAGGCTCTTTATGAAGAGTAAAGGAAAAAGATCCAACCCCTAGATAAAGGTATAGGAACATGACAGAACCTCCCTCTCTGGAAACCCCTCAGGGGTTCAAGGACTAGGACGGTCCGGATGTCTCCGGTGGAAGAGAGAGACTAGATGATTAGCTGATACATCAGAAGCTGGTTCCCAGGAATCCTCATCATGGCAATAACGCTTCTAATAAATTAAGTATTGTAATATTCCCTTACAACTTCTGGAATCAAGAATCTCTGCAACCTCATATTCCATGTCTGGATTAATGTCCGAAGGGTTAGTGACCGTAGAGGAATTCCTGAGGGAGACGTAGGGTTTCAGTAAAGATACATGGCATGTGGGATGTATGCAGAAAGTTGGAGGAAGCTGTAGAGTGACTGCATTTTCATTTACAATTTTAGTTATTTCATAGGGTCCTATGAATAAACTGCTAAGCTTTCGAGAAGGAGTACAACGTTTTAGATGTTTAGTCGAAAGCCAAACCTTATACCCACTTTTATACTCTGGAGGTTTCTATCTATGAAGATCATAATAATGTTTTTGAGTAGTCTGAGCAAAGGACATGTTATCTTTCAGTGATTGTAATGTCAGTGAGAGAGAGTTTGTTAAATCATCAACCGATGGTGAGCTGGAATGTATGTCATGAATAAGATAAAAAGAAGGATTAAATCCAAAATTTGCAAAAAATGGTGAACATTTAATGGAGGAGTTGTTGCAATTGTTGTAGGCAAATTCAGCACAAGATAAATAAGTAGACCATCTTTCTTGTTGTTTTGAACAATGTGATCTTAGAAACTGCTCCAACCACTGGCTAGTCCTCTCTGTTTGTCCATTCGTTTGTGGATGGTAGGTGGTGCTAAGTCTTCATTTTATATTCAAATGGAGACAAAGTTCCTTCCAGAATTTGGGGGTAAATTGACTTCCTCTATCTGTAGTAATGGAAGATGGTAATCTATGTAATTTCATAACATTATCTATAAATAACTGAGCTGTTTGAGAAGCAGTAGGTAAAGATCAAGTAGAGAGAAAATGGGCCATTTTGGTAAGCAAATCTACAATTACAAGAATGGTTGTGTAGTTAGAAGAAGAGGGTAGGTTGACTATAAATCCATAGCTATTTCTTTCCAAGGTCTATCTGGAATAGGTAGGGACATAAGGAAACCATAGGATCTTTTTAGATCTGGTTTGGTCTTAATACATATTGGATAAGATTCTATTCATTTCTTTACTGTTTGAAGCATTTTAGGCCACTAAAATTTTCTTTGCAGTAGTTATAGAGTCTTAATCATACATGGATGTCCACTTAAGAGAAAATCATGAACCAATTCTAATATAGACGGTTGTAGTATAGAAGGTACATATATTAGTTTATCATGATAAAAAACTCCATCTGCTTCCTTTTGAAGAGATGATGAAGGAAGTGAAGGATCATTTTCTTGTGCAGAGCGAATGAGTTGAAGATACTCTGAAACTTGTGCAATAAAATGATGTCGGGGAATAACAGTAGAAGGAGGTGTTGGGTGTTTAATAGGATATAGCTGTCTGGAAAGAGCATCTGCTTTTCTGTTTTTGACACCAGGTCTGTAGATAATAATAAAATGGAATCTGGAGAAATATAAACTCCACCGGACTTGTCTCGTAGATAAAGTCCGGTTAGTCTTTAGATATTCAAGATTCTTATGGTCCATATAGATATGTATTGGGGGGTTAGTTCCTTCTAACAGATGTCTCCAGTGTTCTAATGATGATTTTATTGCTAAAAGCGCCTTTTTTTTAATTGGGTAGTTAAAGGGACAGTCAAGTCCAAAAAAAACCTTTCATTTTTCAAATAGGGCATGTCATTTTAAACAACTTTCCAATGTACTTTTATCAACAATTGTGCTTTGTTCTCTTGGTATTCTAGTTGAAAGCAAACCTAGGAAGGCTCATATGATAATTTCTAAGACCTTGAAGGCCGCCTCTTTTTTATTTGCTTTTCACAGCAGGGGAGAGCAAGCTCATGTAGGCCATATAGATAGCATTGTGATCACGCCCGTGGCTAGTGGCAGACACTGCACTAATTGGCTAAAATGCAAGTCAATAGATAATAACTAAAAGTCATGTGATTAGGGGCAGTCAGAAGATGCTTAGATACAAGTTAGTTACAGAAGTAAAAAGTGTATTAATGTAACAGTGTTGGTTATGCAAAACTGGGGAATGGGTAATAAAGGGATTATCTATCTTTTTAAACAACAACAATTCTGGTGTTGACTGTCCCTTTAAGTTCGGCCTGGGACATACTTTAAGAATAAAATGCTACTGGATTTAGTGGTTGTTGCATAAAGGAACGTTGTGAAAGTATAGCTCCTATTGCAACGTCAGATGCATCTACCTCCAGTATATACTGGAGATTGGGATCTGGAAAATGTAATATAGGAGCCGTAGTAAATCTCTCTTTTAAAAGATCAAAAGAACTTTGTGCTTCATTAGACCAAAGAAAAGGTACATTATTTCCTGTTAAGTGAGTCAAATGTTTGACTGTACTGGAAAATGCTTTAATAAATTTTCAGTAGAAATTAGAAAAAACTAGACATTTTTGGACTTGCTTCTTAGTAGTAGGAGTGGGCTTGTTAGTAACTGCTGAATCTTTATTGTCTTCCATCTGAACACCTAATGGACTAATTCTGTATCCAAGGAAAGAGATATCTTTAGAGTGAAAAATACATGTTTCAGGTTTAGCTTATAGGTGATGACTTCTTAACCTGGAAAGAACTGTGATGTGTTCTTGTAATGAGTCTGAATAAATAAGTATATCATCTAGATATATGATCATATAAACGTCTAGTATGTCACGGAAAAGATCATTAATGAAGTTTTGAAAAGTGTCAGGGGCATTACAAAGCCCAAATGGCATCACAGTATATTCGTAGTGTCCATACCTTGTACGGAAAGCCACGAGCCACTCGTCTCCTGTCCGGATTCTTATTAAATTATATGCCCCTCTAAGATCTAGTTTTGTGTACATTTTAGCAGTACTTAGTCATTCTTTCAACTCAGGAATAAGTGGTAGAGCGTACCTATTTTTAATTGTTATTTTATTTAATTCACAATAATCTATAATTGGCCTAAGGGACTCGTCTTTATTCCTGACAAAAAATATTCCTGCCCCAGCAGGTGACTTGGAAGGTCTTATAAATCCCTTTCTGAGATTATCGTCTATATAATCTTTTAGATGTAGTAATTTTGGGGGACAGAGGATAAATATGTCCGTAAGGGATAGTTGCCCCAGGTAAGAAAGAGATCTATAGGACAATCATATGTTCTATGAGGAGGTAGAGATTTTGCCTCTTTTTTACTGAATACATCCTGGAAATCTATATACTCACTAGGGATGTCATTTTCATTAATTTGCAAAAGTGAAACACTTGGGAAACAAGCTGATTTACAATAAGTAGAATCAAGAGACAAAGTGAGGTTACTTTAATTAATAGTGGGTTGGTGTTGTTGTAACCAATTAAGACCTAATACGATGGGGAAAAGAGACAGCATATGCTGTCGGCATTTATCGATGTGCAGCGGACATGATACGCTACATTGTATCATGTCTGCTCGCACATTAATAATTTGGCCCCATAGTCTTCAATAAAACACAAATATATATATCTGATGTTTGTTTTTTGTTTTTTGGTAAAATATTTATGAAAACAACTTAACAGATTGCAAATTAATTTCAGAAGTATAGTTGCTGGGATATTACAGGAATCTTGTCAGTGTTGTCACATGGGTTAAGGAAAGATCAGTATGCGAGAATCTTACATACACATGGAACATTACTCTAAAAACTTATGTACACAAAAACAATTCAGTATGCATTGTCAAGACTTTTGATTGTGTTTCTATATGCTAATGCCATGTCATACTCTTGAATATAGGTTTCAGTTTTACAGGATTCTGTTTCCTTTGAGCCTTTGGATGTATTCCATATTGAGCTGACAATATCTATACCTTAATTTATATTCGTAAGATGATGAGGTGTCAGTACCCTTCTTCCATCTTGCTCAGAGAAGATTTCAGGATAATTTCTCCAAGATTCTGAGTGAAGCAGGGGTAAAGGAATACCTTAATTATGGCATGTCAGTACTCTCACATAATAGTATATTTACTTGCACTAGATGGGCTCTCTAATGGATCATCATTCTGAGAGGAAGAAATGCCTTAGCAAGCTGGTAAGATACAGTGGAGGGGTGCTGCAGTCAAGGTAGTGACTCAGACAGTTAACACTCCCCAGGAATTATCACTAGTACTCTCCTTACATAGGTACTACATAGTTGGGGGTCCACAGGCTTTACACATAGCGCCTTACCTATGTGTTAAACACCAGAAATCTGGAATTTTTACAAATGTTTTTGACTTTGGTTCACTTTTTTTCCTCTCAAAACAGAAAAGCATCACGCTTTATGAAAACTGCTATCTGCCTTATGCAGTTAGCAGTTTAGCTCATGGTGGATGCGTTTAGGGAGGAAGACATATATACGGAATCAAAGAGGGGCATTTATTCACTTTTTGCATGTAAAGTGTTTTTTTTTTGTGTTTTTACTCACAGCCTTTGTCCTGCATATCGTTCTGGAGTTAAGCTCCGCCCCCTTTGGTACCCTTTTTTCTCACCCTCACTGGATCAGTACCTGGCTGATATTCACTTAGGGACTGTCTGCAGGCATTTCAAGCTATCTGGGCCCAGTTTTAACAACACCTTCTTTGTCCAGGAAGTGGGTGAGTACCCTCATAGGAGCTGCTGAGGGGATGGGTAGGATTTTTTTTTCTGAGGGTAAATCAATTAGGGTTTTTTCTGACTTTTGGTGTTTTGATGTGCTTATATAAGCTGTTTGTTGTATTTTGGGTAAATACGCTTGTTACTTAAAACTTTGGACCATATCTTTATTATGATTTTCCTTATTATTTTGGAGTCATTGCTGTACCCCCATCTAATGTGACTGACCCATTGGAAGAGACCCAGAGGAAACATACTGCAGTCTAGTATGCCTGTTTAAAATGCAAAACTTTTCTAGTGGACCAAATTAACCAGTTGTGTGCTAATTGTGTCCCACATCTCCAATTTGCAACCCATAATCCTGTCAGTATGGCACCTGGCAGACATTTAGTGCCCATGCCTATGTATGCTAAAGGGGATTCAATTGATTTCTCTCCAGAGTTTAAAAATACTCTTTAAAAGACTATGGGGAATATCTATCAAAGTGTCAATACGCTCGCCTAACATCGCCAAACATTGCGGCCGCGGATCTCAATATGCTCTCCTTATTTATAAAAAAAAGCCGTCAAACATGAGCACCAAGTACGGGACAAAGAGCATCGGACTGTTGTTAACCAACAGTCATCTATCTCGTGTCTATTCGTGTTTTTCCCAACTTTATTTATACCATTTCACTAAACGCCGCCACTATTCTAAAATGTTTAACCCTTATCCCGCCGCTGCCCGACCCCGCCGCAACATAAATAAACTTATTAACCCCTATCCCGCCACTCCCCGACCCCGCTGCAACCTAAATAAACTTATTAACCCCTATACCGCCACTCCCCAACCACGCTGCAACCTAAATAAACATATTAACACCTATCCTGCCACTCCCCGACCCCGCTGCAACCTAACTAAACTTATTAACCTCTATCCCGCTGGTCCCCAACCCCACCACAACCTAAATAAACTTATTAACTCCTATCCCGCTGCTCCCCGACCCGCTGCAACCTAAATAAACTTATTAACCCCTCAACCTCTGGCCTCCCACATCACCACCACTAACTAAACCTATTAACCCCTAAACCTAACAACCACTTAACTTTAAGTTAAAATTACAACATCCCTATCGTAATATAAATTAAAACTTACCTGTAAAATTAAAAGAAACTAATTTTAAACTATTAATTAACCTACCCTAACTATTATACTATAATTACATTAAACTACCAATTAAATTAAATAAATTACATATTAAAAAACCTAACCCTACTAAAAATATTTAAATCTACAATTAAACATTTTTACAAAGTCCTAAAGTACAAAAAAAAAAAAAAAAAAACACTGTACAATACCTTTATTTTAACCACTTTCTTTTGCCTCACGAAAGCACCACGCTCCTATACCCTATAAAATATTTCATGCTCCTCTTTGCTTATAGCAGCTAGGAAATCTGCCAGAAAAACTAACAAAGCCTCAGCCTCAAAGATACCGTCGGTGAGCTCCTTTTTTGCTATACAAGACCAAGCTCCCCAGGTAGCTCCAACAGGAGACATACAATCTGACAACATGGCAACACAAGCGCCCACATCACTACCTTCATCCTCTATGGAACAACTGACACAAATTCATAGCACTATAGCTGCTTTCCCATCAAAATCTGACATTGCTGATTTGAAATCTTTCCTTAAATCGGAAATATCCTCTATAAAAAAAGATATCAACGAATTGGAATCTAGGATTGAGTGTTTGGAAGAAGGACAAGAAAACTTGGAATCAATAGTCAGCAATAACACTCAACACCTCAATTGCCAAGACTCAGTGATTCAGGACTTACAACTGAAAGTGTAAGATCTTGACAACTGCAACCGCTGCAGCAATCTACGGATAAGGGGAGTCCCTGAGGACATTTTAAATGAGCATATAACCACATATCTTCTACAACTGTTCAAACAACTAGTTTCTTCATTGGAACTGACAGAAGCCTCTCTGGAGAGAGCTCACAGAGCTTTACGCCCAAGACCTAAACCAGAAAGCCCTCCTCAGGACATAATCTTAAAAAAAATTGTCTTTTACCAACACAAGGAAGCTGTTTGGAAACAAGCAAGATCACAAGGTTTTGTAACATTCCAAGAACATACCCTCCAAATCTTCCAGGAGTTATGGCCCACAACAATTGATAAGAGACACTCTTTAAAATTCATAACCTCTATCCTACAAGAAAAAAAAAATAACAAAATAAGATACAGATTTCCATTTAGTCTCCTAGACAACAGAGATGGAAAAACCTTGATATATAAAAATCCGGAAGATCTTGAGGCCCTATCTAAGAGTCTCAATCTGAACTTTCCGCACCCTCAACAACAGGAATAAGACACCCACAATAGATCATCAACCGCTCATCAAAAGCAACCAGATCCACAATGGACTCATGTGTCCAGGAGGAGACCAAAAAACCCTCATATAACATGAAGAGACGCTTAAATTAATTTGTGTTACCCGTTGGCTTGTAAAAGCAGTTGCCTAGATGAAAACGGTCATATACACACTGTTTATATACCAAGTTATATATGTTAATGTATGATACGGCTCTAGGATGTTGATAGTCATTATTCCTACACTTTCAAGATCTGAGAATAGTTAAAAACTTACAATAAAGTCTGAGAGACATAGCCCTTCAGGCTTCTAATATCCTAGTTACATTCAGTGTTGGTCAACCGACAGCTTAAAATATTACACTGAATCAACGCTTCCCAGATGATATATAGCTTATATGTAATTGACCAAAGTATATATCATACAAATACTCACTGTTGCCTAAATATTACAAATTCTACCAGACTAATCTCTCTACGTAAACAGTGGCAAATATGGCATAAGTATAAAATATATGGTGCTGCCAAGCACTAGGCTTTAATTTGCACACATAACTTGTTACACAGTAATTCTTAAAGTTTGATCTGCTCTGAGTAACACCTGGGAACTGAGGTGATATAAAGTTATAAAGTTTTTTTACATGTTTTATATGTTTTTACTTGTTTCTTACTTTCTCCCCAATTGTTAAGTGTTTTTGGTTTATTGCATGTTTGATCGCTCTCAAAGACACAGGCCAAGCCATGTTTGTCCATCCTCATTAATACAGGTTATGCTTAGCGATGATGTTACTTATAATTGTTGGGGGGGTCCTGGTCCCCCTGGCGGGGAGACGCGGCCGCTAGTGTGTATTTCACTATGTAACTTTGTTGGTTTTTAGATGAGTGGCTGGGGCTCCGTGCCGGGGGGGGCGGGGATACCGCAACCTGAAGTTTACATTAACCAAGAGAGCAGAGATTTAATCAGATAAATGTTGAACTTCTACTTATATAACAGAATAAATCATTGGTGAATTTAACCAATCTATACTGGTATTGCTGGTATAAATACCTGAACTTCTTTTGCCCAACCTTTTCATGGATTATATGGGCTATAGAGCGAGAAACGCTTCCTCACGAAAGTCACTCTTGACTAAGTTAATGTTTTTATTATTTACTAAATGTTTTACTCTTGTTTCCCTCCCCCCTCCTTGCTGCTCTACCTGTTCACTCCCGCTACGCCACAAAAATATACTTAAACGCATCTAATCAGGGCAAACTACAAGTTGCTAAAGTTCATAGTATTCACTTATTTATCCACCCATGGCTAACTCTCAACAATCACATAAACCACTAGACTCCATAAGGATTCAGACAATAAACACCAAAGGGCTTAATATCCCAGCTAAAAGATCTCAAGCTTTAAGAGACTTAATTAGACATAAAACAGACATAGTATTTGTCCAAGAGACCCATTTTATTAACCCCTTAATGACAACTGACGTACCTGGTACGTCATGCATTAACAAGCAGTTAATACCCACACATCCTGTCCAAAAATACAATGATCTCATCAAAACCATCCCCCCTCACTTCGCTCATCGAAAATGGGCAATTTACAATAGGACACCACACCATAATAAGCGCCATAGACACAACTGCACGTGATCTCTGTATTAATATGATAACATCAAAAGAACGGATCCTCCCTCAGACAGACCTTTTGGATAAGGACTATACCTATTTCCATAGTTGGTTTAATTATCATAGAGTGCACCGGTTTGTCTCGCAAAACATGAACAAAGCAGAAACATGGTCAGGCCTCTAACAAACTTCGAATCTCTATATATTCGCACACCGCCAATCACTCATACCCTTTCATTGATATATATAAACTTTTAACCATGAACCCACCTGGTTATATACCACAATATCTCGAGAACTGGGAAGATGACCTGGGAGTGATCATCCTACCTCAAAGGAGCGCAATGATTTTCCAAAACATAATAAAAACATCAATATCACTTTCTGTGGTGGAAATAAATGTAAAAATCTTACACCGGTGGTATCTTACCCCTAAGAAACTTCACCGCTTATTCCAACACATATCAGACCAGTGTTGGAGATGTGGCCACAGAGGCAGTAACATGGCTCATATGTAGTGGTGGTGCAACTCAATCCAAACCTTGTGGAGATTAATTATAACAGAAATAGAATCAATCTTGGACACCCAATTTCCCTTAGATCCATTGATTTGGTTGTTATGCAAACCCCTTAAAATCAAGTACAAACCCTATAAAAAACTATTCTGTGTTATGACAAATAGCACAAAAGTTTTAATAGCCAGGAACTGGAAATGCAACACCACCCCAACTCTAGAAATGTGGTCTCATAGAGTCTCAGAATTTTTAGAACTAGAAGAATATTATTATATGAAAAATTACAAGATGGATTTGTACGCAGAAATGTTAAATACATAGGAAAATTACCTCAAACAGAAACACCCATAGTTAGGAAGTGCAACATCCTAATGCCCTCAAATACTTAGTATGCAACCAGATATAGCCTAGATAACATGAGTAAACCCCTATAGACCAAAACCATTACTGAGCAGCACGCATATAGATGCCACAAATCTCACTAACTTTAGTGATAAGACCTCGCTGAATACGGTGAGCAATACGCTTGCCATATTCAGCATTGCACCAGCAGCTCACAAGATCTGCTGGTGCAAGGCCGCCCCCTGCAGACTCACGGCCAATGGGCCGCCAGCAGGGGGGTGTCAATCAACCCGATCGTACTCGATTGGGTTGATTTCCGGCGATATCTGTCCGCCTGCTCAGACCGCTGTTTCATAACTGCTGTTTCTGGTGAGCCTGCAGGCTTGCCAGAAACACGGGGCATCAAGCTCCGTTCAGAGCTTGATAGATAGGCCCCAGAGAATACAATTGTAAACAACTTTCCAATTTACTTCTATTATATAATTTTCTTCCTTCTCTTGTTATCCTTTGATGAAAGGTTTATCTAGGAAAGCACAGGTGCAACAGAGAACCTAGGTTCTAGCTGCTGATTGGTGGCTGCATATATATATATATATATAGATTGTTATTGGCTCACCCATGTGTTCAGTTAGAAACCATTAGTGCATTGGTGCTCCTTCAACAAATGATACCAAGAGAATGAAACAGATTAGATAATAGAATTCCATTAGAAAGTTGTTTAAAATTGTATTCTCTATCTGAATCATGAAAGAAAAAATTTGGGTTTCATGTCCCTTTAAATCTTTTTCAGCTGATATGGTCTCTAAGAATAGGCGATTATCAGTCCCTTTTGAAGGGAAGATGCTTTTTAGATTGGAATTGGATTCTGTTATCAAAACTGTCACTGGGGGAAAAGGGGCTTTTTTACCTCAGGACAAAAAGTCTAAGGGGAAGTACAAACAAACAAAAATCTTTTTCATTCTTTTCATTCTCCTAGAGATCAAAATTCCCATCCAACCAGAAGTCTGAAACCTCAAAGCCTTCCTGGAAGCAAGGATCTTCTTGGTCTAGGAACAAACAGACCAAGAAGACCAATTCCAATCCGAAAGTCTGCATGAAGGAACAGCCCCCTGTCCAGAAGATCTTCTGGTAGATGGCAGATTGATTTGGTTTCAGAAGGCCTGGTCTTGATCAGTTCCGGATCCCTGGGTTCTAAATATTATATCCCAAGGTTATCGCATAGGCTTTCGCACAAGACATCCCTGGGAACTGTTTAATCTGTCTCACGTTCCTAAGGATTCTGTAAAGGCGGCTGCCTTTGTTCAATGTGTTCAAGACTTAGAGGACATGGGAGTGATCCAACCTATTCCAAACTCTCAACAGGGACAGGGTTTCTATTCTAACCTCTTCATTGTCCCAAAGAAGGAGGGCACCACCTACCAGTCCTATCCTAGACCTAAAGACTCCGATCAAATTTGTTTGAGTACCTTCTTTCAAAATGGAATTGATCCATACCATTTTGCCTCTAGTTGAGGACAACCATAAACTTAAATGATGCATATCTACAGATTCCAATTCAAAAGGATAATTTCTAGTTTCTAAGATTTGCTTTTCTCAACAAACATTAACAATTTTTGGACTTCTCCTTCGGTTTAGCCACAGCCCTTCGTATCTTCACAAAGGTATTAGAGGGGCTCATGGCAGTGATCAGACCACAGGGAATATCCATTACCCCTTATTTGGACAAGCTCCATCTCTTTCTCTCTAGCTACTGCTCATACCTACAGAATGGTATATTTTCTTCATGAACAAAAGTTACTTATCCCCAGCCACAAGGGTAGTTTTTCTGGGGGTAATAGTAGACTCTGTTCAAATGTGCTTGTTTCTGATAGGTACTCACAGAACCAAACTTCAGACTGCCTGTCATTCCTTACAGATAGCTCATTCTCCATATGTAGAACAATGTATGGAAGTAGTGGGTCTTATGGTGGCAGGGACAAATCGCAGTACCTTTTGCACACTTTCATCTTTGTCCTCTCTATTTGTCCATGCTTCAACAGTGGTCAAAGGATTGTTTCCAATTGGAACAGCAGATAAAGCTCAGTTCTTCAGTCAAACTATCTCTTTCATGGTAGAGGGAAAGTCCCTATTTGGCCCATGGAGCTTAATTTCTTCGGCCTATATTTACCATAGTCACTACCAATGCAAGTCTGATGAGTTGGGGTGCTGATTGGGAGTCCTGAAGGGCACAAGGAATATGGTTCCCTCTGGAGGCGAGGTAACCTATCAACATCCTAGAACTTTGTGCAATTCTTCGGGCCCTTCAGTCTTGGTCCCTTCTCAAACAGGAAAAATGTATTTGGTTCTAGTGAGAAAATGTCACTGTATGGTGTACATCAATCTTCAGGGAAGGACTCGAAATCCCATAGCTATGTGAGAGGTATCTTACATTATATCTTGGGCAGAGGAAAACCACTGCACCCTATCAGCTATTCACCTTCCAGTAGTGAACAATTTGGAAGTAGATTACCTAAGTCGTCAGTCCATCCATCCAGGAGAATGGTCTCCTCATCAGGGTGTGTTCTATCAATTAGTTCTGAGGTGCGGTCTTCCAGAAATAGATCTAATGGCATCCAAATTGAACCACAAACTTCCTGTTTATTGTGCAAGCTCAATAGATCCAAGAGCTCGCTTGATAGATGGTGTAGTCTGTCATTGGAACTTTCAGCTGGCCTTTATATTTCCTCCATTTGTTTTTCTTCCAAGGGTTATTGCCAAAATCAAACAGGAATTGGCTTCTGTAATTCTCATAGCTGCTACATGACCCATGCAGAACTTGGTATGTGGACCTAATTCAGATGTCATCTCTTCCTCCATGGGTTCTTCCCCTAAGGAAAGATCTGCTGTCTTAAGGACCCTTGTATAGAGGAAACTGGAGTGATTAACCCAGCGCTATGTGTGAGCACCTATAGATCCTTAAAAAGGGTTACCTAGCTGACCCTGTTAACTAATGAGCATTAATCAATATAAGGAGCACCTGAAAGAAGGCTAAGGTGGAATATGTTGGTAAATTTAAAATGTACAATCATTTATTACAGTTAATACATTAGTTATAAGCATGGATCTGTGTGAATACAATAAAAATCATATACAACTCTATAAGTTTGTTGAAATAAGATTGTCCTTCTGAATTATGTGATATTTAGTGAATCCTCTTAGTGTGTGCTGTTACAGTCCCAAAATCCAGATGGAATTCAGAAAAAAAGGAAAATGAAAAATAATAAAAATTGAAAAAATATAAAAATGGAAAAAATATACAAAATAGGAAAAATATTTTAAAAATATATAGAGAAAAAAATATTTTCACAGAGGATACGAACAATAGGTTCCTCATGTCTGAACAGTGAAGTTCTAGTAGACATAAATGCCATACAGTTAAGAATAGCATTGCTTAATGAGACATGGGGCCGATTTATCATGGCCAGAATCGGCGCCAAGGCAGCTGTTTCCGTGAGAGCCTTCAGGCTCCCCGGAAACAGGAGTTAAGAAGCAGCTGCTCCTTAACTAATATGCCTCCTACAAGGCTGCGGTCTGCAAACCGCCCGGTTGTGTACGATCAAGTTGACTCACACCCGGCCGCAAATCTGCAGGGGGTGGCATTACATAAGCAGTTCACCAGAACTGCTTGTGCAATGTTAAATGATAACAGCGTATGCTGTCATCATTCAGCGATGTCTGGCGGACATGATCCACTACAGCGGATTATGTGCGTCAGACATTGATAAATGGGCCCCATGAACTCATTTGTGATTAAAATACATTTGTGATTAAAATACATATGAACCTTGATACATTTTTATTTTTCTTTGTTTTGTGTAGCTTCAAGGCCTACAGAAAATCTGGTTAAAGGTTATGTTCCATCAGTTTTCGTTCCAATGTCCAAACTGTAAGTAAGGCATGTTATCTAGCTATTTTAACATGTTTTGTTATTTAGACTTCGTTATTTAATTTTAAACTGATGAAGCTTATTGATTATTGTACCCAACAGATAACCAAATTAGTGATCTTTAAAAACAGAAATATGTTTATAGTTCAGTTTTTACTCTATTTCATTCTTCTAATTAACTGCTATGCCTATATTTTCATATGCATGTGTTTATCTATTAGAGTTGTAAGTATTTTCAGTGTTTTGATAAAAGCTCGCCACTTTTTATCTGGCGAGAAATAATGTGAGATCTGTAGGGATCTGTAGTGCAAAGATCTTTACACAATTACGCTGGGATTACCTATGTTCAGCCCATTTCACGCAAAAACAGCAATTACGCTTTGTTTTTTGTAGTGAAAAACATAATTTATGTAAGAACTTACCTGATAAATTCATTTCTTTCATAGTGGCAATAGTCCACGAGATAGTGACGTATGGGATATACATTCCTACCAGGAGGGGGCAAAGTTTTCCAAACCTCAAAATGCCTATAAATACACCTCCCACCTCACTTATACCTCAGTTTAACGTTTAGCCAAGAAGTGAGGTGTAAAAAAAGAAAAGGAGTAAAAACCATACAAAAAGAGGAACTGGAAAAAATAATATGCTTTATACAAAAAAATCATAACCGCAAAAAAAGGGTGGGTCTCATGGACTCTTGCCACTATGAAAGAAATGAATTTATCAGGTAAGTTCTTACATAAATTATGTTTTCTTTCATTTAAGTGGCAAGAGTCCATGAGCTAGTGACATATGGGATATAATACCCAAGATGTGGAAGTCCACGAGTCACTAGAGAGGGAGGGATAAAATAAAAACAGCTATAACTGCTGAGAAATTAAATCCAAAAAATAATTGCTTTCTTAAAAATTTAAAAAAACTCAAAACAAAGGCATTAGAATCAAACTGAGACAACTGCCTGAAGAACCTTTCTACCAAAGGCTGCTTCCGAAGAAGCAAACACTTCAAAATAATGCAATTTAGTAAAAGTATGAAAAGAAGACCAAGTTGCTGCTTTGAAAATTTGATTAACTGAAGCTTCATTCTTAAGAGCCCAAGAAGTGGCAACTGATCTAGTAGAATGAGCTGTAATTCTCTGAGGCGGAGACTACCCTGCCTCCAAATAAGCTTTGTGAATCAAAAGTCTCAACCAAGAAGCAAAAGAACTAGCAGAAGCTTTCTGACCTTTCCTGGAGCCAGAAAAAATAACAAATATGCCTAGATTTAGAATTTGTCGGTAAAGACCCGCGTAGCTAACGCCGCTTTTTTTTCCAACGCACCCTTAAGACAACGCTGGTATTTAGAGTTGTCTGAGGGGCTGCGTTGAGCCTAATGTACCGCCACTTCAACCCTCAATACCAACGTTGCTTACGGTAGCGGTAAGCAGCTAAAATGTGCTTGTGCACGATTCCCCCATAGGAAACAATGGGGCAGTTTGGGATGAAAAAAACCTAACACCTGCAAAAAAGCAGCGTTCAGCTCCGAGTCCCAACGCAGCCCCATTGTTTCCTATGGGGAAACACTTTCTAAGTCTGCACCTAACACCCTAACATGAACCCCGAGTCTAAACACCCCTAACCTTACACTTATTAACCCCTAATCTGCTGCCCCCGCTATCGCTGACACCTGCATTATATTATTAACCCCTAATCTGCCGCTCCGTACACCGCCGCCACCTACATTATCCCTATGTACCCCTAATCTGGTGCCCCTAACATCCCCGACTCCTATATTATATTTATTAACCTCTACTCTGCCCCCCCCAACGTCGCCGCTACCTTACCTACACTTATTAACCCCAAATCTGCTGACCTGACCTTGCCGCTACTCTAATAAAGTTATTAACCCTTAAACCGCTGCACTCCCGCCTTGCAAACCCTATAATAAATAGTATTAACCCCTAATCTGCCCTCCCTAACATCGCCTCCACCTAACTTCAAGTATTAACCCCTAATCTGCCAAACAGACCTCGCCGCTACTATAATAAATGTATTAACCCCTAAAGCTAAGTCTAACCCTAACCCTAACACCCCCCTAAATTAAATATAATTTTAATCTAACAAAATAAATTAAATATTATTAACTAAAGTCTTCCTATTTAAAGCTAAATACTTACCTGTAAAATAAACCCTAATATAGCTACAATCTAATGAATAATTATATTGTAGCTATTTTAGGATTTATATTTATTTTACAGGCAACTTTGTATTTATTTAAACTAGGTACAATAGCTATTAAATAGTTATTTACTATTTAATAGCTACCTAGTTAAAATAATTACAAAATTACCTGTAAAATAAATCCTAACCTAAGTTACAATTAAACCTAACACTACACTATCAATAAATAAATTAAATCAATTAACTACAAGTACCTACAATTATCTACAATTAAATAAACTAAACTAAATTACAAAAAAACAAACACTAAATTACAAAAAATAAAAAAAGATTACAAGAATTTTAAGCTAATTACAGCTACTCTAAGCCCCCTAATAAAATAACAAAGCCCCCCAAAATAAAAAATTTCCCTACCCTAATCTAAATTAAAACAGTTAACAGCTCTATTATCAGCCCTTAAAAGGGCTTTTTGCGGGGCATGCCCCAAAGAAATCAGATCTTTTGTCTGTAAAAAAAAAACACAATACCACCCCCCAACATTACAACCCACCACCCACATACCCCTACTCTAACCCAAACCCCCCTTAAATAAACCTAACACTACCCCCCTGAAGATCTCCCTACCTTGAGTCGTGTTCACCCAGCCGGGCACCGATGGACCAAAAGAGGACATCCGGACCGGTAAACATCTTCATCTAAGCGGCATCTTCTATCTTCATCCATCCGGAGCGGAGCCATCTTCTTCCAGCCGACGCGGATCCATCCTTCTTCCACGACGCCTACTCGCCGAATGAAGGTTTCTTTAAATGATGTCATCCAAGATGGCGTCCCTCTAATTCCGATTGGCTGATAGGATTCTATCAGCCAATCAGAATTAAGGTAGGAAAAATCTGATTGGCTGATTGAATCAGCCAATCAGATTAAAGTTCAATCAGATTGGCTGATCCAATCAGCCAATCAGATTGAGCTTGCATTCTATTGGCCACTATAGTGGCAGCAATGTGGGGGGGCCTTGGTTTAGGGGTACATAGGTAGTTTATGGGTGTTAGTGTACTTTATAGCACAGTAGTTAAGAGGTTTATAAACCGGCGTTAGCCCAGAAAGCACTTAACTACTGACTTTTTTCTGCGGCTGGAGTCTTGTCGATAGAGGCTCTACCGCTCACTTCAGCCAAGACTCTAAATACCAGCGTTAGGCAGATCCCATTGAAAAGATAGGATACACAACTGGCGTAAGGGGATCTGCGGTATTGAAAAGTTGCGGCTTTAAAGTGAGCATTAGACTCTTTCCTGCCTGACTCTAAATACCAGCGCCCGGCCAAAACCAGTGTTAGGACCCCTTAACGCTGCTTTTGACGGCTAATGCAGAACTCTAAATCTAGCCGATAGACTAGAAGTCTTTCTAGAATCTTTAGCAGCCTCAACATAATATTTCAAAGCTCTTACCACATCCAAAGAATGTAAAGACCTTTCAAGAGTATTCTTAGGATTAGGACACAAAGAAGGAACAACAATTTCCCTTTTGAGCTTAGAATTCACAACTTTAGGCAAAAATTTAAATGAAGTCCGCAAAACAGCTTTATCTTGATGTAAAATCAGATAAGGAAACTCACAAGAGAGAGCAGAGAATTCAGAAACTCTTCTAGCAGAAGAGACAGCCAAAAGAAACAATACTTTCCAAGAAAGCAATTTAATGTCCAGAGAATGCATTGGCTCAAAAGGAGGAGCCTGTAAAGTCTTGAAAACCAAATTGAGACTACAAGAAGAGAAATAGATTTAATAACAGGTTTAATACGAATCAAAGCCTGAACAAAACAGTGAATGTCAGGAAGTTTAGCAATCTTTCTATGAAATAAAACAGAGAGAGTAAAAATTTGTCCTTTCAAAGTACTTGCAGACAAACCCTTATCCAATTTTACACAAAAAAAGAGGTTGCCTTGGCACTACACAAATTGGAAGGGATGCCCTATTATAGAAATTAACTTGGGCTAGCGTGCTGTGCAAAATAGCTGCAATTTGCAAAATAATGTTGAGGAGAAAGAGGAATCTCCTAAACACAGAAGGTTTGCACTGAATAGCACTGCTGTCTCCCTGTACTATGAATTATACTGTTCCAGAAGGCGGGTGCTGGTGAAGATTTAAAATATAACTTTTATTGACACATATGTTAAAAAATACAAACAAAATTTAAAAACACGTGGAAAATACTAAACTAATAATAAATAAGTAGGACAGTTGTCAATATCTAGATAATGGATAACTGTGTGATTATATATTGTATACCAAATATTATGGAACGCTAAAAGCCAAGGAAGATCTACACAGGACTAGAAGAATGGAGTCTGTATGGTTACCAGACTGGATTTATCTAGATGTGATCACTCATGAGATTGTAATCGTTCTAAACCAAAGGATTATATATAAGTGGATTAATTCAAAGGTGGTTATACAAAGCGTTGTTAGGTCATAATACTACTGTTCAAAGTATATTTTACAATATACGAATCATATATGTATAGTAGTTATATTTTTGAATATGATCATTCACCGTACCTGGGTTAATATACCCTAATCATGTAATTACTGATAGCATAATGTTACAGGTAAGTAACTGTGACCATGTAATGAAAGAGTGTGATCGTTATTACACATATTTAATTTTTAAACTAGTGTCTCATGTCACTTAAGCAACAAGGGGTATTGGCTAAATTCCCAGAAGAAATAACATTTAAAGTATTGCTTGGTTAAATTGCCTTATTCTATTGTTAATATTACAATGATTTAAATTACAGGACTTATATAATCTGTCACTGGAGAAACCACAATTATTCACTCAATCCCCATAGAGGAGGACATATAACAAATCACTAGACTGTATTGTCTTAACTTCTTATAAATCTAAAGATGTTTATTAAAAATTAAAGCTAAATCTAGAGAGTTAATCACTTGTACACAATTTATTATTTAGGATATCTATTACATTAGTTGCGAGGATCTATTATAAATCATGTATCCTTATATAATCACTAATGAAATAGTGCTTGCTCTGAACTGAGAGATTGCATATAAGTGGCACGATAGCCCAAGTTCATTTCTATAATAGGGCATCCCTTCCAATTTGTGTAGTGCCAAGGCAACCTCTTTTTTTGTGTAAAATTGATGTTATTCCTGTACTGTTACAGGGTTCCTGCCTTATTTTATAAGCTATGGCTAGTAAATTTGAATCGGATAGACTAACTAGGTAACAAAAAAGATTGGCTGATATGAATGAGGTGTTCAATGGATCTAATACCAACAATCAAGATATAACACCTAATAATTTAGATACTTTATTAAGAGATCTGCATAAGAATTTATTTAAACAAGACAAACTATGGTGGGACCAGCAATTTTGTGAACAGTATATTGAACGGATTCTAATTCCTAGAGGTCTTCAAATTCAGCTGTTTCTAGCTTTTGAGTTCAGGGATAAAAATTTAAGCTTAGAATGGGAAGAAGCACTGAGTGAGTGCTCCAATAAATTAATGAAGATCTTGATCAAACATGACTCGTCTGAATACGAAAGACTTGAGGATCTCATCAAAACTCAAAATGAACTCCAACAATTTGAAAACTTAAAGGAATTCGAGAGTGCATATAAAAAGTACCAAAAGGAACTGGACAAATGTGAGAACGAGATAAAAATCACCAAGAAAGGGAAATTACAACGTGATATACAAGACTTTAGTAATAACAAAGTATGTAAATGGAGAAATAGATATAATGTATCGAATCCCAGAGCACAAAGAAGGATTAATGTAGTTGAAATGGATGTCTCTGATACAGATAATGAAGATCAGGAAATAGCTACTATTGAAGATTCAACTGGACCATCAACTTCATCAGGATCCGTCATTGTGAAAAATAGAAAGAGGAAAGGTTTTTTAGACGAGGACGGAAGTACTGATTCCGAACCACCAGTAGAGGCGGGTGGAATAAACAAAAGACCAACAAGAATAAAGAAAAAAAAAAAGTCAAACCAACAACAGGGAGACCGCACAAGAGAAACCCAAGCCCGTTCTCGCAAATAAGGATGAAGAATTAAGGATTATCAATTTATCAAACAGAGTACTTGTCAGGGTTTTTTCCCTGTTTTGTTTGCCATGTGCTGCTGGTAGTCATTTTACTCACCTCTCTTGCTGACTATGGTGCATTGTGGGGGATGCTGCTCATTTACTGCACTACCTTTTATGGCCAGACTGGTGTGCATCATCTGTGTGAGACAGGATGCAGTCTCAGAATTGTGATGTCATCACTTAATATTTAAAGGGCCTCTGTTTAATATGCTTTGCCTTTGCGTAGTCTCAGACCTGTTTGTGAGAGTTCCTGTGTATTACCTGGCTGTCTGACGTCCTTCCTGGTTCCTGATCCCTGGCTTGTTCATGACTCTGCTGTTTTCCTTGTTCCTGATTCCGGCTCGTCTGACTATTAGCTTTGGTTCCTGACTCAGCTCGTCTGACTACCAGCTCTGGTTTTGACTCCTGGCTTGTTATTTGACTTGTGGACTTTTTATTATTTGTTTGTTATTAATAAAGGTGTGATAATTTTTGCACTTCTCGTCTCAGTCTGATTCCTGGCACCCTGACAGTACTTAATGTACACCATACCAGCATTTTATCAAAAGGGTTATCCTTCTGCACAGATACCCAATGTGACAAATTTGAAATAATTAAATATATTCAATTGTTTCTTCGCAAATTATTCCTCAAAAAACACTTTTCGAACACAAACACAGACCCTAATTCTCAGAGTTGGTCAGATGATGAATTAGATTCCTTACCTCAAGAGACTAATAATGTTCTATTTGCAACTAGTGCTCACTCTCCAAATACAACCAAGTCTCTACCAATAGGTGAATTCTTAAGATTAAAAAGAAATTGCTCAAATGATAAAACCTTCAGAGAAAGAGCAGTAGAGCTTGAAAATAGATTACTACAGAGAAACTATAGTAAAAGGTGTATTCGGAATGCAAAAAGACGAGCCTTAAAGACTCCTAGATCTGAATTATTGAAAATCAAAAACAAAACTCCAGACAATAAGACTTGTCTGGTGTTGACATATAATCAACAAACTAAGCAAACTATCAACATAATACAAGAAAACTTGCATATACTACAAGCTAACCAAGAATTAATAGAGTTGATTGGGGAAAAAGTCCAAGTCAGCTACAGACGTGCAAGAAATCTTAAAGACATTTTAAGTCCCAGCCATTTTGTCAACAAAAGTGCTAAATTAAAAAAAGTGGAAAATGGATCTTTCCCATGTGGCACCTGTTCATCATGTAGTCACATGACTAAGTTAAAAACCATAACCGACAGATTTGGTTCAAAACATACTATTAAACCTTTCATCAGTTGTATGGGTGTCATATATGCCCTTCAGTGCACATGCCCAAAAATATATATAGGCATGACCTCCAGAAAGTTACACACAAGAGTTATGGAACACTTACGTAACATACGCAATGCTCCCAGTGATATGTCTAAAACAAAAAAATCACATCCGTAGCTTCACATTTTCATAAATACCACTGATCCAACACATCAGACCTAAAATGCTATGGTATACAAAAAGTATCATTAGGTGTAAGGGGAGGAGTTCTGGAAAATACATTATTAAAAGCAGAAACTAGATGGATATATCTAATGGATTAGTGTATACCCGAAAGGGATGAATGAACAGAATAATTATTCAATGTTTCTTTATTTCCATAAACTTACATTATACAACAGGACCAATGATATATTGAAGATATATTTCATTTTACATTTCCCATCACTAATTATATATACATTTTGTTACCCACATCATGTTTTCACTTTTCGTCACTGTGCTTTTTCTATGTACAGTCATCCTCACAATTAGATATTAATTTTTATCTTCATTTGAGTCTTGATATTAGATTAATGTAATACATGCAATTTAGTGTTGCTCTTATTGTATATTTTTTTGTTGCAATACCTTATCTAAATGTGTATTAATGTAAATCACCTGTCACTTTCTGTTCATGCTTCACATTTTCTTTCATCACAATCTCATTCATATTATTCATCAATCATCACTCACTATATACACTTGAATGGTACCATTGTATATCATATAACAGACTACCACTTTAATTTCTTACTATTCAGTTCCATCTATTTCACTATTTTTTCTTTAATTAAAATAATGCGGTATAGGCAAGCTCTATATACCGATAATTTAGACCGAACAATTTTTATTTATCATTTATTCATATTAGATATGCAGTAGACGTATTATTTTTGTTTACAAAGTATTCTATTGATAAGACTGCTGCCCAGTGCAATTTCATGTCATTTTCTGGTCTTTCTGTATTCACTCATTAACTTCTATTACGTAGGTATATGCCTGTCATGCATTATATACACTTTGGCACAAAGTAACGCATATTTAGTGCTATATTGTTTTCTTTATTACATAAAATTGATGTCCTGATTTTAGTTTATGTGTTATTGAAGATATTTATTCAAACATCCCAGATACAACTTAATATCCTCCGACTCTCAGCAGTATTATAATACCTCCCCTTATTCTGACAGCTATACACCACTTTAGCTTTTGTCTTGAAGTCTGTGGATTGGTGGAGAGTCCAAGAAGAGGTGGAGGCTAAGCTTTAAAAGCCGATATTGTAACGGCGAAACATGTTAAGGGAGGGCAGTTAATATGCCCAACTGTTTGTAACTTCGTTTTAAATTAGCATGGAAATTCTAAACTCTTATTTAACTGTTGTGACTAACTTATAGAGGCAGCATTAGATGGTGCCAATAGGAATTTATTATAGCCGAGTGTTCTACCTTACAGCATTTGTAAAAAACTCAGCGTATTAGCAGTGATATTGTGCAGACTTGATAAACATATAAGCGTGCTAATTCAGATCAGTACAATAGCAGTATCGCCTTTCTACCATATATACTGCAGATGTATTACACTGTAGGAAAGCAACGTATATATTCTACAAGTTCAAACTAGTATATCTACAATTTCGCTTCTCCAGTATATATTCTGTACACTGTCTAACTCATTTTAAGGGGTAAAGTCAATACAGTCAAATGATATATTCTTTACGTCCTCTTTTATGGGGATTTAGTGAATACCATAGGTTGCTCCAGTGACAAGAGACATAAGTTTGGTAATTTAAAATCCTGGTAATAACCACAATGTAACAAGGAAACATAGCCAAGTCATATTCTATATATTACTTCTTTTGGGAATTTAGCAAATACTTCCAGTTGCTTAGGTGACATGAGATATAAGTTTATTAATTAAAATCAGTATAATTACGATAACGCTCCTTTACTGTATGGTCATAGTTACTTACCTGTTACATTAAACAACTAGTCATCACATGATCAGGGAATATTGACCTTGATATGGTGAAAGATTATACCCATAAACATAACTACTGTACATATATGATTTCTACACTATAAAATATACTTTGAATAGTATAATTTAGACCTAGTAACGCTACTCATAGCCACCTACGAAAAAGGCCACTTATATGCAATCTCTCAATTCAGAGCAAGCACTATTTCATTAGTGATTATATAAGGATACAGGATTTATAATAGATCCTCACAACTAATGTAATATATATCCTAAATAATAAATTGTGTACAAGTGATTAACTCTCTAGATTTAGCTTTAATTCCAATAAACATCTTTAGATTTATTAGAAGTTAAGACAATACAGTCTAGTGATTTTTTATATGTCCTCCTCTATGGGGATTGAGTGAATACTTGTGGTTTCTCCAGTGACAGATTATATAAATCCTGTAATTTAAATCAGTGTAATATTAACAATAGAATAAGGCAATTTAACCAATCAATACTTTAAACATTATTTCTTCTGGGAATTTAGCTAATATCCCTTGTTGCTTAAGTGACATGAGACACTAGTTTAAAAATTCAATCTGTGTAATAATGATCACGCTCTTTCATTACATGGTCACAGTTACTTACCTGTAACATTATGCTATCAGTAATTACATGATTAGGGTATATTAACCCAGGTACGGTGAATGATCATATTAAAAAATATAACTACGGGGGCGGAGCTGGCTCTGCATCTGAGCGGTCGCACTTCACATCAGCTCCGGCTGTGATTCTCACATTTATACATTTTTTGACCGCTCAGAGCAGACAATATTCACTTGAAAAGCTTTAGTCCAAGAAGTAGGACTCTTTTGACACTCCTGGAAGTATAGAGGACCTGAACAGTGTTAATTGACACGATCCTTATACACAGAGATCGCCGCAGCAAAACAAGGAAGGCGCCATCTTGACAACCGGACTAGGCTGTAATCCCTTTCTGGAAAGCAACTCACTCACTGCGGTACTAATAAGGACATTGCAATCCTTTCAGCATGGATGACAGCCAATTATACTCAGCTGTTGCTAATCTACTAAAGGCCTTTGACCGCAAAATGGACTGTTACTTCGGGGACCTATCGCAGACGTTACACCCGGAACTTTCCAGTGAGGACACGAGACACGAGAAACTGGAGACTGAGCAGCGCATATGGAGTGCTACTATTAATGCTCAGGTCTCTGTTCAGATGGAGTACGCGGGTGCCCTTAACATGGAACTACACACGTTGAAGCCTCTGACACGGGCAGATCACTGTGAGGTGGGATCTCATATGTCCCTACAGTTTGACCATGTTGCCACTGCCCTGCAGTCAGGTCTCAAGTCTCCTACCCGGCACCTAAAGTCCCCCACGAGCTTACAGTTAAAGTCGGCTAGCCTTGATTCCCTAGCCTCAAGGTCTCTTCTCCGGAGCGAAAATTTACCCTATATTCCGGCTTATTTAACTGACTTCTTACATCCACAACTTAGAGCTGGAATTGGTTAACTTTTATTTACCGGGCTTAGTCAGTCCTCTGTGAACCTTTGGCAATTGCGGACATATGCAGTTTTCCATACTGTCGGCTCTTTAGACTAAGCTCCTGTAACGACTAACAATATGATCTCTCCTTTTTATAATTGTTTTGATAAGGTGGGATAAAGTGAACTGTTATGCAATGGCGGAGGTGGATCCCCTATCTTTATGGGAACTATATGCCTACTGAGGACACTGGAACCATGGCCCGCTGTTAACTAGACACACCTGATTCCGGGACATTTTATTTTACTGTATTTATACATGTTAAGATGATCACCAACTGAACATACAAGCAGGCCCTACAAGTTTACTTTCTGGTTGTATTAATGTCTGCTTCCTTAGCAGGTTAGGGTGGTTAACCCATGCTTATGTGATAGTTAATTTGGTGCTAGATTTATAACTGCATGTAGAAGCTCTCTGTACAAAAGAAGATTATGATATACAGGTTGCAGTATACATGTCTTTTAATGCATACTTCAGTATGAATGGTGTCAATGAGCTGGTGTTTCTTGTTCAGTGTATAATTACAAACCTAGATAAACATATACCACGAGGTTTGATAGAACTGACATGGCTCCCTGTAGGTAATCAGGCTTCTTTATATGCTAATACTCACATGTTGAGCCCCGGTTGGGAATTATCCTGTATCTGTTTTGAATATATATGTAGTGTACCTAGCTGTTACATCTGAATGTATTTAACTTTCCCTCCTAGTTTACATGAGCAATTTTATTTATTCCTACCTTATGTGCCTATAGGTGCAGTGCCACCATACAGCCTGCTATTTTCCCTATAGAATTGTGTAACAGTCTTTAATCATATATACCCTTTTTCTTTTGTATATACATCTGCTTAACCTGAGGAGTGATAGGCTACTACTTAGCTTATATATATGAGTATTTTATTATAGCTTCAATTGTTCTAAGAGAGCTCAACCCAATGGAAGGCTAAATCCAGTCTGGCTTCATAACTCCCCCAAGCGGCTTTAATCTAGTGGAACCCTAATATAGATCTTTTTTTCTATATGTACGTAACTAAGCTGAGTACTACTTCAGATCTATATCTAGATTATAGTCCTATCTCCCCACTTTCATATATCACAACTTATTATAATGACAGAATGGATCCTCTATGCATACGTTCGCTCCTATATGACTACTAATTCCTATACTCTCCTATATCTATCTTATATGAGTCTCTCTCCCTAAAGCAGGTTAAGAGTTACATGTTAGACTCAGAAACACGCCTCTTTTGTCTTAACTAGTAGTTGTTTAGTTTATTAAACGCGTATAGAACTTAAGCAAAAGGTTGATGGGAATAGGTTTGAAGGGACTCAGACACTTCTTTATAAACCTTATAGTAACTCATATTTCCTTACTGTTGGCCAAGGGCTCATTTTCTGAGGTTGCTGACTAAGGTGTTTCTTTATCCATTAGAGCCTGACATCCTAAATACAATGTATATTCCTTATCTACGGCTGATTAGAACATGAATAGTAGCTCCTTGCTAATACAAAGGCAAAGTATGTTACGGAATACCCTAACTGCTGCTTTATATCTAATGTTTAGTCTAGCCCTTTAGAAGGTTGCACTTATGAGGGTTCCATAGCCTTCTAAATATAGGTTCTCCTCTATATGATGGCATTCCAGATGCAAAATAGCTTTCTTGCTGACATGTATACCTTCCTTAGGATGTTACCCTTATTTCTGTTCCTACCTTAGCTTAACTTTACCCACGATGCAAATTGAGGATAAGTTTTACTCTGTAATATATTTTAAAAGCTCTAAGCTCTCTGTGTAATCACTTATTAGATATACTTGCCGGCTCCGTCCTCTCACCCCCCCCCCCCCATTATATCTTGAGCGGCTCTTGCCCGCTGCTTCCCCTTCCCCCGTGAAATTGTTGAGCTACCTCCTCCCTAACCCTAACACTTCTTGAATAGATATCCAAACCTTCTACATATATAGCTAGGAGAGGACCTTTCTAGTTCATGTTACATTTCAGATTCTCACTAACAAAACTGAAGTCTTATTTATGAGTCAGCCCACATTTTATAACGACGCTTGAGACAATTGAATATGTTATATTGCTAATTGTGATATGTTTACATTGTTCTGTACACATCTTGGGGCGTACCCTATATTATGTATCTGTTTATGACTTCAATAAAAAAATATTAATAAAAAAAATAAAATATAACTACTATACATATATGATTCGTATATTGTAAAATAAACTTTGAACAGTAGTATTATGACCTAACAATGCTTTGTATAAACACCTTTGAATTAATCCACTTATATATAATCCTTTGGTTTAGAACGAGTACAATCTCATGAGGGATCACATCTAGATAAATCCAGTCTGGTATCCACACAGACTCCATTATCTAGATATTGACAACTGTCCTACTTATTTATTATTAGTTTAGTATTTTCCACATGTTTTTAAATTTTGTTTGTGTTTTTTAACATATGTGTCAATAAAAGTTATATTTTAATTCTGCACTAGCACCTGTCTTCTGGAACAGTATAATTCATACTACAGGGAGAAAGCAGTGCTATTCAGTGCAATCCTTCTGTGTTTAGGAGATTCCTCTTTCTCCTCAACATTATTTTGCAAACCCTTATCCAAACCATCCTGAAGAAACGGTAAAATCCTAGGAATTCTAAAAGAATGCCAAGAATAATCAGGAGTTGAACACCATGAAATATAGGTTTTCCAAACCCGATAATAAATTTTCCTTGAAACAGACTTATGGGCCTGTATCATAGTGATAAACCTCTATGACTAAGCACAAGTGTTCCATTTCCATGCCATCAAATTTAGAGATTTGAGATCATGATGGAAAAACGGTCCCTGAGACAGAAGGTCTGGCCTTAAAGGAAGTGGCCAAGGCTGGCAACTGGACATCCTGATAAGGTCTGCATACCAAAACCTGAGAGACCAAGCTAGTGCTATCAGAAACACATAAGATCGTTCCATTATGATCTTGGAGATCACCCTTGGAAGAAGAACCAGAGGTGGAAAAATGTAAGCAGGTTAGTAAAACCAAGGAACTGCTAGAGCATCCATCATCTCCGCCTGAGGATTCTTGGACCTGGAAAGGTATCTTGGAAGCTTCTTGTTCAGACACAAGGCCATCAGATCTATTTCTGGAGGACCCCACATCTGTACCAATTGAAAAAACACATCTGGATGGAGAGACCACTCTCCCGGATGTAAAGTCTGATAACTGAGATAATCTGCTTCCCAATTGTCTACTCCTGGGATATGAATCGCAGAAATTTGACAAGAGTTGGATTCCGCCCAAGAAAGTATCAGCGAAACTTCTTTCATTGCTGAAGGACTGTGAGTGCCCCCTTGATGATTGACATATGCCACTGTAGTGTACTTGTCTGTTTGAAATCGAATATAAAGTTCTCTCTTCAATAGAGACCAAGCCTGAAGAGCTCTGAAAATAGCACAGGGTTCTAAAATATTGATTGGTAACCTTGCCTCCTGAGGTTCCCAAACCCCTTGTGCTGTCAGAGATCCACAGACAGCTCACCAACCTGAAAGACTTGCATCTGTTGTGATCACAGTCCAGGAAGGATGAACAAAGGAGGCCCCTTGAACAATAAGGTGATGGTTTAACCACCAAGTCAGAGAGTGTTGAATGTTGGGATTTAAGTATATCAACTGTGATATCTGAGTATAATCCCTGCACCATTGGTGCAACATGCAAAGCTGTAGAGGTCTCATATGAAAATGAGCAAAGGGGATTGCATCTGATGCTGCAGTCATGAGACCTAAAACTTCATTGCACATAGCCACTGAAGGGAATGATAGAGACTGAAGGTGTAGAAAAGCTAAAACTAACTTCATTCATCTCTTGTCTGTCAAAGAAAGAGTCATGGGCACTGAATCTATCTGGAAACCTAAAAAGGTGACCTTTGTCTGAGGAATCAAGAAACTCTTTTGTAAATTGATCCTCCAAACATGTTTTTAAAGAAACCACACAAGATGTTTCGTGTGAGATTCTGCTAAATGAAAAGATTGAACTAGTACCAAAATATCGTCCAAATAACGAAACACCGCAATACCCTGCTCTCTGATTACAGATAGAAGGGCACCGAGAACTTTTGAAAAGATTCTTGGAGCTGTCGCTAGGCCAAATGTAAGAGCAACAAATTGGTAATGCTTGTCTAGAAAAGAGAATCTCAGAAACCGATAGTGGTCTGGATGAATCATAATATGAAGATAAGCAACCTGTAAGTCTATTGTGGACATGAAATGACCTTGCTGAACAAAAGGCATAATAGTCCTTAAAGTTACCATCTTGAAAGTTGGGACTCTTACAAAATGATTTAGAGATTTCAGATCCAGAATTTGTCCGAATGAATCTTCCTTCTTTGGGACAATGAACAGATTTGAATAAAAACCCAAACTCTGCTGCTGTTGAGGAACTGGAACAATCACCCCTGAAAGCTCTAGATCTGAAACACACTTCAGAAAAGCCTGAGCCTTCACAGGGTTTGTTGGAACATGATAAAGAAAGAATCTTCCCATGGGAGGTCTTATTCTGAAACCTACCCGATACCCCTGAGAAACAAAATCCTGATTCCACTGATTTTGGACAGAATCTGCCCAAATGTCTTGAAACAATTTCAATCTGCCCCCCACCAGTTGAACTGGTTTGAGGGCCACACCTTCATGCAGTCTTAGGGGCTTTATTTGATTTCTTATAAGGCTTGGATTAACCAGAGGCCTTAGGGGAAGGAGTGTTTTTTTTGTTCTTTAATCTGACAAAAGGAACAAAAACGATTGGGAGCTTTAAATTTATCCTTAGATTTCTTATCTTGGGGCAGAAAAACTCCCTTACCCCAAGTGATAGTGGAGATAATAGAATCCAATTAAGAACCAAATAAATTATTACCTTGAAAAGATAGTGATAGTAATCTAGATTTAGACACCATATCAGCATTCCATGATTTAAGCCATAAAGTTCTTCTAGATAGAATAGCTAACGACATAGATTTGATATTAATCTTAATAATATCAAATATAGCATCACAAATGAAATTATTAGCATGTTGAAGTAAAAGAACAATGCTAGACAAATCAGGATCTGATAACAGCTGTGCTTGACTGTCCAACCAAAAAGTTGAAGCAGCAGCAACATCAGCTATAGAAATAGCAGGTCTAAGAATATAGCCAGTATGTAAATAGGCCTTCCTAAGATAAGATTCAATCTTCTTATCTAAGGGATCCCTCAAAGTAATATCTTCCGTAGGAATAGTAGTTTGGGAAGAGTAGAAATAGCACCATCAACCTTAGGGACTTTCTCCCAAAGCTCTAAATTGGACACAGGTAAAAGATACAATTTTTTTAAACCTAGAAGAAGGATTAAAAGAAGTACCAGGAGTAACCTCAGAAGTCTTAAAAATAGAATTCAAACATTTGCTATTCTTATTATCAAGAGGACTAGATTCCTCAATACCCAAAGTAAACAATACTTCCTTTAACAAAGAACGAATATATTTAATCTTAAAAAGAAAGGTTGATTAATCAATGTCAGTGTCTGAAATAGGATCCTCTGAACCAGAGAAATCCTCATCAGCAGAAAATACTTCAGTATACTTTTGATCAATACAAACTTCATCAGATTTATGAGAATTAAGGAGAGACCTTTTATGTTTATTTGAAAGTGGAATAGCAGTCATAGCCTTCTCTATGGCTGCAGCAATATAATCTTTTATATCTACAGAAATATCATGAACATTTGACTGTGAAGGTTTAACAGTTGATGTATTTGTACTTATAGAACATTATCAGCATGAAACAATTTCTCATAACAAGTGCCACATACTTGAGCTGAAGAAGGATGATCAGCCAATTTACAACATACACACTTAGCTTTGGCAGATTTGTTTTCAGACAACTTGGTTCCTACAGTAACATCAGAGGCAGGATCAGTTTGAGACATCTTGGAAAATGTAACAAAAAAGAAAAAAATAACATTTAAACAAAATATCAAATTTCCTCAACATAGCAGTTTCAGGAATGGGAAAAAATGCTTACGAAAAAATACTTATATGCAAAACAGAAGCAAACATCATAGCCCTCTGTAACAAACGAAAGCAGAGAGCAAAAGAGGGAGAAACTTAATATAACAATTTTTTTGCCACCAAAAATGACGCTAACAAAGATGACACAAATTCAGAAAAAAATACTTTTAATGCCAAGGTTAACAGGAAAAGACACGACTTGCGTCAAAACAGGCGAGACTTTGCACCAAAAAAATTAGCGTCAGTAAAGATGCTAGAAATGACGTGACTCTTGTCACAACAAACGCAACCTCTGCACCAAAAATATTTGTGCCAAGAATGACCCAATAAATAGAAGCATTTGGTGTTATCGTGAGCCTAATCTAACCGCGAAAATTTATAAAAAAACAAGTCCGAAGATACAACTATCTGGAACCCCAGGTAAGAAAAAAATTACTAAATTTCTGAAGAAATCAAACAGGACTTGCTTCACCATCCTCCAACGAAGGCAAAGTTTGTAAAACTGAGGTATGAGTGAGGTGGGTGGTGTATTTATAGGCATTTTGAGGTTTGGGAAACTTTGCCCCTCCTGGTAGGAATGTATATCCCATACGTCACTAGCTCATGGACTCTTGCCACTTACATGAAAGAAAGAACTAATTTCTAAGTCATTTTTGCACGTCCAGTGTAATTAAATTAATACATTATACATTTTTGTTATAGTGCAAATTTTTAATGAAGAATTTTTGATGAACCTCAACAATAAAAAAAATATCTGCATATTTTTATGTGAATGGTTCAATTATTCATTTTGTGTGATTTTTTTGTGTGCACTTTTGTAATGTCGCATTTCCTCTCCATACGAAATTGCAGTATAAGCCCCTTAGGGAGACAAACTGTTATCAAGGGAAAAAGTGGCTTTAGATCATTGCACAAGGGAAATAAGACTGGCAAGCATTCTTTAATAATCTGTGTAGCAGGTAATTGTGTCAAACATATTCAAGTCTATTTAAGTATGCACTCTAGCCTTTCTGTGGGCGTGGAAAAAACACCATTTGCCAAGGTTAATTACAGGAAAAGCAGACAGAATAAATAATGTACATTTTAATGTTTTATTTACCATGAATAATGAACATTTTTTAATGGAGACTTCAGTTTGAGTTTAATGTTTTTTGGAAGCATTAACCTTATTTGCATGTTTGCCCACAACATTTGTCTATGTTCAAATTGAAAACAATCTCTTCTCTAATGTGTTTGTGCAAATAAAAAGCTGCACATGGTGAGCAGACCATAAAATAAAGTTCTTGTCAATCACTGTAACTCTCCGTGTACTTATGAAACTATCAGTGATATTGATTAGCAGTCATATAGTCTGTATTGTATTCTCAGATCCTTCTACTCTATTTAACAGCCCGTCTAATGGTTCATCTTCACCTGCCTCTCCACTGGATCTTCCCATGTCACCAAGTGTGTTTGCTATTCTAAGAGAACAACTCACACCTACAGATATTGAAAGTGTGGTAAGTAGAAATATTGTGTGTTTGTAGTTTTAGGTAATTTATAATGTGATGAAAGAGTTGAACAACTCATTGTACTATATTAATCCCCTTTGCATGTTACATTTTTTTTCAGTAGAAGTAGCCTCTAATTCAGAGCCAGATTGGGCCGCCGAGATACTGGGAAGAATCCCAGTGGGCCACAGGGCTGGCAGAGGCTGGGGCCGGGCAGCTGCAGACAGTGTGTGGAGAGAACAGAGCAGTTCTGACTCATTTGTGAGGGAGCAGACAGCCTTTGAGAGTGACAGTCAGCCTAGCCACAACTCATTCAGGCATAGGCCTTTTCCGAATTCACATCACTACATCATGACATGTAATTCTAATGTGAGCTGAGCACTGTCAGACTGAGCAGCTGTCAGCTCAGGTGGTCGGGAGTGGCCGGTCACTGCTCCAATAGATAGAGGCTCTGGCTCACGTAAACTAATGGGGCAGTGCTGTGCCGTGCCAGCAAGCATGCATCAAACATTTGTTTGCTTTAAGGCTAAGGCTGCAGGCATTTCCAAATCCAAACCAATCCCCTGCGCAGTGCGCAACTGCAATAGTCTGACTGAGCTCACTCAGTCAGTCCCAGTCTCACTGCCTGGCTAGTGGCTGAGTGTCTGTCTGTCACTCACAAGTCACTGGGTGAGGGAATAGGGCAAGGGTGGGCCCGCTTAAACAATGTCAGTCACTGTCGTCATCACACACAATCAGTCTCACACGTGACATAGTCAGGAGGGAGCCTACTAGCCTAGTTGGAACAACTTGAAGTTGGAGACCACGTGGGAGTCTGTCGGACAGCAAGTCAGTGTCACCTCATCAGTACGGATCATCAGCAGACACATACACAGACCCCAGTGCAAATGCAATAGTCTAAAAAGAAAAACAGAATATAAGGCATTTTAATAAAAAATACTGTGAGTACTGAATACTGGGGAAAGCGTGAAGGCAGGGGCACAATTATATATATCAATATCATGTATTCAATATCAATATGGTAATAAGACTGACTGTACTGTACAGTAGTGTAATGGCACATTTGTATATTTGTAACCGACTGTTGATTTAAATGATTTAAATCAACAGTTACAAATATACATCATAATACATGACCCTTTAGTCTGCCCTAGAATCCACCACCTATTATCATTATCTGCCCTGGTCAAGGCTGCTTCAAGTTCTTCTTCTGAAAACAGTGCAAAAATTGCAAAACCCTTATATATTAATTTTATTGACTTATGAAATGATACCTCCATGTAGTAAACTATTAACTAAACATAAAAAGGGTAAATACACACTCTAACATGGACAACCCTACATTAAATATTAATAATAATATTTATATATTTAATGTAGGTTGTTTGTCCATGTTAGAGTGTGTAACAGTATTTACCCTTTTTATGTTTAGTTTATAGTATACTACATGGAGGTATCATTTCATAAGTCAATAGAAATGTTGCATGCTCAGTAGTACTTATTAGGGTATCCAGCATTTACACATGCAGGGGTACACTGGAAACTGTCCAGTTTTTTTAACTCCTATATGGCCTTTAAGTTAGCAGTTGTTTTAGCCTGGCAAGGTATTATTTTGATATTTACAAATGAGTATTTGTCTGTATTTAAATATACATTAAACCCAAATATTTTCTTTCATGATTCAGATAGAGAATACAATTTTAAACAACTTCTATTATTTAATTTGCTTCATTCTTTACATATCCTTTGTTGAAGAAATAGCAATGCACATGGGTGAGCCAATAACACTAGGCGTCTGCGTGCAGCCACCAATCAGCAGCTATTGAGCCTATCTAGATATGCTTTTCAGCAAAGGATATCAAGAGAATTAAGTAACACGTAGATTACGAGTTATGCGTGCTATAGGGAATTTAACGAACACAACAAAAGTTGCATTATTTAACCCTCTATAGCGATGCAATTACAAGTTTTCAAACAGCTGGCTTGTGAGTGCGATATGGTTGCGTTGAGCACCATACCGCACACAATTCAAGCGCTGTTTTGACATGCTCGTGCACGCTTTCCCCATACACATAAACACCTAAAGTGCGGAATGAAAAACCCTGTAACGCAACCCCATTGATGTCTATGGGGACAAAAAAAGATACGTTTAAACCTAACACCCTAGCAGAAACCCCAAGTCTAAACACCTCTAATCTGCCGCCCCCAACATCACCGCCACCTACATAATGTTATTTACCCCTAATCTGCCGCTCCCAAAATCGCCGCCACCTAAATAAAGCTATTAACCCCTAATCTGCCGCTCCCGATATCGCCGCCACTATACTAAAGTTATTAACCTCTATTCTCCTGCACCCCAACAGCGCCCACACTATAAAAAAGATATTAACCCCTATTTTGCCTCCCCCGACATCACTGCCACTATAATAAAGTTATTAACCCCTAAACCACCAGCCCCTCACATCGCAACAACCTAAATTAAACTATTAACGCCTAACCCTAACGTAACCCTAACCGTAACACCCCCTAACGTGAACATAATTAAAATATAGCTAAATTAAAGTTACAGTTATTAACTAAAAAATACCTAAATTTAAAACTAAATTTATACTTACCTGTGAAATAAAACCTAAGCTAGCTACAATATAACTAATAGTTATATTGTATCTAGCTTAGGTTTTATATTTATTTCACAGGTAAATTTGTATTTATTTTAACTAGGTTGACTAGTTAGTAAATAGTTATTAACTATTTATCTTATAAATCTTGTTGGCAAGCGGCAACATGTGATACATACACAGGCAGGATAAAATCAATACCCAAAGGAAATGATAATCCAGGGCCCTGCTCGCCATCTCAGAGAAGTAACGCAAGGCATCGCCCACGAAACCCCAAATGGAGTATCTAGGAAAAAGGGACAATTGCCTGACCCTCGAAGGGCTGCCCTCCATACCCAACCTCGGCAACGCTACTGACAAGCCCCAAGGCTAGCGTAACATCGAGGGTGCAACATACCCGAATGGAAAAGACCGTAGTCCGACCGAGGGAATTAGCTGAATTAGACGACAGTTAGAGAGCTTGAAAAATCTAGTATTCAAGGAAAACTACCTTGAGCAGGCAAACGGTGGAGTTGCAACTCCCACAGAAGGCATACCACCTCTTGGATTAACATGACTCGGAACAGAGTAAAACATGCCCGCACACGCGACCGGACAATCCCGCACCAAAAGTGGGGAAGGATGAAGCTCTGCCATCACAAGAAAGAGCGCAGTAGGCTAACGAGTCAGCGTCCGGAAGAACCTTGAGTGAAAGCCAAACGTTAATCACCCGGCACATCAGACCAAAAAGGTCAAACACATCTCCTAACTTCCATTTAAAGGAAATAAGGGTTCTATGTCTTGGGGACCTGAAGAACTTAGAGACGTCTACAGAAGCAGAATCATAGCCCAGGCGAGTAGCCCGAATCGACCACCCTTAGAGTGATACGCACTATCCTCCGTCCGTAGTAGTTACATATTCACCATAGGCCTCATACATCAGTAGGATCCGTGCCCGGAGTCCATAGAATAGGCCTAGAGGTATCCTCAGCACCATGAAGGTAACATGAACCCTGGTAAAAGCTTAAAAAGCGCCCGACAAGTAACCAGCCTGGTATAAGAGCATAAAGTAAAAAAAAAGGGGAATAGCACCAATAAGACGTAGTATCTGTTGTGGTAAGAAATGTTTATTGTACAATCCAATATTAGTGTACAAACAAAGTCACAGTGGAGAACGCCTGACGCGTTTCACGCATGCGTAGATGCGCTTCTTCGGAGGCTAATTCAAATCTAAATGTGACAGCTTTTAAACAGATTTTCTACCAATCATTTGCGAGTTTGAATGTGAGCCAATGGTGTGGCTATCCAGTGCAATTTATGCAGACATAACTTAATTCAATGGTAAGTGTTGATGTGCATTTTTTTGTCCCAAAAAGGTACAATTGCTCTGGAGTGTCAGACCTTAAAAATACTGAGGCTCATATCAGGTTTTTATATATGCTTGTGCACAATCTCTATATATAGCGAGAATATGTATAATATGTTATAAAAACTCCTTCAGTAACAAGCATTAAAATTCTAGGCATTGATAGCTGGTAAGCTAAAAACATAAAAAGGAAAGAATGGATGTGCATATAGATACATATCGATACCTGTACAAATTGACATCTATATAGTTTCTACTGTTAAAGCTTCATAAACTATGCCTATATAATGACTAGTTGCTGCTAGATATTAAACATAAAAATGAAAAATTATATAAAAAATGTACATAAATACAGTTTAGTACATATACATCGCACATAGATAAAGAGATATAGGTAAAAGAACCAAAAATAAATAAAATCAAATTAACATTCAAACGTCAAATTGAACATTTTTTCCCTATTCTCAGTAAGATAATACAATAAGAGTGTTATATGTGGTCCTTCTGTGTAATTAGGCCTTAATAAAATCAGACTAATTGATGCTCCCTTATTCCCTATATTTTTAGAGCATGGTCAAATGCTAGCATTTAGACATTGCTCAGAAGTAAGAAGTCTGAGTGGTTATCTCAGGGTATTGGACTGTCAGAGGTAAAGGTTGATATGAAGGACTGATCTATAAGTGGTTAGGGAATAAATAGATATAGGTGAAATATGAATATGATAAAGAAAAAACGGACTCTGTTCCTACCCTAGTGACTTTTCATATTGACTCTTTGGTCCTTGACTAATACACTGCTAATCAGGACCTGAAATTTTCCCACGATTGGGTGCTTTGATATACGTTTTTGAGCACCTGGGGATTATTCGATTCTGAACACAGCTTCCTTTTGATGATTTATTGATGAATGGTATAAGAGCACCCTGGAACTGTTCAAGGTCCAAGAAATGTTGTCCTGAAGGATCGATAAATGAACTAGAAACGAAAATTCTAATATTCAACAAGTGCGCAACTCCAGAGGGAGTGACCACGCAACCACGAGTTGGAAGTATCTGTTCCAGAGAAGAACATTCATAAAACAAAATCTAACAGACCTGAGCTCAAAAACAATTAATCACATCCATCCGGATCAAAAATAAAATGAAAGGCAGCATCCATCGGGTGGACGGCCAAGGTGAATGAGAACAACAACAGGACCAGCCGAGTAGAGGTCCCATTCACCCAAGCTCATAAAAGGAACCGAAAAAACATAGAAAAAATAAAATGAAGACGATAAGGAGATTGGCTTCATCCCCTAACGTCATTTCCATTTTGCCATCCAACTTCTAAGGCCTCGGATCCCTCTGCCCACTAAGACTGGGATCCTCTAACATTGCCAAAACATGTCTTAAAAGAACCCTAAGGCGAGCCAGCCTATAACAGAAGGCAAAATCATCCCTCGCCGAATCTGCTGGAGACCTCAGCTCCGAGATTGAAGCCTCAGGGGCCAACGTTTCCCTGGAAGGCCGAACTGAATCGGGCGATCCCACGCTCGATGGGCCTAGGTTAACGGAGCACGGACAGTATCAGAGAAATACTTCACTTGGGAGATATAAATGAGACATTGCCATAGAAATGGCCATGCGGAACCATGCAGTAACCTCTGGCGCAGAGGCGTAACTAGAAACCACAGGGCCCAGGTGCAAGAATCTAAGAAGGGCCCCCCCACCGCCCCTCCCCCCTCCAAATAAAGGTGAATTTAATACATATCATTTTACACAGAAAAAAAATGTGAATCAGATTACATGTCTGCAAAAGGAGGTACCCTGTGCCCACAGTCTGTGAGATGGTCTGACCCCCTACTACTGTATATTTATATATATATACAGGGAGTGCAGAATTATTAGGTAAATGAGTATTTTGACCACATCATCCTCTTTATGCATGTTGTCTTACTCCAAGCTGTATAGGCTCGAAAGCCTACTACCAATTAAGCATATTAGGTGATGTGCATCTCTGTAATGAGAAGGGGTGTGGTCTAATGACATCAACACCCTATATCAGGTGTGCATAATTATTAGGCAACTTCCTTTCCTTTGGCAAAATGGGTCAAAAGAAGGACTTAACAGGCTCAGAAAAGTCAAAAATAGTGAGATATCTTGCAGAGGGATGTAGCACTCTTGAAATTGCAAAGCTTCTGAAGCGTGATCATCAAACAATCAAGCGTTTCATTCAAAATAGTCAACAGGGTCGCAAGAAGCGTGTGGAAAAACCAAGGCGCAAAATAACTGCCCATGAACTGAGAAAAGTCAAGCGTGCAGCTGCCAAGATGCCACTTGCCACCAGTTTGGCCATATTTCAGAGCTGCAACATCACTGGAGTGCCCAAAAGCACAAGGTGTGCAATACTCAGAGACATGGCCAAGGTAAGAAAGGCTGAAAGACGACCACCACTGAACAAGAAACACAAGCTGAAACGTCAAGACTGGGCCAAGAAATATCTCAAGACTGATTTTTCTAAGGTTTTATGGACTGATGAAATGAGAGTGAGTCTTGATGGGCCAGATGGATGGGCCCGTGGCTGGATTGGTAAAGGGCAGAGAGCTCCAGTCCGACTCAGACACCAGCAAGGTGGAGGTGGAGTACTGGTTTGGGCTGGTATCATCAAAGATGAGCTTGTGGGGCCTTTTCGGGTTGAGGATGGAGTCAAGCTCAACTCCCAGTCCTACTGCCAGTTTCTGGAAGACACCTTCTTCAAGCAGTGGTACAGGAAGAAGTCTGCATCCTTCAAGAAAAACATGATTTTCATGCAGGACAATGCTCCATCACACGCGTCCAAGTACTCCACAGCGTGGCTGGCAAGAAAGGGTATAAAAGAAGAAAATCTAATGACATGGCCTCCTTGTTCACCTGATCTGAACCCCATTGAGAACCTGTGGTCCATCATCAAATGTGAGATTTACAAGGAGGGAAAACAGTACACCTCTCTGAACAGTGTCTGGGAGGCTGTGGTTGCTGCTGCACGCAATGTTGATGGTGAACAGATCAAAACACTGACAGAATCCATGGATGGCAGGCTTTTGAGTGTCCTTGCAAAGAAAGGTGGCTATATTGGTCACTGATTTGTTTTTGTTTTGTTTTTGAATGTCAGAAATGTATATTTGTGAATGTTGAGATGTTATATTGGTTTCACTGGTAAAAATAAATAATTGAAATGGGTATATATTTGTTTTTTGTTAAGTTGCCTAATAATTATGCACAGTAATAGTCACCTGCACACACAGATATCCCCCTAAAATAGCTATAACTAAAAACAAACTAAAAACTACTTCCAAAACTATTCAGCTTTGATATTAATGAGTTTTTTGGGTTCATTGAGAACATGGTTGTTGTTCAATAATAAAATTAATCCTCAAAAATACAACTTGCCTAATAATTCTGCACTCCCTGTATATATATATATATATATATATATATATATATATATATATATATATATATATAGTGACACTATTTAACCCCCGAGTACTGTATATAGTAAGTTAGTGATACAGTCTGTAATCTGCCGGTGAGATGGCCGGCCTGACCCTACCCGCCCAGTACTTTATAAAGTGACCACAGTAGTCATTGACATGGTCCACCCACCCATACTGTATATAGTGGTACTGTATAGTGACACTGTTTACCCCCTGCCCCCCCATGCTGTAGTAACAAGGTCTGTAATTTGCTGGTTCCACAAACATACACAAACACACATACATGCATAAATACACACACAGTCACATACATACACACACACACACCATACACACACATAAACACCAATGGGTAAAACAGAAACACTAACCCCTGTAATCATGTCACACTCACATGATATCAGTGCAGGCAGTGGTAGGTTAACGTTTTTTATAAAAAAAAATTATTAAAAAAAAAATATATTTTTTTTTTTTAAAGCTGGGCCCCCACTCTCAGGGGCCCAGTCGCATCTGCGACCTCTGCATCCCCTGTAGTTTTGCCCCTGCTCTGGCGGAAACAAGCCACTCTCCAGAGGAGTGAAGGCCATAGGGACACCTACGTGCGTAGCCGGGAAAGGGTCATGGGCACGCGCCTCACAGGTCATAGAAACCTCGGAGGCGGATGGCTCAATGCACTCTAAGCTCCCAGACTCAGGAGAAGAGAATACTCTAGAATGGCACCCGGAACATAACTGATGAGCATTAATTACCCGGGCCATTTCATATTCATCACAAGACACATCCTCCGTATCGGAGGCATCCGTGTCGTGCCTATCAGAATCCTCCATAATCTTGGGATTACAAAAAGATAAAACTAACTTGCACCCTTTGACACCCCCAATGACTGGGGCACTCACCACCTCCTGTGAACCAGACAACCCACGAGCTAGGCTCTCTCGGTCGCACACAGTCAGCATACGGAAGTGAAAAACATGTAAGGGCACCAGTCACGAGATGCACCGTGCCAATCACAAAAGGGCGCATAATCTGGAAAGATTGCATCATTAAAAGAAGGCCGTTATGTTCCGTAAAGGCCGCAAGCCTAAGTAAAGCTACACATTTGCAGATAGAACCATATAACAAACATGATTAAAAGTCCCCCTGTTCAATAACCCCCCCCCCCAGGAGATATTAACCCATGATTCCTTATTAAGATAAAAGGAGTCCCACTGGGACCCTACCTTGTTTCGTTAACATTACATTACCAAAGGAGCTGATATGCATCGGGATGGGTTCACAGGAAAACTCTCCCTGCATCTCTGGACTCTAACTTTCATTCATGCTCTCACTGAGAGGCTGACAGGATTACTTAAAACTCCAGTCCCATTGCGAAGAGTACTACCCTCCATAAGAGACTATCTTGAACTTCTGTACACTTCTCTGCCAACCTCCTGTGACAAGAGGCAAAGAATGACTGGGGGATGAGGGAAATGGGGGAGGTATTTAAGCCTTTGGCTGGGGTGTCTTTGCCTCCTCCTGGTGACCAGGTTCTGAATTCCCAAAAGTAATAAATGCGGCTGTGGACTCTTCCCTTTTAAGAAGAAAATGGCCTTTCGTAGGGCATTGCCCTAAAGTTAACATCTCTTTTGCTACAAAACAAAACAAACACCCCCTAACAGTATAAGACCCCCCACTCCCCAAACCCACAAATCAGCCAATATAATTTCAGTAACTCTCATCCTATTAGCTGATTTGAACAGCCAATAGGATTTCAGTGGCTCTCATCCTATTGGCTGATTTGAATTTCCAAAATCAAATCAACCAATAGGAATGCAAGGGACGCCATTTTAAATCATGTACCTTGCATTGAAGATTAAGTATACGGCGGTGGCCGTATTAAGAGGATGCTCCGCGGCGGATGTCTTCAGGATGGACCCACCCGGATGAAGATAGAAGATGCCACCTGGATGAAGATGGAGCCGCCGGGATGAAGATCCTTCAAGCGGGTCTTCAGCAACTGTAAGTGGATCTTCAGGAGTTAGTGTTAGGTTTCTTTAAGGTTTTTTGGGTGTTTTTTTTTTTTTAGTTTAGGGTTTGGGCTATTCTTAAAAGAGCTAAATGCCCTTTCAGGTCAATGCAAAAGAGCTAAATGTCATTTTAAGAGCAATGTCCATACAAATGCCCTTTTCAGGGCAATGGGTAGCTTAGGTTTTTGTTAGAATTAGTTTTTTTGGGGGGGTCTTTGTATTTTATTTACAGGTAAAAGAGCTGTTTAACTTAGGGCAATGCCCTACAAAAGGCCCTTTTAATGGCTATTGGTAGTTTATTGTAGGCTAGGGTTTTTTATTTGGGGGGGGGGCTTTTTTATTTTTATAGGGCTATTAGATTAGGTGTAATTCTTTTTTATTTTTGATAATTTCTTAATTGTTTGTTATTTTTTGTAGTTTAGTCTTTTTTTTGTTGTAATTAGATATTTTGTAATTTTAAAGTAGTGTTAGGATTTTTAATGTGTAATATAGTTTATTTAATTGGTAATTAGTTTAATTTTAGTTTAATAGTTATATTAGTTTAATAGTTATATTAGTTTAAACTTAGTTTTTTTAATTTGACAGGTAAGTTTCAATTTATTTTAAGATAGGGAAATTGTCATTTTAATATAAAGTTAGGGGGGCGTTAGGCTTAGGGGTTACTAGTTTAAATTAGTTTGCGATGTGGGGGGCTTTTGGTTTAGGGGTTAATAGGTTATTTAGTATATTTTGTTGTGGGGGGCTTGCAATTTAGGGGTAAATAGGCTTATTATAGTGGCGCCGGAATTAGGGGTTAATAGCTTTAGTATAGTGGCGGCTACGTCGGGGAGAGGCAGAATAGGGGTTAATCATTTTTAATACTGGCGGCGATGTTGGGAGTGGCAGATTAGGGGTTAATAACTTTAAAATAGTGTTTTGTGATGCGGGAGGGCCTCAGTTTAGGGGTTAATAGGTATTTTATGGGTGTTAGTGTACTTTGTGACACTTTAGTTATGAGTTTTGTTGTAACAGTATTGTAGCGTAAAACTCATAACTACTGCTTTTAGATTGCAAAATGGATCTTGTTGGTATAGGCTGGAACGCAAGTTTTTTAGCCTCACCGCAAAACTCGTAATGGCTGCGCTATGGAAGTCCCGTGAAAAAACGTAATTTTTACGAGTGCGGGACTGACGTTGCGTTACAGACTAAAAGGCTTGCGATACAGCTATACCGACAAGACTTGTAATGGCCACGGTGCTGTTTTAACACTGAAATGGCTATTTTTTTCAGCGTTAAAAGACAAACGCACAACTTGTAATCTAGGTGTAAATTAGATAATATGATTAAACATGTAAGATGTCTATTGGTCAATGTGGCTACTCTGCCTCTTTTTTTTTAATAACATATGTTCTAATAAAGTATTGACATTTCACCTTAAAGGGACATTAAACCCACATTTTTTCTTTCATGATTCAGATAGAGAATCCCATTTTAAACAAATTTTAATTTACTTCTATTATCTAATTTCCTTCATTCTCTTGATATTCTTTCCTGAAAAGCATATCTAAATAGGCTCAGTAGCTTCTGATTGGTGGCTGCACATAGATGTCTCATGTGATTGGCTCACCCGTGTGCATTGCTATTTCTTTTACTGAGGATATCTAAAGAATGAAGCAAATTAGATAACAGAAGTAAATTGAAATGTTGTTTAAAATTGTATTCTCTCTCTGAAATATGAAAGAATAATGTGGGGTTTTATGTCCCTTTAATATCCCTATGCTAAGATGCATAATTGAGTTTATATACAGTATACAAAAAAAAAAAAACATATTTGGAGGAGTATCCCAATTTCCCACGGTGAAAAATCTGGCATGTGCATTCTATGGGCGCTGCAAAATTTAGGGCTGGTCTAAAAATTTTTCATTTCCAATCCGGCCCTGCTCTAATTGGAGCATTAACCAGACTCATAGCAAAGCATTAGGAGCCCGGTGGCAAGTCCTTTATCTGTGCCCCTCCACCAATAATACAAATAACAATATCCCCTTCCTAATATGTCTCCCCTTTCTCAGATTTTCCAGATACATCATGTTTGCAATAAACTACTATATTTTTTAAACTCCAGTAAGTAAGTAAGTTTTGTTTGGTGTATACAGTATATGTTGCTAGGACCCTGGTAAGTGTTTTATTAATGTGTGAATACTTCTGGACTGCACCTATGAGCTCCAGCTCTCTACAGACCTACAGCAGCCAGCAATGCTTATAAATTAAAGCCACTGGCTCTTGCCTCTGCTGATTGCCAGCCATTAGTCATGTGCCCAGGGACAACTACCCCCCACTTGCTATGTCTCTGGCATGCACGCAAGTCTATTGGGCTCATACACAAAATCTCAGGAGTGCATGTAGAATGAGCTACTTTTAGGTGGCAATGGAATTTAATGTTAAACCGAAGAAAATAAGGGGTATATGTATTAATGTGCGAGAGGACATGATACGATGCACATCGATAAATGCCGACAGCGGCATTGCACCAGCAGTTCTTGTGAACTGCTGGTGCAGTGCTGGCACCTTAAGATTCACAGCCAATCAGCCTCTAGGGGGTGTTAATCAACCCGATCGTATTTGATCGGATTGATTTCTGTCCTCGGCCTCAGAGCCGGCGGACAAGTTATGGAGCAGCGGTCTTTAGACAAAACAAGGGGCATCCAGCTCCATAGGGAACTTGATAAATCAGCCCCTATATGTTTAAATGTTCTGTTTCTTACAGCATGTATACAGTTTGTCATTTTATAATATCGCAAATTACAATGTGCATGTGACTGTTTTATAACCCGTGATATTTCCAGCCAGCGTTGTCCAGGAGCTGGGACATTTTTAGAGGTGTAAAACATGTGCACAGTGCCATGCTAGAGAGGGTGAAATGCCAGCATACACAGGAGCTGTCCACAGCTTGTCACCAATATCTCATCCCTGAGAAGTATTGTATACAGATACAGTACATGTGTTAAACTATTGAGTGGAGCATTGACTTTAAGATCATATTCATTTAAAGTAAAATGTTTGTGGCCACTGTATAAATGAGCATATAAACTTTTGAACACTGATTAAGAACAACCATGCAAACATGTTTTGTTTAACAAACAAACACACACACAAAAAAAACCATAAAAACATGGGGGTGTGGGAAATGTGTAAGATGCTATTTTGATATTTGGACTGCAGGTGGCACTAGAAGCTAACACCTTTTGTAGTAACAACAGTCTTGAGACAGACTTTCTTTTTGTTTCAGCTTTGAAAGGGACATAAAACAAAGCTAAATAAATGCTAAGGATAATGATACATTAAAAACAAATATTAGCCTGAGATTATTGCACTTTAGATGTATTTTTAAAATGATTTTTGTTGTTTAAATCAAGAAATACATGTAAACTTTTAGACACAATCTCACAGTATTTAATGTTTCTTTAAATTGTCGAGCCTTCTAAATGCCTCGAGGTGCAAGTGCTATCTCTTTTTTCTGTGTCAGTGTTTACTTTTTGTAGCACTGCCAGTGTTTAGGCCATGCAGGCAGAATGTTGCTAAACCATATGTGCAGCTGTAGTCTCTAGCACTTGACACTACACCGCCATCTACTGCAGCATTCCCTTCTTCCTTGTTGTGCTGCAGTGATATGCAGAGTATGAGGGCTGTTCACCTGCAGAACTTGGAGATGGCATATGCATTAGTTTAAGACAGATACGGTTTTAAAATATGCTCAAATTACACCTGTGGGTAAGTTGCTAGGTAACCACCCATGCATGTGACTGTTTTATAACCCGTGATAGTACTTGTATAAAGAAGACAGAGGAACCAGTGAGTCTACAGTATTTGACATGCAGTTTAAACATTTCCAATTTATCATTAGGAATGATGACAGTCATTTACAAATTACCACAATATGTATTTACTTACATAGACTTACTGAAAGCATTGTTGCTATACACTTGTGATTGATAAGTACTTGTAGAGCACATGTATTCCAACAAAATGCTTCTTGATGACATTTAAAATATAATACTGTGTCTCTTTGAATGACAAAATCATATTTACCAGTCAATTGGAAAGTTGTTTAAAATTCCATGCTCTATTTAAATCATGGAAGTTTGATTTTTACATTACTGTCCCTTTAGATGAGAAGTTATAATATGCCACATATGCAAAAAAATGTCCCCTAATTGCCCCCAAGTGTGAGGTCCCTTTTTAAAATAAAAAATGGCAGCATCTTTAATTTTATTATTTTAAATAACTGCACAAAGCAGTTTTAAGGGGCTAAAGTGAGCGGATGTGGGTGGTAGAAAAAAAATCCTGTGCCTTTACATTGCGGTCTATGGAGACTGTGTTAAAACTGTAAATATATATGTATTTGTTTGTATACATATATATGTATGTGTTGCTATGTGTATATACACATGCAAACACATAAATATATATGTATATATTCATATACATATATATTTAAACTTCCCATCGCTGCACAACTTACCCCCTTTGCTGTGCTAAGCTCTTTGCCGTAACTATCAGCATGAGAACGAGGCTCCCATTGGAGCCTATGGAAGTGCTCTCTCGTGAGCGCAAAGCTTTCATGCAATGTGAAAATGAGGTCGCGTTCGCATTGTGCTCCACTTTAAATACCAGCGCATATTTTGGTGCACTGGTATTACAAGTGGAGCGCAAATATCGCACTCGTGAAAGCGCAACTTTGCGCTCCACTCGTAATCTGGCCCTTTATTTGCAAAAATCAGGAATATTAATATACCTTTTATAGAAGGTAGTTATGTACAGTCAAAAATCAAATGTGGTAGGGTTTTATAGCAATAGCTGGAGCATCTTGGAACATTTTGGGACAGGTTGTTAAATTGTGAGCCAGACTGTACAAATTTTAAGTGCCCCCACTATCTTAGTTTTTTTTTTTAATAGTAATTTTGTTTATTGATTCTTAGGGGCTGATTGAAAGCTCTCCGCTCAGGTGAGATATGCTGAAATGATCCTCCAGCACTGTGAGATCCCTAGTGAGATTCTTAAAAAACAGATTTTACTTTACTTCTCCAAGGGGCGTTCCCTGCATTTCTGTATGTGAAGGAGAGACAAGCCCAGTGCAATATACACTGCATGACATGACAGTTCTGCTGCATTTATAGTTTGTGCTTTGTATTCTATTTTGCTTTACACTTAAGATGAAATTTTATTACATTTAAACTATGCTCTTTCTATTTTGAATTTCATTTAGAATGCAGCAGTGATTTATGATAGTGATTTTACCTATTCATATTATGCTTTCACAGTTTCTGTTGCAAAAACTGTCAGCTTCAGTTTCCCAGAGAACTCCATTACTTTATATGGGCCAGATAGTGACACATTCTCTAGTTTAGAGAGAAATTATAGTGCAGACTTCACAGGCCTGAACTCACAGAATTTTCTAAGAAAAATTAAGGAAACCTGGAAGTCCCAGAGAGCAATGAAGCTCCCAGGGATAAATTTTTTTACATGGGAGAGAGAAGGTAACTGGAGAACTTCTGGGGCTTATATGCAGGCTCAGTTTGCATCAATTACATATTACACTAAAATGTTTTACCTACAATTTAACTTACTTTTGTCTATATTTTATATATATATATATATATATATATATATATATACAGAGAGAGAAATGCACTCACAGGAACGAACAACCAGCTCAATACCATTGTTAGCCTGTTCTATGGCGATTTACCACCTGGGTGCAACTTCTTTTAGCTCAGCAATGCTTTTCACAGAGTAGAACTTTCCTGTAGTATATCAGTCTGATCCCGCCTCTTACGGTCAGTCCAGCACCAAAATACCAGGCAATTCCTCTCTGAACAAGGAACAAAGCAACCCCAGACGATCGTTTCGGCCTCCATTGGGCCTCGTCAGTGAGGTGTAGCAGTATTCCTCTAAGCACACTGAGCAAGGAGTCCACGTCTGGTTTCCCCTTTTTCCCATAGGGAGACTAAATACACAGAGAGAGAAATGCACTCACAGGAACGAACAACCAGCTCAATACCATTGTTAGCCTGTTCTATGGCGATTTACCACCTGGGTGCAACTTCTTTTAGCCCAGCAATGCTTTTCACAGAGTAGAACTTTCCTGTAGTATATCAGTCTGATCCCGCCTCTTACGGTCAGTCCAGCACCGAAATACCAGGCAATTCCTCTCTGAACAAGGAACAAAGCAACCCCAGACGATCGTTTCGGCCTTCATTGGGCCTCGTCAGTGAGGTGTAGCAGTATTCCTCTAAGCACACTGAGCAAGGAGTCCACGTCTGGTTTCCCCTTTTTCCCATAGGGAGACTAAATACACAGAGAGAGATATGCACTCACAGGAACGAACAACCAGCTCAATACCATTGTTAGCCTGTTCTATGGCGATTTACCACCTGGGTGCAACTTCTTTTAGCCCAGCAATGCTTTTCACAGAGTAGAGCTTTCCTGTAGTATATCAGTCTGATCCCGCCTCTTACGGTCAGTCCAGCACCGAAATACCAGGCAATTCCTCTCTGAACAAGGAACAAAGCAACCCCAGACGATCGTTTCGGCCTTCATTGGGCCTCGTCAGTGAGGTGTAGCAGTATTCCTCTAAGCACACTGAGCAAGGAGTCCACGTCTGGTTTCCCCTTTTTCCCATAGGGAGACTAAATACACAGAGAGAGAAATGCACTCACAGGAACGAACAACCAGCTCAATACCATTGTTAGCCTGTTCTATGGCGATTTACCACCTGGGTGCATTTTCTTTTAGCCCAGCAATGCTTTTCACAGAGTAGAACTTTCCTGTAGTATATCAGTCTGATCCCGCCTCTTACGGTCAGTCCAGCACCGAAATACCAGGCAATTCCTCTCTGAACAAGGAACAAAGCAACCCCAGACGATCGTTTCGGCCTTCTTTGGGCCTCGTCAGTGAGGTGTAGCAGTATTCCTCTAAGCACACTGAGCAAGGAGTCCACGTCTGGTTTCCCCTTTTTCCCATAGGGAGACTAAATACACAGAGAGAGAAATGCACTCACAGGAACGAACAACCAGCTCAATACCATTGTTAGCCTGTTCTATGGCGATTTACCACCTGGGTGCTTTTCACAGAGTAGAACTTTCCTGTAGTATATCAGTCTGATCCCGCCTCTTACGGTCAGTCCAGCACCGAAATATATAACTTTTCCGTTAAAATAAGTGTATTGTGTATTTTGAACAAACTTCACATGCATATAGCTGACTAAATAAATCAGTGAGACTAGCTTATTTAAAATGCTTACATCATTTCATAAGAATTGTGAAAGAGCTTCAAACATACCATTTGAACTCCCCTGTTCAGCCCAGGGAACTTCTCTGTTCTCTCACATTCATAAACTGTCAGTTCTAGTTTACAATGGTGCATATATAAAGTGAAATGTAATTTGTTTTAAGTCAAATAATTTTATTGAGGTTTTTATATAAAACAATGTGACATAATAGGAAATTGTATATGTCTTTTTACAACGACAACAATCATAACAAATCAGCTATAGTGCCTATTTATAATGGTACATGAAATGATTGTCTACCTTACCGTAAGATACCAACATAAACATGAATTAGAAAGACATAATAATCAATCAGATTATATATATATATATATATATATATATATATATATATATATATATAAAAACAATGAAACCTCATTTTAAAGTTTTTTTACACCTCCCTAACTAGCAATAGGCCGCTCATGGACCTATAAGTTAAGTTTATTGCACTGGAGGTAAACTAGAATTATAGAGAACCGCTCTTGGGCATGACACAATAGCATAAAAGAAAATAACATGAAAATAGAATAAGAAAATTACAGACTCTTGGACCTTAGTATATAAAATATAGCCCCTCTTGGGCATGGTAAAATAAAAGATATAAGGATTCTTATGTAATAGAATCTAGCATAAATATGCTAGATTTATCAAGGAACATATATCTCTGAGAAGACAATTAATAAGATTAACTAGCATCTGAAATTAAATAAATAAACCTTAGCAGATAGAGATAGGGTATTTTGACTCTTGACAAGTGAGCTTATAGTTTGAAAATGTCGCTCTTGAACCTTATGGTACCAATGAGTCTGGATGTCCTTTATTCATAATGAAAAATATTTTAGGAGAACTGATGAGTAATAACTAAGGGAATCATATGTGGTAGCCTATTCAGTGTTTATGTAAAAATGAGAAGAGTACAGTAACTGAAGGAAACCAAATAAAGATTTAGCTAGTCCCAATAGGCAAGATAGGAAAGTTATAACACTATGATATTCAAATATCAGTGAAAAATTGTGAAAATGTCATACTATGTGTATGCCTGCTGATACCTATAATGCCTAATAATGAATTAATATATAGGAAATCGAACTACCTTTTCAGGTAGTGTCAGGTTGAGTAGTAGGTATGACTGTGCTTTTGCGATGTGTACCTAATATGCTGTCTCAGCCGCAGACAGCATACTGTCAATATGTGATGCTTTAGCACAGTTTAGCGAAATATAAATACTATACTGAGGCTTGGATGGCCAGGGACCTAGTTGATGTATCTTTATGTTATGCCTTGAGAGTAGGCTCTATGATACAAAATTGGTAGGAACTAACTGTAGTATGCATTTTAAATGGTGTAGCTCTGCTTCACCTATTCTACTGAGATATGGCTAATTGTAGAGTAGAGAAGGTAAGACAACTTAGGATATAAGCTTAATCTTAGTGGGAAGCCCTGACTATTACGATACAAGCTACCACACATATCCGGACCTGCCAAATGACACATCACATGAAAAGGCATGAAATCATCCACACAAGTGAGACCATGTTACTGAATCTACATCTTCAGGAGTTAGCCGTTTGACTTAATAGCTAATTCAAATACTCTAGGCGAGCAGGTATAAGCCATACCCTTCCAGGACTCTAATAATGAATATGACCCCATATTTAATTTAGTTAGTCTTCTCTGATAGTGGCAGTCTTGTGTGTACAACCAAAGTTAACATATAGAAATAGTGTCAACAGGTGAAATAATTCAAATTACATCTAAACAAACCAATAAACATACAAACAGTTAACTATGGCAACTATAAACTGGTTAAAGCTAACTACGGTGCTTCACATATGTCAGCAAAATTTAGTCTCTAGCCTAATCCTGCTTGCAGGATGATATGTGTCAGCAGTCCCCTTGTCCTCCTCCTGTGGAACATATGTGTGGAAAAGTACTTGCCACCATGCGGTCATGTCCTTCATCTCTTCTGTCTATCAGTGACGGCTCCCGCAAACAGTTGGAGTTCATCGATAGTGGTATGTGTGAGATAAAACATCTCATCGTTTGGGGTTTGCGGAAGCTTCCTGTAGCTGGATTCCACTCGCCGTGTGCTCAGCAAGCTAGAGTTGACTGCTTCCACCTGGGCAAAGTGAGAGATGTCCTCCATTTCAAATGAGACATGTGTTCTCTCCATGCATTGGAGAATAGATTGATCCTTGACCTTCTGAGCCTTCATTGTGCAACTGCAATCGATCTCCAGAAGAGTTAGCGTAGTATGGTCCATCTTTAACTCGGAGTTCTGGATTAGTGAGCACACTATCTTTTGTAAACTCTGCTTTAGGTCCTGATATGAATGATCCATGAGGGCCTGCATCCTGTATTCCCACGCGTCCAAAACAGCCATGTAAGTTTTAAGCTGTTTTTGGTATTTCAAATCTCCAACCATGTTGATAATTAATATTTCCCAGATGAGGTATTAGTTGCAATTGGACTGAAACATCTCTACAAAGCCTGTCTTAATCTACTGAGGCAGAAACTTTCCTTCTGCTGTACCAGGTTTGCTGGGGGGGTGTTGAAATTAGCTTGTTAGGCCGCCACCTTGGTTCCAACTGCTCAGTTCAGTCCACAAAAGCGGTGGTATGTCAAAAAACATATATTCCGTATAAGAACCGGTTCCTGGTTCTGATTTAAGGGTTATCTTGATTTGATTATTGAAAGTTCCAGTGATAATTGGCGGATTATCCTAAGAACTCTTGGAGCTTCTATGTCTTCCTTCTTTCATGGCTTGTGCAATGTAAAGTATGATCCAAATTTGTTAAAGTAACAAAGAAAGTTTCAAAACATAATCAGAATTTGTGAACTAAATCTAAATTTATTAAAATATAAAAATGGGAAGTATAAAGCTTAAATGTAATAATGCTTGAAGGACCAAATCTTAAGTGTAAAGTAATATAAAATGCAAAGCACAAAATGTAAGTGTAACAAAACTCTCATATCATGCAGTGATATATTGCACAGGGCTTGTCTCTCCTTCACATACAGAAATGAGAGAGATCTTGCAGTGCTGGAGAGTTCCGCCATTTATTTATTTTTTGAGCATTTAGTGAGTTCAGCCCCTGTGAAGTCTGAACTATAATTTCTCTCCAAGCTGGATAATTTTTTGATCATCAGGCCCTTACAAAGAACATCTGATGTTGAATAGATAGTTAAACAGATTACATATGCACAGTATATGTAAAACAAAAATCCTTTCAATTGCAAGCTTGAGTACCAGGCTGTGACTGTAGCTCACCTTGTATAAAAGTGCATCTACAACTAATGGTGCTCAAGGGCAGGGCACTCCTCTCCTTTTATTTATGTTTGTCAATGTAAGTGTAGTAATGTACATTGTATAGTATTACACAATGTAACTTAAGTATTTATTGTATTATACCATCCGGATTGTAATGTACTTTTGTATAGCACTGCGAAAAATGTTGGCGCTTTATAAATAATAATAATAAAAACACGTACAAGCAAATAAACATGCAAGGTCAAGATTACATATGTGAAAAACATAATTTATGTGAGAACTTACCTGATAAATTCATTTCTTTCATATTGGCAAGAGTCCATGAGCTAGTGACGTATGAGATATACAATCCTACCAGGAGGGGCAAAGTTTCCCAAACCTCAAAATGCCTATAAATACACCCCTCACCACACCCACAATTCAGTTTAATGAATAGCCAAGTAGTGGGGTGATAAAGAAAGGAGTAAAAAGCACCAACAAAGGAATATGGAAATAATTGTGCTTTATACAAAAAAATCATAACCACCATAAAAAAGGGTGGGCCTCATGGACTCTTGCCAATATGAAAGAAATGAATTTATCAGGTAAGTTCTTACATAAATTATGTTTTCTTTCATGTAATTGGCAAAAGTCCATAAGCTAGTGATGTATGGGATAGCAATACCCAAAGAGGAGAGATTAATTTAATGACAGGCTTGATACGGACCAAAGCCTGTCCAAAACAGTGAATATCAGGAAGCTTAGCAATCTTTCTATGAAATAAAACAGAAAGAGCAGAAATTTGTCCCTTCAAGGAACTTGCAGACAAACCCTTACCCAAACCATCCTGAAGAAACTGTAAAATTCTAGGAATTTTAAAAGAATGCAAAGAGAATTTATGAGAAGAACACCATGAAATATAAGTCTTCCAAACTCGATAATAAATCTTCCTAGAAACAGATTTACGAGCCTGTAACATAGTATTAATCACTGGGTCAGAGAAACCTCTATGACTAAGCACTAGGTGTTCAATTTCCATACCTTCAAATTTAATGATTTGAGATCCTGATGGAAAAATGGACCTTGAGATAGAAGGTCTAGCCTTAATGGAAGTGGCCAAGGTTGGCAACTGGACATTCGAACAAGATCCGCATATCAAAACCTGTAAGGCAATGCTGGCGCTACCAGCAACACAAACGATTGTTCCATGATGATTTTGGAGATTACTCTTGAAAGAAGAACTAGAGGCAGGAAAATATAAGCAGGTTATAAGGAACTGTCAATGCATCCACTGCTTCCGCCTGAGGATCCCTGGACCTGGACAGGTACCTGGGAAGTTTCTTGTTTAAATGAGAAGCCATCAGACCTATTTCTGGAAAAACCCACATCTGAACAATTTGAGAAAACACATCTGGGTGGAGAGACCACTCTCCCGAATGTAAAGTCTGACGACTGAGATAATCTGCTTCCCAATTGTCTATACCTGGGATATGAACTGCAGAAATTAGACAGGAGCTGGATTCTGCCCAAGCAAGTATCCAAGATACTTCTTTCATAACTTGGGGACTGTGAGTCCCACCTTGATGATTGACATATGCCACAGTTGTGATATTGTCTGTCTGAAAACAAATGAACGGTTCTCTCTTCAACAGAAGCCAAACCTGAAGAGCCCTGAAAATCGCACGGAGTTCCAAAATATTCATTGGTAATCTTGCTTCTTGAGATTTCCAAAACCCTTGTGCTGTCAGAGATCCCCATACAGCTCCCCAACCTGAAAGACTTGCATCTGTTGTGATTACAGTCCAGGTTGGACAAACAAAAGAGGCCCCTAGAACTATACAATGGTAATCTAACCACCAAGTCAGAGATAGTCAAACATTGGGATTTAAGGATATTAATTGTGATATCTTTGTATAATCCCAGCACCATTGGTTCAGCATACAAAGCTACTGAAGGGAATGATTGAGACTGAAGTTTCTGACAAGCTGAAACCAATCTTAATCTTCTCTTGTCTGTTAGAGACAGAGTCATGGACACTGAATCTATCTGGAAACCTAAAAAGGGGACCCTTGTCTGAGGAATCAAATAACTTTTTGGTAAATTGATCCTCCAACCATGTCTTTGAAGAAACAACACTAGTTGATTTGTGTGAGATTCTGCGGAATGTAAAGACTGAGCTAGTATCAAGATATCGTCCAAATAAGGAAACACCGCAATACCCTGTTCTCTGATTAAAGAGAGTAGGGCACCGAGAACTTTTGAAAAGATTCTTGGAGCTGTCGCTAGGCCAAATGGAAGAGCGACAAATTGGTAATGCTTGTCTAGAAAAGAGAATCTCAGAAACTGATAATGATCTGGATGAATCAGAATATGAAGATATGCATCCTGTAAGTCTATTGTGGACATAAAATGCCCTTGCTGAACAAAAGGCAGAATAGTCCTTACAGTCACCATTTTGAAAGTTGGCACTCTTACATAACGATTCAAAATTTTCAGATCCAGAACTGGCCTGAATGAATTTTCTTTCTTTTGGACAATGAATAGATTTGAATAAAACCCCAGAACCTGTTCCTGAAACGGAATTAGTATGATTACCCATAAAAGTTCCAGGTCTGAAACACACTTCAGGAAAGCCTGAGCCTTTACTGGATTTGCTGGGATGTGTGAGAGGAAAAATCTTCTCACAGGAGGTCTTAATCTGAATCCTATTCAGTACCCTTGAGAGACAATACTCTGAATCCATTGATTTTGGACAGAATCTGCCCAAATTTTTTGGAAGAATCTTAATCTGCCCCCTACCATCTGAGCTGGAATGAGGGCCGCACCTTCATGCAGACTTGGGGGCTGGCTTTGATTTCTTAAATGGTTTGGATTTACTCCAACTTGAAGAAGGTTTCCAATTGGAACCAGATTCTTTGGGGGAAGGATTAGGTTTCTGTTCCTTATTTTGTCGAAAGGAATGAAAATGGTTAGAAGCTTTAAATTTACCCTTAGGTCTTTTATCCTGAGGCAAAAAAAACTCCCCCCCCCCCAGTGACAGTAAAAATTATTGAATCCAACTGAGAACCAAATAACTTATTACCTTGGAAAGAAAGAGATAGTAATCTAGACTTAGATACTATGTCAGCATTCCAAGATTTAAGCCACAAAGCTCTCCTAGTTAAAATAGCTAAAGACATACAGTAGATTTAACATTAATTTTGATGATATCAAAAATGGCATAACAAATAAAATGATTAAGCATGTTGAAGGAAGTGAAAAATGCTAGACAAATCAGTATCCGTTTTCTGATGCGCTAAACTTTCCAACCAAAAAGTTGATGCAGCTGCAACATCAGCCAAAGAAATTGCAGGCCTGAGAAGATGACCAGAATATAAATAGGCTTTCCTTAGATAGGATTCAAGGGTCTTTAAAAGAAGTACTATCTTCCATAGGAATAGTAGTACGTTTAGCAAGAGTAGAAATAGCCCCATCAACTTTGTGGATCTTTTTCCAAAACTCCAATCTAACTGCTGGCAAAGGATATGATTTCTTAAACCTTGAAGAAGGAATAAAAGAAGTACCAGGCCTATTCCATTCCTTAGAAATCATATCAGAAATAGCATCAGGAACTGGAAAAACCTCTGGAGTTAACCACAGGAGATTTATAAACAGAATTTAAACGATTACTAGTTTTAATATCAAGAGGACTAGTTTCCTCAATATCCAATGTAATCAGCACTTCTTTTAACAAAGAATGAATATACTCCATTTTAAATAAATAACTAGATTTGACAATGTCAATATCTGAGAAAGGATCTTCTGAATCAGATAAATCCTCGTCTGAGGAGGATAATTCAGTATGTTGTCGGTCATTTTAAATTCCATCAACTTTATGAGAAGTTGTAAAAGACCTTTTACATTTATTAGAAGGTGGAATGGCAGACAAAGCCTTCTGAATTTCATCAGCAATTTAAATTCACAGGTATATCTTGTACATTAGATGTTGAAGGAACAACAAGCAATGTACTATTACTGATGGACACATTATCTGCATGTAAAAGCTTATCATGACAACTATTACAAACCACAGCTGTGTCAGGGTTTTCTCCCTGTTTTGTTTGCCATGTGCTGCTGGCAGCCATTTTACTCACCTCTCTTGCTGACTATAGTGCATTGTGGGGGATGCTGCGGTCTCAGAATTGTGATGTAATCACTTATTATTTAAAGGGCCTCTGTTCAGTATGCTTTGCCTTTGCGTTGTCTAAGACCTGTTTTTGAGAGTTCCTGTGTATTACCTGACTGATGTCCTTCCTGGTTCCTCATCCCTGGCTTGTTCCTGACTCTGCTGTTTTCCTTGTTCCTGATTCCGGCTCGTCTGACTATTGACTTTGGCTCCTGACTCGGCCGTCTGACTACCAGCTCTGGTTTTGACTCCTGGCTTGTTATTTGACTTGTGGACTTTTTATTATTTTTTGTTATTAAAAAAGGTGTGATTATTTTTGCACTTCTCATCTCAGTCTGATTCCTGGCACCCTGGCAAGCTGGAGATATAAACTCCACAAATTTACAACAAATGCACTTAGCTATGATAGAACTATTATCAGGCAGCAGGGTTCCAACAGTGGTTTCTGAGACAGGATCAGATTGAGACATCTTGCAAAAAAACAACATATAAAGCAAAATTATCATTTTCTTTGTCAGTGTCAATATCTGAGGAAGGATCTTCTGAATCAGATAGATCCTCGTCAGAGGAGGATAATTCAGTATGTTGTTGGTCATTTGAAATTTCATCAACTTTATGAGAAGTTTTAAACGACCTTTTACGTTTATTAGAAGGCAGAATGGCAGACAAAGCAATAAAATCTTTTAAATTCACAGGTATATCTTGTACATTAGATGTTGAAGGAACAACAGGCAATGTATTATTACTGATGGACACATTCTCTGCATGTAAAAGGTTATTATGACAACTATTACAAACCACAGCTGGAGATATGATCTCCACAAATTTACAACAAATGCACTTAGCTTGATAGAACTGTTATCAGGCAGCAGGGTTCCAATGGTGGTTTCTGAGACAGGATCAGATTGAGACATCTTGCAAATGTAAGAGAAAAAACAGCATATAAAGCAAAATTATCAATTTCCTTATATGGCAGTTTCAGGAATGGGAAAAAATGCAAACAGCATAGCCCTCTGATAAAGAAAAAGGCAAGAGGCATATAGGAATGAGGTTTTAAATAATGAAAATATTTGGCGCCAAGTATGATGCACAATGCAAACAGAAATTTTGTTTGGTGCTAACAACATCCGGAAATGACACACTCGCGTCATAGAAGATGCCAGCTTGTAAAAGGAATTCGGCATCAACTAAGATGCCGGAAATGATTATTTTTGCGCCATCGAACGTAACTTTGCACCAAAAAAATCTTGTGCCAAGAATGACGCAATATACTTTGGCAGGGGTCCTAACGCTGCTTTTTAATGCCCGCTGGTATTACGAGTCAGGGAGGTACAGGTGTACCGCTTACTTTTGTTCCGCGACTTTTCCATACCGCAAATCTCCTTACGTAAATTGCGTATCCTATCTTTTTAATGGGATTTGCCTAACGCTGGTATTACAAGTCGAACGCTGGTATTACAAGTCTTGGAAGAAGTGAGCGGTACAGCCTCTACCTCCAAGACTCCTACCGCATTTAAAAGTCAGTAGTTAAGAGTTTTATGGGCTAACGTCGGAACATAAAGCTCTTAACTACAGTGCTATAAAGTAAACTAACACCCATAAACTACCTATGAACCCCTAAACCGAGCCCCCCCCCCCACATCGCAAACACTATATTATACATTTTTAACCCCTAATCTGCTGACTGGACATCGCCGCCACCTACATTATACTTATGAACCCCTAATCTGCTGCCCCTAACATCGCCGACACCTACATTATATTTATTAACCCCTAATCTGCCACCCCCAACGTCGCTGCAACCTGCCTACACTTCTTAACCCCTAATCTGCCGACTGGACATCGCCGCCACTATAATAAATGTATTAACCCCTAAACCGTCGCACTCCCGCCTCGCAAACACTATAATACATTTTATTAACCCCTAATCTGCCGTGCCTAACATCGCCGCCACCTACCTACAATTATTAACCCCTAATCTACCTCCCCCAACGTCGCCACTACTATAATAAAGTTATTAACCCCTAAACCTAAGTCTTACCCTATAACCCTAACACCACCCTAAGTTAAATATAATTTAAATAAATCTAAATAAAATTACTATAATTAAATAAATTAATCCTATGTAAAACTAAATACTTACCTATAAAATAAACCCTAATATAGCTACAATATAACTAATACTTACATTGTAGCTATTTTAGGATTTATATTTATTTTACAGGCAACTTTGTATTTATTTTAACTAGGTACAAAAGCTATTAAATAGTTAATAACTATTTAATAGCTACCTAGTTAAAATAATTACAAAATGGGGGAACTTCCGGGCGGCGGCCATGTTAGGTCGCATAACTGTGTGCTGCTCAAGCTTTTCTCTGCTAAACCTCAAAATTTGCCTTTTTGCATCTCAGTTCATGTGACTATCTGCAGGAATTGTATTGTACTTTGGGAGCCGCAACTTTTTGTGCCAACAATTCTGGGAATCGCTATTGGCGCCAGTGCCCGGAGCCATTATAAGATCCAGGCCTGTTAATTATACCCCCCGGTGGGACGCCTATGGCCCTGTCGTTAAGCTGCACTAACTGTGCTTTATTGCAACTACAGCATTACGCAAGTTGTGATCAGCAGTCAGGTACTACTTATTACCCCTACGGGACTCAGTTTTCAACATGAAGTACTTGCAAGCAGCAATCTTTGAACTCTTAGAGGAACATTTCCTCAGGTTACATTGCTTGGTGGATCATTGTTTTAGCCCTAGCGGATTGACTACTACCCATGATTCCACATCAGCAGCGGAAAACACTAATGGAGATTTGCATCCCCAGTGGAAAGGCCACTTTGCGACCAATTCCTACCTACAACACCAGGAGCTGGAACCCCAAGAAACAGAGACGCCCGGAGCGCACATTGAGAGTGATAACCTCTGTGAGCTGAGTCCAAGGAGCGCTGAAACCTCTGTATGTGCTATAGCTCCTATACCCTTTAGTTTACCGGAGAAGGAGATCTGTAATTTAATCCCACCCTACCTGACACAGGGCGGAGAGACTACGGCAGGCCACGGAGCGGTCTCAGAAGGGAACCAAAACACTGAGCAGAGACATCATCTCGCCCTGTTCCTGGCACGCACCACAGATGGGGTTGGCCTAACGTGGCGTTCCGGTATAGGATAACTGTTGAAAATTCACACAGGCGACAGTACTAGGTGATAAGGTGCAGTAGCATTTTGATATTTCCCCAGCCGTTTCCAGATGAACATTGGGACTGCTTAGATAGGTTCTATATTCTTGCCCGAACCTAGTACACAGGACTTCCAATGGCGGCACTTGAGCCTGAAGTATGGGGGTAATTATCTGGACACTATCACATATATTTCATTGCCCGGAACGTAGATAGTGCGGTCTGCTGCCTTACTCACATTAAATGTTGGTGCTGCCTGCATGATAACTTTAATCCCTCTTGTGAGGTTATTTACAGCCCCCTTCTGCTAATTACAGAGAACAGTTATGAAAGGTTACTCATATGTTTGAAAATTGCACACTTTAATATTTAGGAATGTGCTTAATATATTTCTAGCTAAACAACTTTGGGAACTGTTACTTTTTTTCTTTTTTTCCTTTATTGCCCTCTCTGCTATGGGAACGTTCACCTGCAGCTAAGTTTACATCCATAGGAACTTTTATGGCGGCATCAGAGCCTGAGGTCTGATAGATGAGGCATTACTGCACTCTACTCTCACTTGAGAACTGTGTGTATAACACTCCATCCTTAATGTTTGTAACTAGGGTATTGCTTAACTTTTGAATTTAGTGGTTAGACATAATAAGCTAGCGATGTTTTCACTAATTCCTACTGGTGAATGTTACAAAGGTTAACCGCACTAAGTAAGGCACCCTGCTCTAGTAAAATAGAGGCCAGCCAAAGCTTTCCCTATAAATATTTTGCTGAATATCTTTTCTATAAACTTGGATTCTAGGGGCTTATATTTCTGTTATGTCTGTAACTCTTACCCCTATGTATTATACTACTAATGCTGAGCTGTCAGCGGCCGAGACGGCAAAAGCATATTCACCTTTCTTACTACTTTAATATTGGGGGATTAATATAATATAATATACCTACATAGCAGACAATACACTCTACTTACTATATTGACACTGGTTTTACCTTTGCAGAGCCTTTTCTGTATTGCATTGCTCCCTTACAAAGTTAAGCATATATCTGGTCCCCATCTAATACAGACACAATAGGTTCCTTAGCTTACCCTTTCAAATAAACTGACTTGGTCCCTATAAACTTATCAATTGGTGAATGATTTTGAATTAGCTCCTGTAGCAAGTAGCTAACCGACTTCCATCACAACAGAACAAGCCTCACTTATTGTAATGTACCTACTTCCCCATAGCATGGATCTCTAGGTCCGCCATGAATATCAAGATCTTAATATATTCTGTTTCCTTGTTATTGTTTTTATTGAAGCTGTCCACTCACTATAAAAATATCTGTAAATAGTTGAGAGCATTGGAGTGGCCAACAGTCATTTGTTTATGTCCCCATGGGTAGTTTAGGTTCACTGGGTCCCCAGATTAGAGCTTGTTATTAAAATATACAGTACCTGGCTGTGGATGTTATTTCAAAGGTTAGTATTTATCTAGCAAGGATTTATGTTTTCAAAAACCTAGTAATAAACCTATAAAACTTAAAACAGAGGTTTACCAATTGGGACCCAAAAGTGGTCCCCTATTATTTATAGTTGTCTTCTGTAACTCCATGTTTATGTAATACAAAGGGGCCCAAAAGTGGCCTCTGATTCCATCTAGAAGACATACCATTTAATTAATAAGTATAAGTATATCTACTGATCTTTTTTTTCAAATGATTCCATATAATTATACTATGTACATTATGGGTGTATTACCTTCGTCTGTATTGTTTGAAACAATTTTGTATATTGACTGTATTGGAAGGTGGTGGCGACGTTGGGGGCGGCAGATTAGGGGTTTGAACTAAACCTCAATAAAAATTATTAAAAAAAAAAAAAAATTATTACAAAATTACCTGTAAAATAAATCCTAACCTAAGTTACAAATACACCTAACACTACACTATCAATAAATTAATTAAATAAATTAACTACAATTAGCTAACATAAAATACAATTAAATTAACTAAACTATATTAGAAAAAAACAAAACACTAAATTACAAAAAATAAAAAAAAATACAAGAATTTTAATCTAATTACACATAATCTAAACCCCTAATAAAATAGAAAAGCCCCCCAAAATAAGCAAATGCCCAACCCTATACTAAATTTCAAAAGTAATCGGCTCTTTTACCAGCCCTTAAAATGGCTTTTTGCAGGGCATTGCCCCAAAGTAATCAGCTCTTTTACCTGTAAAAAAAAATACAAGACCCCCCCAACATTAAAACCCACCACCCACACACCCCTACTCTAAAACCCACCCAATCCTCCCTTAAAAAACCTAACACTAACCCCCAGAAGATCACCCTACCTTGAGTCGTGTTCACCCAGCCGGGCCAAATTCTTCATCCAATCCGGGCGATGTGGTCCTCCATCCGGCAGAAGTCTTCATCCAAGTGGGGCAGAAGAGGTCCTCCATCCGGCAGAAGTCTTCATCCAAGCGGGACAGAAGAGGTCCTCCATCCGTCAGAAGTCTTCATAAAAGCGGGGCAGAAGAGGTCCTCCATCCGGCAGAAGTCTTCATCCATCCGCGGCTCCATCTTCAAGACCTCCGACGCGGAACATCCTCCTCGGCCGACGGACTAACGACGAATGAAGGTTCCTATAAATGACGTCATCCAAGATGGCGTCCCTCAAATTCCGATTGGCTGATAGGATTAGACTTAGGTTTAGGGGTTAATAACTTTATTATAGTAGCAGCGACGTTGGGGGAGGCAGATTAGGGGTTAATAATTGTAGGTAGGTGTTGGCGATGTTAGGGAGGGCAGATTAGGGGTTAATAAAATTTATTATAGTGTTTGCGAGGCGGTTTAGGGGTTAATACATTTATTATAGTGGCGGCGATGTCCGGTCGGCAGATTAGGGGTGAATAATTGTAGGTAGGTGGTGGCGACGTTGGGGGCGGCAGATTAGGGGTTAATAAATATAATATATGTGTCGGCGATGTTAGGGGCAGCAGATTTGGGGTTCATAGGCATAATGTAGGTGGCGGCGGTGTCCGGAGCGGCAGATTAGGGGTTAATAGTATAATGCAGGTGGCGACGATGTCGGGGGCGGCAGATTAGGGGTTAGTAAGTGTAAGGTTAGGGGTGTTTAGTCTCAGGGTTCATGTTAGGGTGTTAGGTGTATACTTAGAAAGTGTTTCCCCCCATAGGAAACAATGGGGCTCGCGTTAGGAGTGGTGAACGCTGGCTTTTTGCAGGTGTTAGGTTTTTTTTCAGCCAGCTCAGCCCCATTGTATCCTATGGGGAAATCGTGCATGAGCACTTTTTTACATCTTACCGCTACCATAAGCAACGCTGGTATTACAGTGAGAAGTGGAGCTAAATTTTGCTCAACGCTCACTTTTCTGAGGCTAACGCAGCCATTCAGAAAACTTGTAATACCAGCGTTGTTTAAAGGGAGCGTTAAGAAAAATAGGAGCATTAGCAATGCACGGCTTTACCGACAAAATTCGTAATCTAGCAGTTAGGGTTTATTTTTATTTTACAGGCAAGTTTGTATTTATTTTAACTAGGTACAATAGTTATTAAATAGTTATTAACTATTTAATAACTACCTAGATAAAATAAATACAAAAGTACCTGTAAAATAAAACCTAACCTAAGTTACACTAACACCTAACACTACACTATAATTAAAAAAAAATAACTAAATTAAAAACAATTAAATAAATTAAATTAGCTAAATTACAAAAAAAACCACGAAATTACAGAAAACAAAAATCAGCCAATAGAATGCGAGCTCAATCCTATTGGCTGATTGGATCAGCCAATAGGATTGAACTTCCATCCTATTGGCTGATTGCATCAGTCAATAGGATTTTTTCTACCTTAATTCCGATTGGCTGATAGAATTCTATCAGCCAATTGGAATCTAAGGGATGCCATCTTGGATTCATTCAGTAAGAAGACTCCGGATGAAGAGGATGCTCCACGTCGGATGTCTTGAAGATGGACCCACTCCGCGTCGGATGGATGAAGATAGAAGATGCCGTCTGGATGAAAACTTCTGCCCGTCTGGAGGACCACTTCGCCCGGCTTGGATGAAGACTTCTCCCGGCTTTGTTGAGGACTTCGGCCCGGCTGGATGAAGACTTCTGCCGCTTCCTTGAGGATGGAAGTCCGGTCTTCAGAACAGTAAGTCGATCTTCAGGGGGTTAGTGTTAGGATTTTTTAACAGTGTATTTGGTGGGTTTTATTTTTAGGTTAGGGTTTGTGCCTGCAATAGAGCTAACTGCCCTTTTAAGGGCAATGCCCATCGAAATGCCCTTTTCAGGGCAATGGGGAGCTTAGGTTTTCTTAGTTAGTATTTTATTTAGGTGGTTGGTTGTGTGGGTGGTGGGTTTTACTGTTGGGGGGGTTGTTTGTATTTTTTTTTTACAGGTAAAAGAGCTGATTACTTTGGGGCAATGCCCCGCAAAAGGCCCTTTTAATGGCTATTGATAGTTTATTTTAAGCTAGGGTTTTTTTTGTTTTTTTTTGGGGGGGGTATTTTGATAGGGCTATTAGATTAGGTGTAATTAGTTTAAAGATCTGTAATTTGTTTTTTATTTACTGTTATTTAGTATTTTTTGTGATTTAGCTAATTTAATTTAATTGGTTTTAATTTAGTTAATTTATTTAATTATAGTGTAGTGTTAGGTGTTAGTGTAACTTAGGTTAGGTTTTATTTTACAGGTACTTTTTTATTTATTTTATCTAGGTAGTTATTATATAGTTAATAACTATTGTACCTAGTTAAAATAAATGCAAACTTGCCTGTGAAATAAAAATAAACCATAGGCTAGCTACAATGTAACTATTAGTTATATTGTAGCTAGCTTAGAGTTTATTTTATAGGTAAGTATTTAGTTTTAAATAGGAATAATTTAGTTCATTATAGTAATTTTCTTTAGATTTATTTAAATTATATTTAAGTTAGGGGGGGTTAGGGTTAGACTTAGATTTAGAGGTTGATACATTTAATATAGTGGCGGCGATGTTGGGGACAGCAGATTAAGGGTTAATAAATGTAGGTAGGTGGTGGCGATGTTAGGGATAGCAGATTAGGGGTTAATATTATTTAACTAGTGTTTGCGAGGCGGGAGTGTGGCGGTTTAGGGGTTAATATGTTTATTATAGTGTGTGGCGATGTCCGGATCAGCAGATTAAGGGTTAATATTTAAATTTTATTGTTTGCGATGCGGGAGGGCCTCGGTTTAGGGGTTAATAGGTAGTTTATGGGTGTTAGTGTACTTTTTAGCACTTTAGTTATGAGTTTTATGCTATGGCGTTGTACCATAAAACTCTTAACTACTGACTTTAAAATGCGTTAGGGATCTTGGAGGTAGAGGGTGTACCACTGACTTTTTGGCCTCCCAAGGACAGACTCGTAATACCGGCGCTATGGAAGTCCCATAGAAAAAAGAAATTATGAAGTTTACGTAAGTCGTTTTTCTGTAAGGCCAAAGAAGTGTGCGGTGACCCTAAACCTGCAAGACTCGTAATAGCAGCGGGCGTTAAAAAGCAGCATTAGGATCTGTTAACGCTGCTTTTTTACCTTAGTGCACAACTCGTAATCTATCCGAAAGTTTGTAAAAACTGAATTGTGGGTGTGGTGAGGGGTTTATTTATAGGCATTTTGAGGTTTGGGAAACTTTGCCCCTCCTTGTAGGATTGTATATCCCATACGTCACTAGCTCATGGACTCTTGCCAATTACATGATAGAAACAAGCATTTGTTCAATTCTCAAAAACTAACAAATGAAATAAAATCTACCTGATTGATACAATTGGCAGACATAGCTCAAAAAATAATATAGAATTACAAATTCACCTCCTCAGGAAAAAAAAAGAATGGAAAAAGACAATGAAACACTCTCCAACACCCCCAGGCTCCAGCCACAACTCAGAAAGCCAATTAATTTTTGTAAGTATTCCTGGCTAGCGCCAACCTCATTGCAATTAGCAGTTTGCCCAAATATATCTCAATGATTTGAGAATCCGTTGTAAGACATGATGAAAACGTCCAAATTTGGGGGGAGATATAAACATTATGGGCCAGATTACAAGTGGGGAACTACCACTACACCATTGCCCCAAGGATTTAAGCTTTATCCGAAGTGTTTCCTGTTTTATTACCTTAATAAAGGACATTTTGTTTGTGAAAACTACCCGGTGCCTCAATTCTCTTTCTTTGATGCTATGCCAGATTACAAGTGGCACGTTAACAGTTACACGTGAGCGATAAGGGGTTTATTGTGGTTGTTTGCATGTGTCAGGTATTCCACTCATATTACAAGTTGAAAATAAATGCAATTGCTTGAGCGCAATTTTAGTTAACGCGCGTCAGGTTAGCGCAACCTCAGAGCTCTGGTTAACTTTTTCACAAAACAAAAGTGTCACAAAACACATCAAAAATACATTACAAAGTAACCTTACACTCATAATAACACCACCTAATAAAATTATTAAACAAACAATTGCAAAAACAAGTTATAAAGGCTCAAAGATATGAGGTCTCAAGTGTTAGAAATAAAAAAGGCAGGCAAAGGGCTTTAACATTGATATACATACATATACTGTACATACATGTCTAAATATGTATATGTATGTGTGTGTGTGTATATATATAACGTATTTTCCGGCGTATAAGACGACTGGGCGTATAAGACGACCCCCTACTTTTCCTGTTAAAAATATAGGGTTTGTGCTATACTATATAAGACTACTCCCTTACCCCCTCAATGAATGCAGCAAGCACACCAAATAAAAATTAAAAAACATCTGAACCTACTGCCATCAGATTTAATCTATTTACCCCTCTCACCCACCTGAGCCTACTGCTCTCAGCTTTAATCTATTTACCCCTCTCACCCCGATCCTACTACCCTCAGATTTAATCTATTTACCCCTCTCACCCTGAGCCTACTGCCCTCAGATTTAATCTATTTACTAGATTAAATCTGAGGGCAGTAGGATCAGGCTGAGAGGGAAAAGGAAATTAAATCTGAGGGCAGTAGGCTAAGGATGAGAGGGGTAAATAGATTAATCTGAGGGCAGTAGGATCAGGCTGAGAGGGTAAGTAGATTAAAGCTGAGGCAGTAGGCTAAGGATGAGAGGGGTAAATAGATTAAATCTGAGGGCAGTAGGATCAGGGTGAGAGGGGTAAGTAGTAGATTATAGCTGATTAGCTGAGCCTGAGAGGGCAGTAGGATCAGGGTGAGAGTGAGGTAAGTAAAGCTGAGGGCAGGTGGAGGTAAGTAAAGCTGAGGGCAGTAGGATCAGGGACAGGCAAGGTGATAGAGCTAAGTTAAGCTGAGGGCAGTAGGATCATCTCAACACACTGAGACTGAGTACACAAGTAGTGCTGCAAGGGTCAGGTAATTTCTAGACCAGCCTTCATCTGATTACATGAAAATTCAGTGACAGTGTATGCATGTTCTCCACTCCACTGCAATTTTGCTTCCTTACGACAGTCGACTGACAAGTAACTCTCTCTCTGACTCTCTCTGAATCACTCAGAGTCAGAGAGTCACTTGTCAGTGTAAGGAAGCAAAATTGCTGGAGTCTGGAGAATGGAGATTGGACTGGAGAACATCCATTATACACTGATTGCAGGCTAGTAGTTTAGTTTTTATTATTAACATGACTTGTCGTCTTACTGGTAGTCGTAGATCCGGATTCCAGACCAGTCCCTCCAGAATAGATCACACAGACACAGTCAGTCACCGCTTGCCTGCAACTGTGTGAAACTCACACTCTCTCTCTAGTCTTGCTCGTCACTTGCGCATGCGCAGTCACCAGTGAGATCATCATGGTGGGGTCATAATGGAGTCACGGTGGGGCCATGTTGCCCAATGATGAGAGAGACGCTGTGATTGAATATGCGCCACGCCCACCCACTCTGAGTCTGCTCTGACTACTCCTGCGCAGCCTGCCCCAGACTTAGGCGCAGCAGTATACTGAGTGACTCACTGACAGTCTCAGACTGTAAACATCATTCCACTCCACATGACTGTATTTGGGGGCGGCCGCCTGGAGCGGGAGGGAGCCCTAAGAACCCCATACTATTACAGCTTAGCCTGCGCACAATGCCACTGACTCACTCTATTTATTACATTAAGACGACACCCGGCGTATAAGACGACCCTCGACTTTTGAGAAGATTTTCATGAGTTAAAAGGTCGTCTTATACGCCGGAAAATACGGTATATATAAATAAATATGCATTTACAGACATATATACAAATATATACACATAAATATACATATACACATATACAGTATATAAGTGCATTGGAGCCCTTTGCAGTTAAGTAGATGAAAACATGTAATCATATTTATGAAATATTTATATTTAATAAAGTGTTATATTTACTGTAAATATTTCACATTCTAATGTTCTGCACATAGCAGAATATCTTCTATGTATTTGTAAATACATATTCCTATATATATATCTGTATTTATCTATACCTGTATATAATTAATTGTATACGATTGCAAACAGTGTACCAGCTGTAGAACTGATTATGCGATCTACTTGATACTTTGCAGTAAGTGTAACAAACAATATATAGGATGTACCTCCAGGGAGACAAGAGTCAGGATTTGGGAACATCTAAATGACATTGATAATGGCAGGACCACTACAGGAGCAGCCAAATATTTCCTTTATGCATATCAAGGCAAAGTGAACTCCTTTAGATGGATGATTATTGATGTCATCAACAAGACGCCAAGGGGGGGTGATAGGGTCCAAGAGATGTTTCGGAGAGAAGCATATTGGATCTTCACCCTCAAAACTCGTAGACCCCTGGGCATGAATATTGAGGGTGACATCATTCATTTCTGGCAGTAATCGTGATTGTTTATCGTTAATACCCGCTATATTTTTTATTAGTTTTTATCAGTGTCTATACAGTTGATTTTATTAGTTTGTATCAGTGTCTATAACAAGGGATTTGACTAAGAACTGGTTGCCTTTGGTTTACATTAAAGTGTAACAGGTTTTATATAGATCAGGACATGTGTATGTCTGTTTCTAAACATGTATCTATAATCTAGTCCTATGTACAAGTTTACACAAAATTTTTTGGGATTTAGTGCCCCACAATCTTATATCACCGCTGTCACAAAGAATGAGAGCATCAAACGCGTAAAGAGCATCTAGCCAGCTGGTGTTATTATTCACTAGTGATGCAACTTGATTATTATCTAATGACAGGTCATACGAAAAATTGAGGGGAGAATTGAATGATAGAGCAGTTTACAGGTCTCTATTCACATTTTTCATGTATCATAGAGACCCAAGTGTAGCATCACTAGTCATCAAAGTAAGTTAAGGAAACTAGCAGTATTAAATGAATTTAGGTTGTTTAAGTATTTGAAGGGCTGTGTATATAGCTCCACAGGTGTTACCAATAGATTAAGTCTATGATTAAGGCTGTCAGCAGCCGAAACACGTCAGCCTGACCTGACATGTCTGTGTGCTTGTTTTTATCCTTATTACTACACGTGTGCCAGATTTTTTACATGTTGGAATAAAGATTTTTTTGTTTTAATAACAAGCAGTATTCAATTACTTTGTTCATATGTAGAAATATGTATTTAGGAATTAATTGAAAACATATTCTACTATGTGAAGAATAATGGAATGTGAAATATTCATATTTTCCTGTTGGGTTAGCGCACTTGAGAATATGCGATTGGCTTTGCGTGTAAGTAGGGCACTCTTTTTTTGCTTCATCAACTTCTATGGGGAAATAGGTTATCACTCACAAGTTATTGTACTTTGGCTTTTTTCACGTGTCGAGTTAGCACACGAGCCAAAACAGTTTACTTGCAAGTCATAATACAAGAGCAACCAGACATGCACAAAAAGCTTACTTTTTGCGCAGTTAACGCTTGAGCAGGAGTGTTAAATAGCGCTCCACTTGTAATCTATCCCTTAATCGAAGAAGTGTAGCACTTACTGTACTTACAATACTCTATCCAACAGAGGATTAAAAATAGGACAATCCCACCTTATGTGGAAGGTTATGTCAATAAAGTCCCATCTATGCCAACATTCATGAGAATAATCAGGGAAGATTATGCACATCTTATATGGGACTAAATGCTATCTAACTAGAATCTTATTTTATAGTATAATGAAGTGTATGGCTGAAGGGGTGAGGCTGATCATCCTATTCAAATCACCTTGGTTAAACTCCAATTCAGCCTCCAGGGGCTTCACAGAACTGGACTTTATAAAGTTTGGGTTATTAAGTTAACACCTATAATAGACAGACAACAGTTTAAATAACTGGAAATTACCCTTCCATCCAGACTATGAGAGGTCTAAGGTTATCTTTTTTTAAAGCCTCAAATGAGGATCAGAGACATGGCTCACAGAACTTAGTGTGCAACCTCCTAGTGAGAGCACGCAACCGCAAACAGTCAGAATAGAGAGTTAAAGAATTTGATGCTTAAAGCTCACCTCCACAATTGTATAGTTTAGAACTACCATAGAATGTCTCAGCTTCAGCCATTTCTCAAATAATACTGATAACCAATGAAAACACATGAACAGTGGTGAAAGGAAATCCTCAGAAAGTTGTCTAACCTCAGGTTAGATGGTAGAGAAACCTGATTTAATTCTTGCTATCTAGTGACCTCTAAACCCAGACCCAGGACAAGACATGTAACAGCATAGGAGCCTCACACTAGAGTTAGCCAGGATTTTTCATCAAATCAAGAAGTCAATTTATTTGATGTTTCGGGGATAAAATTCCCCTTCTTCAGAACTATAAACACACCTTATCAGCGTGCTTAAGAGGTGTACAAACAAACACTTTATCTCCCCCTTCATGTGCAAAAAAAGCACCAAAATATACATCATATCCGGTATTTAGTATCTCAGGTTTTCACTATGTCTCATGTTACCCTGTGAACCACAAGTTCTAAAAACCTCACTTCCAGTTTTACGATATTAACCCCTCAAGGACCACAGCACTTTTCCATTTTCTGATCATTTGGGACCAGGGCTATTTTTATATTTCTGCAGTGTTTGCGTTTAGCTGTAATTTTCCTCTTACTCATTTACTGTACCCACACATATTATATACTGTTTTTCTCGCCATTAAATGGACTTTCTAAAGATACCATTATTTTTGTCATATCTTATAATTTACTATACATTTTTTTTAAATATGATGAAAAAAATGGAAAAAAAAAACACTTTTTCTAACTTTGACCCCCAAAATCTGTTACACATCTACAACCACCAAAAAACAACCATACTAAATAGTTTCTAAATTTTGTCCTGAGTTTAGAAATACCAAGTTTACATGTTCTTTGCTTTGTTTGCAAGTTAAAGGGCAATAAATACAAGTAGCACTTTGCTATTTCCAAACCATTTTTTTTTTTTTTTTCAAAATTAGCGATAGTTACATTGTAAGGCTGATATCTGTCAGAAATCCCTGAATATCCCTTGACATGTATATATATATATTTTTTAGAAGACAACCCAAAGTATTGATATAGGCCCATTTTGGTATATTTCATGCCACCATTTCACCGCCAATTGCGATCAAATAAAAAAAATCGTTCACTTTTTCACAAACGAAAATTATTTTCACAAACGAAATTATTTACAAACAGCTTGTGTAATTATGGCACAAATTGTTGTAAATGCTTCTCTGGGATTCCCTTTGTTGAGAAATAGCAGACTTATATGGCTTTGGCATTGCTTTTTGGTAATTAGAAGGCCGCTAAATGCCGCTGCGCACCACACGTGTATTATGCCCAGCAGTGAAGGGGTTAAATAAGGAGCTTTTAGGGATAATTTTAGCTTTAGTGTAGTGTAGTAAACAACCCAAAGTATTGTTATAGGTCCATTTTGGTATATTTCATGCCACCATTTCACCATCAAATGCGATCAAATTAAAAAAACGTTAGATTTTTCACAATTTTAGGTTTCTCACTAAAATTATTTACAAACAGCTTGTGCAATTATGGCACAAATGGTTGTAAAAGTTTTTCTGGGATCCCCTTTGTTCAGAAATAGCAGACATATATGGCTTGGCATTGCTTTTTGGTAATTAGAAGGCCGCTAAATGCCGCTGCACACCACACTTGTATTATGCCCAGCAGTGAAGGGGTTAATTAGGTAGCTTGTAGGGAGCTTGCAGGATTAATTTTAGCTTTAGTGTAGAGATCAGCCTCCCACCTGACACATCCCACCTCCTGATCCCTCCCAAACAGCTCTCTTCCCTCCCCCACCCCACAATTAGCCCCACCATCTTAAGTACTGGCAGAAAGTCTGCCAGTACTAAAATAAAAGTGTTTTTTTGTTTTTTTTTAAAAAAAAACAAATAAACATATTCTGCTGTGTAGGATACCCCCTTAGCCCCAAACCTCCCTGCCCCCCCCAAACAGCTTTCTAACCCTCCCCCCCTACCTTATTGTGCGCCATCTTGGGTACTAGCAGATGTCTGCCAGTACCCAGTTTGCCATAAAATATGGTATTTTTTATTTTTTAATATTTTTCTGTAGTGTAGCTGCCCCCCCTCAATAACCAACCCCCCACCCCCTCCCAAATCCCTTAGATAAAATTCCCCCCTCCTCTCTCCCATCTTTTGTAAGCAAACAACCTAAATTACCTAAATTAAACCTAAATTAAACTATATTAACCCCTAAACCTAACACCCCCTAAACCTAACCACCCTAACTTTAAAATATATAATAAAATATAACTAAATTAAAGTTACAATTATTAAATAAATAATACCTATTGTATTTAAATCTACAATACAATACAAAGTAACTTACCTATGAAATAAAACCTAAGCTAGCTACAATATAACTAATAGCTATTTACTAACTACCTAGTTAAAATAAATACACTTACCTGTGAAATAAAAATAAAACCTAAGTTGCCTTACAATAAAACATTACAAAAAATAAAAAACGAAATTATCCAAAACAATAAAAATTATTCCTATTCTAATACCCTTTTTAACAAAATAACCCCCCCCCCCACCCCTAATCTATAATAAACTACCAAGGGCATTTTGGGGGCCCTTAAAGGGCCTTTTGTAGGGCATTGCCCTAAAGTTAACAGCTCTTTTGCTAAAAAACAAAACAAACACCCCCTAACAATATACAAACCCCCACCCAACAAAGCCACAAAATAAAAATAAAGTATAATCTAATCTAGCCATTGCCCTGAAAGGCATTTGCATGGGCATTTCCCTTAAAAGGGCATTTAGCTCTTTTGCTGCCCAAGCCCGAATCTAAAAAAAAAAAAACCCACCCCAAAATGAAAAAAATACATTACACAAAATAACAAACAAATTATCAAAAATAATAAAAATTATTCCTAAAATTATTCCTATTCTAATACCCATTTAAAAAAAAAAACACCCCAAAATAAAAACCTCATCTAGAATAAACTACCAAATAGCTCTTAAAGGCAATGCCTAAGTTAAACAGCTCTTTTACCTGAAAAAAAGTTACAAAGACCCACTAAGATTACAAACCCCCACCCCCCCTCAAACCCACAAAATAAAGACAAACTATCTAAAAAACCTAATCCACCCATTGCCCTGAAAATGGCATTTGTATGGGCATTGCCCTTAAAACCCTAATCTAAAAAAACCCCTCAAAAAACCCTTAAAAAAAACCTAACACTAACCCCCGACGATCAACTTACAGTTTTTTAAGTCCCGCTTGAACAGTTTTCATCCAGGCCGCGAGAAGTCTTCATCCAGACGGCCTCTTCTATCTTCATCCAGGCGGTGAAGTCTTCATCCAGGCGGCCTCTTCTATCTTCATCCAGGCCGCATCTTCTATCTTGATCCCAGCGGCGCGGAGCAGGTACATCCTGAAGACGTCCGGCGTGGAGCATCCTCTACATACGGTCGCCGCCATACACTGAATCTTCAATGCAAGGTATACGACCTAACACTAACCCCCGATGATCCAATTACAGTTTTTGAAGTCCCGCTTGAATGATTTTCATCCAGGTGGCAAGAAGTCTTCATTCAAATGGCCTCTTCTATCTTCATCTAGGCGGTGAAGTCTTCATCCAGGCAGCCTCTTCTATCTTCATCCAGGCCACATCTTCTATCTTGATCCCGGCGGCGCGGAGCGGTTCCATCCTGAAGACATCCGGCGTGGAGCATCCTCTACATACGATCGCTGCCGTACACTGAATCTTCAATGCAAGGTACGCGATTCAAGATGGCGTCCCTTGCATTCCTATTGGCTGAAAAATTTGAATCAGCCAATAGGAATTAGAGCTGCTAAAATCCTATTGGCTGTTTAAATCAGCCAATAGGATTTAAGCAGCTCTCATTTTATTGGATGACTCATCATGCTATAGAATGAGAGCTGCTTAAATCCTATTGGCTGTTCAAATCTGCCAATAGAATTTAAGCAGCTCTCATTCTATTGGATAATTCATCATCCAATAGAATAAGAGCTGGTTAAATCCTATTGGCTGATTCAAACAGCCAATAGGATTTAAGCAGCTCCCATTCTATTGGATGATGAATCATTGGCTGATTTAAAATTTTCAGCCAATAGGAATGCAATGGTACCCCAGTATAAAAGGGGTACCTTGCATTTCAATCCTCAGTGTGCGGTGGACTATCGCATGAAGAGGACCTCCACTTCAGAACGATGGACCTCCACCTGGACCTCTGCCTTGGTCCTTTGCCTGGACCTCCGCCTCCACGCATCTCCGATCCGCCTCTGCAGGGATGATGAAGATGGAGCCGCCTGGATGAAGATGCTGCCTAGATGAAGATGGAGCTGCCGGGATGAAGATCATTCAAGCGGGACTTCAACAACTGTGAGTACCTAAAGAGGGGTTAGTGTTAGGTTTTTTAAGGTTTTCTGGGGTGGGTTTTTTTTAGATTAGGGTGGGCACTCTTAAAAAAGCTGAATGCCATTTTAAGGGCAGCAAAAGAGCTGCATGTCCTTTTCAGGGCAATGCCCATACAAATGCCCTTTTCAGGGCAATGGGTAGCTTTAGGTTTTTTTGTGGGTTTGGGGTTTGGGGGATTGTAATGTTAGTGGGTCTTTGTATTTATTTCTGAGCAAAAGAGCCGTTTAACTTAGGGCAATGCCCTACAAAAGGCCCTTTTAAGGGCTATTGGTAGTTTATTCTAGATTAGGTTTTTTATTTTGGGGTGTTTTTTTTACATACAGGGAGTGCAGAATTATTAGGCAAATGAGTATTTTGACCACATCATCCTCTTTATGCATGTTGTCTTACTCCAAGCTGTATAGGCTCGAAAGCCTACTACCAATTAAGCATATTAGGTGATGTGCATCTCTGTAATGAGAAGGGGTGTGGTCTAATGACATCAACACCCTATATAAGGTGTGCATAATTATTAGGCAACTTCCTTTCCTTTGGCAAAATGGGTCAAAAGAAGGACTTGACAGGCTCAGAAAAGTCAAAAATAGTGAGATATCTTGCAGAGGGATGCAGCACTCTTAAAATTGCAAAGCTTCTGAAGCGTGATCATCGAACAATCAAGCGTTTCATTCAAAATAGTCAACAGGGTCGCAAGAAGCGTGTGGAAAAACCAAGGCGCAAAATAACTGCCCATGAACTGAGAAAAGTCAGCTAAGATGCCACTTGCCACCAGTTTGGCCATATTTCAGAGCTGCAACATCACTGGAGTGCCCAAAAGCACAAGGTGTGCAATACTCAGAGACATGGCCAAGGTAAAAAAGGCTGAAAGACGACCACCACTGAACAAGACACACAAGCTGAAACATCAAGACTGGGCCAAGAAATATCTCAAGACTGATTTTTCTAAGGTTTTATGGACTGATGAAATGAGAGTGAGTCTTGATGGGCCAGATGGATGGGCCCGTGGCTGGATTGGTAAAGGGCAGAGAGCTCCAGTCCGACTCAGACGCCAGCAAGGTGGAGGTGGAGTACTGGTTTGGGCTGGTATCATCAAAGATGAGCTTGTGGGGCCTTTTCGGGTTGAGGATGGAGTCAAGCTCAACTCCCAGTCCTACTGCCAGTTTCTGGAAGACACCTTCTTCAAGCAGTGTTACAGGAAGAAGTCTGCATCCTTCAAGAAAAACATGATTTTCATGCAGGACAATGCTCCATCACACGCGTCCAAGTACTCCACAGCGTGGCTGGCAAGAAAGGGTATAAAAGAAGAAAATCTAATGACATGGCCTCCTTGTTCACCTGATCTGAACCCCATTGAGAACCTGTGGTCCATCATCAAATGTGAGATTTACAAGGAGGGAAAACAGTACACCTCTCTGAACAGTGTCTGGGAGGCTGTGGTTGCTGCTGCACGCAATGTTGATGGTGAACAGATCAAAACACTGACAGAATCCATGGATGGCAGGCTTTTGAGTGTCCTTGCAAAGAAAGGTGGCTATATTGGTCACTGATTTGTTTTTGTTTTGTTTTTGAATGTCAGAAATGTATATTTGTGAATGTTGAGATGTTATATTGGTTTCACTGGTAAAAATAAATAATTGAAATGGGTATATATTTGTTTTTTTGTTAAGTTGCCTAATAATTATGCACAGTAATAGTCACCTGCACACACAGATATCCCCCTAAAATAGCTATAACTAAAAACAAACTAAAAACTACTTCCAAAACTATTCAGCTTTGATATTAATGAGTTTTTTGGGTTCATTGAGAACATGGTTGTTGTTCAATAATAAAATTAATCCTCAAAAATACAACTTGCCTAATAATTCTGCACTCCCTGTAGATATTAGAATAGGAATAATTTTTATTATTTTTGATAATTTGTTATTTTGTGTAATTCATTTTTTTTTTTTTCGTTTTGGGGTGGGTTTTTATTTTTAGATTAGGGCTTGGGCAGCAAAAGAGCTAAATGCCCTTTTAAGGGCAATGGCCATACAGATACCCTTTTCAGGGCAATGGGTAAATTAGGTTTTACTTTATTTTTATTTTGTGGGTTTGGGGGGTGGGAGTTTGTATACTGTTAGGGGGTGTTTGTTTTGTTTGGTAGCAAAAGGCAATGCCCTACAAAAGGCCCTTTTAAGGGCCCTTGCTAGTTTATTATAAATTAGTTTTTTTTTATTTTGTGGTAGTTTTTTTTTAACCCTTTCGTGTCAGGGCTAAAGTGCTTACAACGGAACAACTGTTCCGATGTAGACAAATTGAAACCACGCAATCGTGCACACGATCGCGAGATTTAAATTATTGGATCGCGTCTTGGGGGTGTCCCTACAACCCTAGGAACGCCCCCCAGACCGTGATCAAATCCTGACAGCACAGAAGGCTTCAGGACAGCCGTTAGCTATGATGTTCTATTCCGTCATAACGGCTTTAAAGCCCAGTCTAATTATGACGGAATAGAACGGCATAACCGCTTTAAAAGGTTGAAGGGTATTAGAATAGGAATAATTTTTATCATTTTGGATAACTTTGTTTGTTATTTTTTTGTAATGGTAGGTTTTTTATTTTGTAATGATATGTTTTAGTGTAAGGCAGTTTAGGTTTTATTTTATTTCACAGGTACGTTTGTATTTATTTAACTAGGTAGTTAGTAAATAGTTAATAACTATTTACTAACTAGTCTACCTGGTTAAAATAAGTTAGGGGGTGTTAGGATTAGGGTTAGGTTTAAAGTTAAAGGTGTTAGGTTTAGGGTTTAATATAGGTAAGTTACTTTGTATTTAGATTTAAATAGGTATTATTAGTTAATAATTGTAACTTTAATTTAGTTATATTTTAATTATGCTAAAGTTAGGGGGTGTTAGGTTTAGGGGTTAATATAGGTAAGTTACTTTGTATTTAGATTTAAATAGGCATTATTAGTTAATAATTGTAACTTTAATTTAGTTGTATTTTAATTATGTTAAAGTGAGGGGGTGTTAGGTTTAGGGTTAGGTTTAGGGTTAGGGGGTGTTAGGTTCATGGGTTAATATAGGTAAGTTACTTTGTATTTAGTTTAAATAGGTATTATTAGTTAATAATTGTAACTTTAGTTATATTTTAATTATGTTAAAGTTAGGGGGTGTTATGTTTAGGGTTATGGTTAGGTTTAAAGTTAGGGGGTTTAGGGTTAGATTTAAAGTTAGGGTGTTAGGTTTAGGGGTTAATATAGGTAAGTTACTTTCGGCTAGATTACGAGTTTTACGTTAAGCTGAAAAAGCAGCGTTAACAGGACCTAACGCTGCTTTTTCACTACCGCTGCTATTACGAGACTTGCAGGTTTAGGGACACCGCAAACATTTTTGGCCTTACCGCAAAACGACTTACGTAAACGTCGTAAACCCTTTTTTCTATGGGACTTCCATAGTGCCGGTATTATGAGTCTGTCCTGGGAGGCCAAAAAGTGAGCGGTACACCCTCTACCTCCAAGATTCCTAACGCATTCTAAAGTCAGTAGTTATGGGTTTTACACTACAACGCCGTAGCATAAAACTCATAACTAAAGTGCTAAAAAGTACACTAACACCCATAAACTACCTGTTAACCCCTAAACCGAGGCCCTCCCGCATCGTAAACACTATAATAAAAATTTTAACCCCTAATCTGCCGCTCCGGACATCGCCACCACTATAATAAACATATTAACCCCTAAACCGCCACACTCCCGCCTCGCAAACACTAGTTAAATAGCCTAATCTGCTGCCCCTAACATCGCTGCCACCTACATTATACTTATTAACCCCTAATCTGCCGCTCCAGACATCGCCGCAACCTACATTATATTTATTAACCCCTAATCTGCTGCCCTCAACATCGCCAACACCTACCTACATTTATTAATCCCTAATCTGCCATCCCCAACGTCGCCGCCACTATATTAAATGTATTAACCCCTAAATCTAAGTCTAACCCTAACACCCCCTAACTTAAATATAATTTAAATAAATCTAAATAAAATTACTATCATTAACTAAATTATTCCTATTTAAAACTAAATACTTACCTATAAAATAAACCCTAAGCTAGCTACAATATAACTAATAGTTACATTGTAGCTATCTTAGGGTTTATTTATATTTTACAGGCAAGTTTGTATTTATTTTAACTAGGTAGAATAGTTACTAAATAGTTATTAACTATTTTATAACTACCTAGCTAAAATAAATACAAATTGGCCTGTAAAATAAAACCTAAGTTACAATAACACCTAACACTACACTACAATTAAATAAATTAACTAAATTAAATACAATTAAATAAAATAAATTAAAAAACAAACAAACACTAAATTACAGAAAATAAAGAACAAATTACAGATCTTTAAACTAATTACACCTAATCTAATAGCCCTATCAAAATAAAAAAGCCCCCCCAAAATAAAAAAAAAACCCTAGCCTAAACTAAACTATCAATAACGGGCATTTAGCTCTATTGCAGGCCCAAAGCCCTAACCTAAAAAATAAACTCACCCAATACACCCTTAAAAAAATCCTAACACTAACCCCGGAAGATTCACTTACCGGGAGAAGTCTTCATCCAAGCGGCAAGATGTCCTCAATGAAGCCGGCAGAAGTGGTCCTCCAGACGGGCAGGAGTGGTCCTCCAGACAGACAGAAGTCTTCATCCAGATGGTATCTTCTATCTTCATCCTTCCAACAGGGAACGGCTCCATCTTCAAGACATCCGGCGTGGAGCATCCTCTTCAAACGGTGTCTTCTTCGGAATAAATATCACTTTAAGTGACGTCATCCAAGATGGTGTCCCTTAGATTCCGATTGGCTGATAGAATTCTATCAGCCAATTGGAATTAAGGTAGAAAAAATCCTATTGGCTGATGTAATCAGCCAATTGGAATCTAAGGGACGCCATCTTGGATGACATCACTTAAAGTGATATTCATTCTGAAGAAGATGTTGTTTGAAGAGGATGCTCCGCGCCGGATGTCTTGAAGATGGAGCTGCTCCGCATTGGAAGGATGAAGATAGAAGATGCCATCTGGATGAAGACTTCTTGCCCGTCTGGAGGACCACTTCTGCCCATCTGGAGGACCACTGCTGCCGGCTTCGTTGAGGACATCTTGCCGCTTGGATGAAGACTTCTCACGGTAAGTGAATCTTTGGGGGTTAGTGTTAGGATTTTTTTATGAGTGTATTGGGTGGGTTTATTTTTTAGGTTAGGGCTTTGGGCCTGCAATAGAGCTAAATGCCCTTTTAAGGGCAATGCCCATCCAAATGCCTTTTTCAGGGCAATGGGGAGCTTAGGTTTTTTTAGTTAGACTTTTATTTGGGGGGGTTGGTTGTGTGGGTGGTGGGTTTTACTGTTGGGGGGTTGTTTGTATTTTTTTTACAGGTAAAAGAGCTGATTTCTTTGGGGCAATGCCCCACAAAAGACCCTTTTAATTTTTTTTTTAGTTTAGGCTAGGGTTTTTTTGGGGGGAGGGTGCTTTTTATTTTGATAGGGCTATTAGATTAGGTGTAATTAGTTGAAAGATCTGTAATTTGTTTTTTATTTTCTGTAATTTAGTGTTTTTTGTGATTTAGCTAATTTAATTTAATTTATTTAATTGTATTTAATGTAGTTAATTGATTTAATTGTAGTGTAGTGTGTGTTAGTGTAACTTAGGTTAGGTTTTATTTTACAGGTAAATTTGTATTTATTTTAGCTAGGTAGTTATTAAATAGTTAATAACTATTTAATAACTATTCTACCTAGTTAAATAAATACAAACTTGCCTGTAAAATAAAAATAAACCCTAAGCTAGCAACAATGTAACTATTAGTTATATTGTAACTAGCTTAGGGTTTTGTAAGGTCTGTTAAGACTATGTAAGTAAGATCGCAACTGCAGATGTATAAATGGGTTATTTGTATCACCAAAGCAATAGGGCTACTGATTTGCATAGACCATGTAGCTTTAAGTGAATTTGTTGTTTTAGATATACAGAATTTGGAGAGCACAACAGTCTGCTGCTTTTACCAATATACTTCCCAAAACTGCTTATGAAAGACAGTATGAAGCTTCTTTGTTAAGCTTAGTGTAACCAGAATGATTCCCACTTGCCAGAGAGTATAGATATGTGGCACAAACAGTCCCAGGCAATAATAGGTATCAAAGGAGCAGTTGGAGCAGGAAGGGTTAAGTTAAAATGTGGAGCTCAGAGTAGAGCAGAGGCTGCGTTGGAACCTGTACTGAAACACTACGGCAGCAAGGAGATTAGGGAGCAAACAGTTCGTTTAGTTGAAGGAATCACCAGTCGGTTACATAGGACGTTTCCCTTGAACTGCTGACAGAGTGAGAGCGCAACCCCCCGAGTTCGTAGAAGCCGACAGTTCCGTGTGGCTTTACACTTGCAGTCAGCTGGGGTGCGGGGGGAGGAGCCCGGTATGCCTCGTCTATGGCAATAACGGCTTGGAAGTGATAATACAGTGTAATGTATACACTACCGGAATGACCGCTCCTACTTTCGGCTCAAGGCTTGTTTAAGTTGTCTGGCAGTACTGGTTCACAAGGTGAGTGGATAGAGAGACAAAGGCTCGGTACTAACGTGCAAGTTATTGCCACCGCTCACCTCCCTATAACGCTGCTATTACAGGTTTGGGAAAACCCGGCATAAGCAGGAAATATGTGAGCGTAGAGCAAAATTGAGCTCCATACCGCACTCAAATACCAGCGCTGCTTTAAGCTGGTTTTACGTGCTTGTGCACGATTTCCCCATAGACATCAATAAGGAGAGCCGGCAAAAAAAAGCCTAACACCTGCAATAAAGGAGCGTAAAGTTCTGTAACGCTGCCCCATTGATTCCTATGGGGTAACAAAAGTTATGTTTACACCTAACACCCTAACACAAACCCTGAGTCTAAACACTGCTAATCTGCCACCCCCAACATCGCCGACACCTACATTATACTTATTAACACCTAATCTGCCACCCCCGACATCGTCGACACCTACATTATACTTATTAACACCTAATCTGCCAGCCCTAACATTGCCGCCACCTACATTGCAATTATTAACCCCTAATCTGCCATCCCCAATGTCGTCGCCACCCACCTACACTTATTAACCCCTAATCTGCCGCCCCAATGTTGCTGCCACCCACCTACACTTATTAACCCCTAATCTGCCACCCCCAATGTCGTCACTACCTACCTACACTTATTAACCCCTAATCTTCCACCCCCAACGTCGCCGCCACTATACAAGTTCTAAACCCCTAAACCTAACCCTAAGTCGAACTCTAACCCTAACACCCATTAACTTTAATATAATTAAAATAAATCTAAATAAAAATTACTATCATTAACTAAATAAAAAGTAAAACCCACCACCCACACAACCAACCCCCCAAATAAAAACCTATCTAAAAAAACCTAAGCTCCCTATTGCCCTGAAAAGGGCATTTGGATGGGCATTGCCCTTAAAAGGGGCATTTAGCTCTTTTTCTGTGCCCAAACCCTAATCTTAAATTAAAACCCACCCAATAAACCCTTAAAAAACCCTAACACTAACCCCCGAAGATCCACTTACAGTTTTTGAAGACCCGACATCCATCCTCAACGAAGCAGCAGAAGTCCTCATCGAAGCCGGCAGGAGTCTTCATCCAAGCGGGCCGAAGTCTTAATCCAAGCCTGCAGAAGTCTTCATCCAGACAGCATCTTCTATCTTCATCCATCTGGCGCGGAGCGGCTCCATCTTCAAGACATCCGGCGCGGAGCATCCTCTTCAATCGACGGCTCTTCCAGAAAAAAGGTTCCTTTAAGGGACGTCATCTAAAATGGCGTCCCTTGAATTCTGATTGGCTGATAGAATTCTATCAGCCAATCGGAAATTAAAGGGTTAAAAATCCTATTGGGTGGTGGGTTTTACTGTTGGGGGGTTGTTTGTATTATTTTTTTTTACAGATAAAAGAGCTGATTTTTTTCGGGCAATGCCCCGCAAAAGGCCCTTTTAAGGGCCATTGGTAGTTTATTGTAGGCTAGGGGTTTTTTTATTTTGGGGGGCTGTTTTATTTTGATAGGCTATTAGATTAAGTGTAATTAGTTTTAATATTTGATAATTTATTTTTTATTTTGTTTAATTTAGTGGGGTTTTTTGTAATTTAGTTAATTGTATTTAATGTAATTTATTTAATTGTAGTGTAAGGTTAGGTTTTAGTGTAAGACAGGTTAGGTTTTATTTTACAGGTAACTTTGTATTTATTTTAGCTAGGTAGCTAGTAAATAGTTAGTACCTATTTACTAACTAGCCTACCTAGTTAAAATAAATACAAACTTAGCGGTAAAATTAAAATAAAACATAAGATAGCTACAATGTAACTATTAGTTATATTGTAGCTAGCTTAGGGTTTATTTTATAGGTAAGTATTTAGTTTTAAATAGGAATTGTTTAGTTAATGATAGTAATTTTTATTTAGATTTATTTTAATTATAATAAAGTTAGGGTTAATGTTAGTCTTAGGGTTAGGTTTAGGGGTTTATAACTTTAGCATAGTGGTGGCGATGTTAGGGACAGCAGATTAGGGGTTAATAACAGTAATGTAGGTTGCAACGATGTTAGGGGCAGCAGATTAGGGGTTAATAATATTTAATTAGTGTTTGCGATGCGGGAGTACGGCGGTTTAGGGGTTAATATGTTTATTATAGTGGCAGCGATGTCGGCAGCGGCAGATTAGAGGTTAATAATGTTATTATAGTGTTTGCGATGTGGGAGGGCCTCTGTTTAGGGGTTAATAGGTAGTTTATGGGTGTTAGTGTACTTTTTAGCACTTTAGTTTTGAGTTTTACTAACTTGTAATACCGGCACAAAGAAAGTCCCATTGAAAAAGGACTTTTGGAAAGCTGCGGTAGTTACGTTACGGCCAAAAAAGTGTGTGGTGCAGCTAAACCTGCAAGACTCGTAATACCAGCGGTAGTGAAAAGGAGCCATAACGCTGCTTTTTCACTCATACCGCAAAACTCATAATCTAGCCGATAGTAAGTGAATACAAATCCTTCAATCAACACACCACTGATGACACAGCCCAATCACCACACTTGGTCGCACGTTCCTTTGTACACCTCATCGATGATGTATTTCAGACACTCACACCGCTCTAGTATAAAGTTGGAGCACAAATATAGGATATTCATAATCAAGAATGCCCATAGAATACACGCCGCACAAACATGCCAATTAGATGGACGTGGTTTAACTATGAAACTAACAACCCGGGGCAAAGGTTTAGCTAATATTCAATTGTTAGATCTTAGAAGTTCACACCCCTTATGGGCATTTTTAAAACTAATTTGAAAAGCTAGTAGAATGGCAAATTAGCAAATAAACCCCATTAGACACATATTATAGTCTATAGAATTAGGATCACACATGGGATAATATGGACATAAGCAAGTTTGCTTTATATATACTATGGATTCTGGATTTCCTTCAAATTGAGAGGATGAATAGAAGGTATGGGTATGACATTGTATAAATGTTATGGATGAAATTATGTATTGTAACTAGTTACTTCTATGTTGTCAACATTTTAATTAATTTGATATACAACACATAAAGTAAAGGTGTTGTGCGCAGACGCCACATCCTGATAAGTAGTCAGTTGTTTTTAATAGACCGTGCTTGGTAGTAAGAGACATATGCCTGAGGAAACAGTGAGTTGCAGCTGAGAAATGCGTTGCAAGCGTCTCAAGGGGCAATTGTATCCCCCTGTTTTTAAGAGTTATTTTTATTCTGTTTTAATAAACTATCATTTTGCACTACAAGCACAAGTCTGTTAGGGAGGAGTGAGTCTGCCTGACCACACTATCATTGGAGCAGTGAGCTGGGAAACTGAGAGATCCCAGTCTGTGTCATTCAGCACATTGGTACTGCCACAATTGTGACAAAAGTGAGTACAGCGATTTCCATCTGTCTGTTTAGTACACCACAGTGTTACACTAGGAGGCGCCCTCTGTTGTTTGTGTCACCACACAGATTGTTTATCACCTCAATACTAAGGAGAGGAGCAGCCCAGACAATCCACCATATCCTATTCTCCTAGATGAGAAGATTCACCTATGAGTGTATTCTAAGACACTGAATTGATATAAAATACCATAATGGAATTGGCACCGCCATTCCCACCTTTATCATACTCTACTTAAGTCAATTTATATATCTTATTTTGTGTCAATTTAAGTTATACATATATACATATACAGCACATATATACACACAAGTATATGGTATTATTATAATTGATATTCATTGTTCTATCTCATATTAGGTGCCCCCTAGTGACCTTAGCTATCTATTAGCATGGGTTGTTTAGTATTCTTGGGTAGAGTCTACAATAGTTTTTTTGTAGCCCCTTTGTAAGAATTTGTTACGCATCTCCTCTACCGTGGAGACCCCCTTCTCAATGTTAGAATTATTTTGAATTGCTCTAATAAATTAAGATTTGATGATACCTTTCATCAGGTATGGGACATGGCAGCTGTCTGTCATTAAGAGTGAGTTGCGGTCAGTCGGTTTTGTGTACAGTGAGACTGTTCCTTCATAATTAATAGATAAAAAAATTATATTGCATGTTCATCATAAGACATCTTGAATGTAACTGTGGTGTTGGTATTGTTATACTGTTGAAACCATTCCTGTAAGCTTTCTATGCTTACTCTCCAAATCAGGAGGATGTCATTGATGTACCTCTTGTAAAAAATTACTTGAGGTACATCTTTTGACCATAGAAATTCCTTTTCAAATCCAGACATAAACAGATTGGCATACGATGGGGCCATGTTAGACCCCATCACCGTGCCTGCTGTCTGTAGATAAAAGGATCTTTCAAATTTGAAATAATTTTTTGTTAGACAAAATTCGACCAATTGTAAAACAAATTCTATTGGTGGACCTACATATTTTGTGAATGTTAGTAATGCTTCCTTTACACTATCCAAACCTGCTGAGTGGGGAATGATGGTATATAGACTTTTTGTTTCTAGTGTAACCAGTGTATCTTGTTCAATGATGTCCACCCCTTTCAGGAGTCTCAATAGAGAAAACTATAGGGCGTCCCGGGGGTTTATCTAATCTTTTGTGAATTTTTGGGGCTAGTGTAGAGAATAGGTATTTTAGGGCATTCTGTGATCGTATATTTTGTCAATGATTCTGTGAGATAACCCTGATTCAATCCCATTTGTATCAGTGTATCCAATTTTTTTTAAAACATTTCAGTGGGGTCAAAGGTAAGTTTTTTATATGTATTTATGTCACTCAACTGGGACAGAATGTCATCTTTATAATCTGTGTAGTCCAGTAGGACAATAGCACCTCCTTTATCAGCGGGGCGAATGACAATTGTATTATCATTTTGTAGGCTATTTATGGCTTCACTCTGGCCCTTGGTTAGGTTGTCTTTCCATGTTTACATCGAGAACCTATCTAGTTCTGTATCCTGTACCATCCTGATAAATGTTTTAAAACTAGCACTGAAATTTACTGGATCTAATTTGTTCTCTTTTCTAGCAATGTGAAAAGCCCTGATAGGTAGTTTTTCTTTAAATTGAAAATATTATTTTACCTTCAATTGTCTCTGGAATATGTACATATATATCATGAATTCAAGTTGTGTCACTCTCTTATTAGGAACAAATGAAAGTCCTTTATTCAATAAGCTGGTTTCTAATTCCGTTAGAAAGTGAGAACTTATATTGATGACATTGTTCTTATTTTCTGTTATTTGCCCCTGTGTGGGTGTCTGTGTGAGACCCTTTTTCGACCTAATAAATGGTTGCCTACACCCCCTCCCCCTCGGGACCGGGTTTGAACCCCTAAAAAAGCCCTATCCTCAGTAGTAGGTCATCTAGTGGATGGATAGTTATCCGGGCTGCCAAGGGTCCCTATTGACCTTAGACCCATGGACCTTAGTGGATAATGATTACATATATATTGGAACCAGTTTTAGTGTATTATGTGCAAATTGGATAATTAGGTATAATCACTTAGAAGGTTTGTTTATGTGTGATAGAAAATCTGTGAAACAAGATCACAAAACAGAGGGCGCCTCCTAGTGTGATACTGTTATAGCAGAGAGAAATGCAGATGTCTTGTGATGTTGATATACTCACAAGAGTGGCAGCACCCTATTGTGCCGAGACAAGCCTACTCTCTGTGTCAGCTCCGGATCAAGAAACAAGCTCAGGCTTCCAATAAATTTGATGTTATTTTATTTAAAATCCAAAATAAAAGCTGAGGGTGCAAACTCTCACCCAAAGTGTAAAAAAGCAATAAGAAATACTGATTGCAACGTGTTTTTTGGCTGTGCTAGCTGTTTCATCAGGCATCTGTTACTGAACTGGAAGCTCTGGCTTTTAAATACAAACTGACTAATCACAAATCCCAGTCCAGACCCATCCCCTTCAATCAAATGTGATTAATTGTAAAACACTAATATATATCTTAAACCAAAAGTGTATAAGAACATACAATTTGTCCATACTAGTGTGTCAGTAAAGTGCTACAAATGTACAAGTAAACAATATACCCCTCGAAAGGTAATATACATAGAATATCTGTTTAACAATACCGGTAAGTAATATTAAATCCATATGTTGTCATATCATTTTAACCTAAGTATTGTTGATCGCCAACAAATAATTGTGAGATTTGGATTTGCCAAATATGACTTCTTAAACGTTTAGCATATTAAGAAAAAATGTGACATCTTAAACGTACAGCATATTAAGGAAAAAATGTGACATCTTAAACGTACAGCATATTAAGCAAACAGGCGTAAGACAATTTCCTTTTCTGTGTTCATCAATGTCACTCACGATGTCGATCCCCCCTAAAATTTAGCCTAGTGTACACCTACGTTTTTTTTTAATTATTATTTTATGTTTATCATTTTATTATTCTATGTTTATCTTTATCACTTAATGTTGTATTTTTATATTGATTTCATTTTTTGCGCCCCCTAGAGTTGAACACAATTGTGTTATCAACAGCAGCTTTGTCTAAAGGATTTTGTTTTGAATAGGGGCAGCAACAGTTAACAGAATTTATTGTTCTCTCACCCTCCCTTTCCCATATATGTCTCTCTAGTTACCCTAACATCTGACATCAAGTAGGATATAAGATGTTGTCCACCCTAGAAAGGAACAACAAAAGATCACTTTTTAGTGAACAATACTAGTACTCCCTGTTGGTGGGGGCATCTCTTAGGAATAGTAATGACATAAAAAAATTGTTTAAAGGGACACTGAAATCAATTTTTTTCTTTCATGATTCAGATAGAGCATGCAAATTTAAGCAACTTTCTAATTTACTCCTATTATCATTTTTACTTCATTCTCTTGCTTTCTTTATTTGAAAAAGAAGGCATCTAAGCTATTTTTTTTGGTTCAGGACCATGGAAAGCACTTGTTTATTAGTGGGTGAATTTATCCACCAATCAGCAAGAACAGCACAGTGTGTTCACCAAAAATGGGCCGGCATCTAAACATTTCAAATAAAGATACCAAGAGAATGAAGAGATTTTGATAATAGGAATAAATTAGAAAGTTGCTTAAAATTGCATGCTCTATCTGAATCACGAAAGAAAAAATTTGGGTTCAGTGTCCCTTTAACAAATTAGAAGATCTCACCAAAACTGAACATAGTCATTGGTGGGATATAGACTCCCTAAAGAAATACAATGAGAGTAAACAAATACCAAGAGGTTTACGTATATATATATATATATATATTAAAAATGACCAGAGTCTCACCACGAAATGGTTAGATATCCTCAATGACATAGGCAGACATAGACAGAAACTCTTAGATTATCTGGGGCTTGAAATAGAAAAGGAAAAGAAAGATCTTGAACCCCACATTAACCACCCTGACTATAAAAAAATAAATGAACTAACTCTAAAAGTTACAGACGAATATCAGAACGAATAAATTAGTAGGAAAAATAAAAAAAGATTAAGAGATGAGTAGGATTATTCTAAAGGAGAGGTCTATAGCATCAATAGAAAAACACAAGGAAACACACAACCCAATTCTGAGTGGACTGTTGTCAAAAATAAAGGGAGACAAAATAGACATTATACCTACAACCAATATAATGATCATAGAGGAGTATCAACACACCAGAACAAACAGGGTACATCACCCCCTATAGACCAGGGTTTAATAATAGACAAGAAGGTCCAGGTTATAACCCTACATACCAGAACAGACAAGGAATAGCACTCTATAATAGACCTGATTATGACAATAGACAAGAAGGTCCCAGTGCAAACAGACAAGGAGGTTCTGATCATAATTCAATGTATAACAACCAAAAATACAAGGAACCTGGGAATACCCACTATAGGGCTAACACTCAGACTAATAACACTTTTAACAGATACCAGCCTCTACCTAAACACACAGAACAAGTATGAAGCATTGTACCCTTCTGAAAGAGAACAGACCAGTTTTGAGAGAGATAATAGACCCCCCTCAGCATCTGATTAGAGGGTTAACCCTTCCCCTGCACAAGTTTTTTTTAGAGAGACCTCAAACACCACAGCGTTTTTAAAGAAACCTCTCTTAAACCTAGCACCTCTTTGGAAAAAAAGACACACAGTACATAAACCAAAGGGTAAACCAAGAGGTCAAAAGACCATACGGACAAGGGGGAGGAGAAACAGAGAGAACACCACTAAAAAAGAAAAATTGGAGAGACTAGCAAAGGGTATATTTAATCTCTCAAGCTATCAACTCAAAGATGATAGTAGAGTTTTAGGAAAAGGATTATCTTATTGCCCCTCCAATACACACAAGTTCACCCGCAAACTTGTACTCCAAAAGTATTTTGCTACCAAGAAATTGAAATTTAAAAACATAGGTCTACCCATATTGACCAATTCTATGAATGAAAGAGACAATAACATTATCATTCACAGTGACATTGATACCATAATAGAAGGTCTATATGAGGGATATATCCATTCAGGATTAAGCCACGTCTCATTTCATGCCTCTAAGGGAAGTGGGTTAATTTATAGATCTTTTTCAAAACCTGGTATTAGAAGATTTAGCTAAAATTCCTAAACATATTATTGACAATTCAAATCTTTGGCCAAATGAACAACTAGCATTAACCAATCTAGCAAACAATGATTCAATAGTAATCCGCCAAGCGGACAAGGGGGGTGGCATAGTCATCCAAGATTATAAAGACTATGTAGAAGAGGCCACCAGGATACTTATGGACACAGAATATTATAGGATTTTACCCTATGACCCCACAAATTTATTAATGAAAAAGTTACTAGCCATAATTGACAGTGGTCACAAAGAAGGAATACTCACTCTAAAAGAAAAACAATAGCTCACTCTTGCCCACCCAGACACCCCATTTTACTACCATTTACCCAAAATCCACAAAGACAATAAGAAACCACCGGGAAGACCCATAATAGCTGGGATTAACAGCCTTACAGAAACATTTTCGGCTTATATTGATTATTTTTTGGAAAAACACGTGACAATTACAATCCTTCATAAAGGATACAATTAACTTTTTTTAATAAACTCTCAATGGTCAGGAAAGAGGAAACATTTTCATATGGATGACATGATTTGTGTGCTTTATATTAAAATATTTCCATTAAACATTATTTATATGATGACATCTATATGCCAGCAGACCAAAAAGAATATATAATAGAGCTAATCCTATTTATTCTTCAACACAACTTTTTCAAATATCTTGATCAGTTTTTTCTTCAAACCAAAGGTACCGCCATGGGGCTCAGGTTCGTCTCAAGTTTCGCCAATTTGGTGATGGGTAGGTTCAAGGACCTTTATATTTACCAACAGAAATGGGGTAAGAACCTGGTCTTTTATGGTAGGTACATAGACTATTTGATTTTTATTTGTAATTCATCTGAATAATAACAACTTTTTACTGTCTTTTACCAGTAACATACAAAAAAACTAGTATTGAATATCTAGATGTGGTTCTAACTTGGGTCATAATGGATCAATATCTTCACATACCATTTTTAAGAGTGTAGACAGCAACCATTTTTTAAACTATAACAGCAATCACCTTTCGTTGGAAAATAAATATACCTTATAGTGAGTTTCATAGAATAAGGAGGAATTGTTCTACATTAGATATATATGACCAAAAAGCAGGAATTTTGAAAATTAGATTTGGGGAGAAAGGGTACCCTCGACACCTTAGTGAGGAAGGATTTTTGAAAGCAAGTGCACTTGATAGAGAAAAAAAATTATAAACCCTGAGCACAAAAACCCTCAATTCAAGGAATCTGACACTACTAAACAACAAAAAATGTCTTTTATTACCAATTACAATTCTAATTATAGAACAATAAAGAAGATCATTAACAAACATTCGGCTAGATTTAGAGTTCTGCGGCCAAAGGGGTGTGTTAGCTACGCATGCTTTTCTTCCCCCGCACCTTTTAAATACCGCTGGTATTTAGAGTTCACAGAGGGCTGCGTTAAGCTCCAAAAAGGGAGCGTAGAGCATAATTTACCGCCACTGCAACTCTCAATACCAGCGGTGCTTACAGACGCGGCCAGCTTCAAAAACGTGCTCGTGCACGATTCCCCCATAGGAAACAATGGGGCCGTTTGAGCTGAAACACCTGCAAAAAAGCTGCGTTCAGCTCCAAACGCAGCCCCATTGTTTCCTATGGGGAAACACTTTCTAAGTCTGCACCTAACACCCTAACATGTACCCCGAGTCTAAACACCCCTAGCCTTACACTTATTAACCCCTAATCTGCCGCTCCGTACACCGCCGTAACCTACGTTATCCCTATGTACCCCTAATCTGCTGCCCCTAACACCGCCGACCCCTATATTATATTTATTAACCCCTAATCTGCCGCCACCTACCTACAATTATTAACCCCTAAACTGCCGACCGGACCTCACTGCTACTAAAATAAAGTTATTAACCCTAATCCACCTCACTCCCACCTCAAAAACCCTATAATAAATAGTATTAACCCCTAATCTGCCCTCCCTAACATCACCGACACCTAACTTCAAGTATTAACCCCTAATCTGCCGACCGGACCTCGCTGCTACTCTAATAAATGTATTAACCCTTAAAGCTAAGTCTAACCCTAACACCCCCCTAAATTAAATATAATTTTTATCTAACGAAATAAAATAAATCTTATTAAATAAATTAATCCTATTTAAAGCTAAATACTTACCTGTAAAATAAACCCTAATATAGCTACAATATAAATAATAATTATATTGTAGCTATTTTAGGATTAATATTTATTTTACAGGCAGCTTTGTATTTATTTTAACCAGGTACAATAGCTATTAAATAGTTAATAACTATTTAATAGCTACCTAGTTAAAATAATTACAAAATTACCTGTAAAATAAATCCTAACCTAAATTAAACCTAACACTACACTATCAATAAATTAATTACATACAAATACCTACAAATAAATACAATTAAATAAACTAACTAAAGTACAAAAATAAAAAAGAACTAAGTTACAAAAAATAAAAAAATAATTTACAAACATTATAAAAATATTACAACAATTTTAAGCTAATTACACCTACTCTAAGCCCCCTAATAAAATAACAAAGCCCCCCAAAATAAAAAATGCCCTACCCTATTCTAAAATAAAAATTGATCCGAAGTCTTCCTCCTATCCGGGCAATGTCTTCATCCAAGCGGGGGCTGAAGAGGACCATCATCCGGCTGAAGTCTTCATCCAAGCGGGGGCTGAAGAGGTCCATCATCCGGCTGACGTCTTCATGCAAGCGGGGGCTGAAGAGGTCCATCATCTGGCTGAAGTCTTATATCGTCATCCAAGATGGCATCCTTCGGATTCCGATTGGCTGATAGAATTCTATCAGCCAATCGGTATTAAGGTAGGAAAATTCTGATTGGCTGATTATATTTAATTTAGGGGGGTGTTAGGGTTAGGGTTAGACTTAGCTTTAGGGGTTAATACATTTATTAGAGTAGCGGTGAGGTCCGGTCGGCAGATTAGGGGTTAATAATTGTAGGTAAGGTAGCAGCGACGTTGGGGGGGGGCAGATTAGGGGTTAATAAATATTATGTAGGGGTCGGCGGTGTTAGGGGCAGCATATTAGGGGTACATAGGGATAATGTAGGTTGCGGCGGTGTGCGGTCGGCAGATTAGGGGTTAAAATTTTTTATTAGAATGGCAGCGATGTGGGGGGCCTCGGTTTAGGGGTACATAGGTAGTTTATGGGTGTTAGTGTACTTTAGAGCACAGAAGTTAAGAGCTTTATGAACCGGCGTTAGCCCAGAAAGCTCTTAACTCCTGGCTTTTCTCTGCGGCTGGAGTTTTGTTGTTAGATTTCTAACGCTCACTTCAGCCAAGACTCTAAATACCGGCGTTAGAAAGATCCCATTGAAAAGATAGGCTACGCGATTGGCGTAGGGGGATCTGCGGTATGGAAAAGTCGCGGCTGGAAAGTGAGCGTTAGACCCTTTCCTGACTGACTCTAAATACCAGCGGGCGGACAAAACCAGTGTTAGGACCCCCTAACGCTGGTTTTGACGGCTAACGCAGAACTCTAAATCTAGGCGATTGGTATTTACTTAAAAAAGATCCAATATTCAAACAAATTTTAGAGGACAAGCCCACTATAACCTTTAGAAGAGCACTAACTATCAAACACAAATTGTCACCCAGTAAAATAATTGTTGACAAAGAAAAAAACTGAAAAATAAAATCACAACTCACAATCAATGCGCCATAAACGGGGCCTATAGATGTAGGTTAAAGAGGTATAATATGTGTAAATAGATCTCCCATGGAGCTACCAATTTCACTTCCAATACAACAGACCGTATTTACCCTTTCAAAGAAAGGTTAGATTGCAGTTCTACATTTGTTATTTACTTACTCACATGCAAATGTGGGACCCAGTATTTGGGCCGTATTACACGCAAAGTACGTAGAAGATGGGGTGAACATTAAAGGAATATTATTAAAAATAGCAATAAACAAAGTGTTTCTAGGCAGCATAGAACTTGTCAACAGGGACACGTATGTAATTTCCGTACAACCCATTTGTAAAGTTTCCCTTTCATACAGGGTTCCAATAGGTTCAGTCAATTGAAAATAATTTTAAATTAAGTCAGCACCTCTCACAAAGACATGACTAAGAACCAATTCCTGGTTTGAAACGTTGTTGTTTTTTTTGTATGGACCCTGCATAAAACAATAAAGGTATTTTAAACTATGACTTGTAGGCTGGAAACCCGTTTGAATTTTCCAAAAGGTTCACCAGACTCTGCCAAAGAGAAACCTATTGGATATATCAATTTGGCACTTTATATCCAGAGGGTTTATACGAAAATATTGACATGGCAGCTTTTTAGTATCATTGCAGTATATATTAATATATGACTATCTGTGATCCTTCTTTGTGTTCATAATGTCCCCACTTGTTTCACAAATCATATTTCACCACCATTTATAGTTTGCTTACAGTTTAGTCCCTTTCCTCTCGCATGATACACAACAGGAGATCTCCTTAATACAATCTAGGCCCTAGAGATCCTGTATCCCTCTTAGTTTCTTAATTTGTTTGTGATCCATACTATAACATCCATTCCTCAGTATCACACAATAAATCTAGCCACATAAGGGTTTTATATACTTAACTCAAATCACAGCTATTCCCTATTCCATCACAGCCACGTTCTCTGTATGACATACTAGGGTATATATCCTTTCTTATGCCTTTTCACAATTTTTAAACTAATATTTCTCACCCAGTTAGGCAATAGTGTGCTCACACGTCACATTGAGGAACACATACATGCATAGCGCACACATCCTAACTCTTTCGGGTAAGGCGATAGCCCACCCACATAACTGTTTTTACACTACCTAATGACACACCTCATTCACACACCTCATTATTAATTTTTTATCTTTAACACATACCAAACTAACACAACATTAGATTATGATTATCATTATCACATATTGCACCTCTATATATTGCAACTAGTGCAAAGACTAATTCAGTCACAAGTTATACACCCTAATAGGAGTCTCTTGTCTCAGGCTCCATATAGTTATACATACACACCATTAGTGTCATGACTACCATAGTCATGTAGTCACACAACAAACAGGAGTCTTTTGTTCTTAGACTCTATTTACAGAAACAAATCTTGCCTCAGCCCTACAGTAAAGGAAAAGATTGTACAGCAAATGCTGATGCCTATCTTGGATTATGGGGACATAGTATATGCACCTGCTCCGCAAACTCACCTTAATAAACTAAATACGTTATATAACTCGCTCTGCCGCTTTGTGCTACAATGTAACTACAGGACCCACCATTGTGACATGCTAAAAGAACTAAACTGGCTGTCGCTAGAATCCAGACGCACCCTCCATCTTTCCTGCCTTGTCTTTAAGAGCCTTTCTGGGAAGCTCCCACCCTACCTGAGCAGAATGCTCTCCCCTGCTATTCCCACCTCCTATAACCTCCGATCCAATAACAGCACATTATTTAGCTTGCCTCAATACAAAAAAAAAGCAGCTCGATCCTCCTTTTCCTACAGAGCGCCACAATTATGGAATGACCTCCCTCACACTTTAAAAACTTCCCCAAGCCTAAAATCCTTTAAGAGATCCCTCTATACATATCTCAAAACAGAATGCTCCTGTCATGGATAAATATTTCATACCTGCTCTATGTTAAATGTTTGCATATAATGTGTATTTTTATTATTGTTTTTGTATTTTATTGTACCCTATTGTATCAATGCAATGTTTTGTGATCCCAGGACATACTTGAAAACGAGAGAAATCTCAATGTATCCTTCCTGGTAAAATATTTTATAAATAAATAAATAAAATAAATAAATAAATAGTTACATTAGGTAGATTAGTCCCCCAAATAGTGATAGTCTAATAGTCACCTATTTGCTTTAAATACTAAGACATATCACACCAATTATCAAATTACAATTATCCTTTTAGTTCACACATCCTATATTATAACCTGTTACAGTTTTTAATTTATTATATATATATTTTTTATTTATCATTATTTTAATTTTTGTCCAAATAATATAAGATAAATTACAATACAAAACTGATAAGTATGGGCATCAGTCCATTCACATTAACAGGAGTCTCCGGTCTTGGGTTCCACATAATATTTCACTTGTGTAAACACTCAGGTAATATTCAATTTTAATGATTCAGATACAGCATGTCATTTTAAACAACTTTCCAATTTACTTCCATTAAAAAAATCTACTACTTATTTGAAATTCAGAGTAAATGCTATTGTATTGTCTTGTTATCTTGCATTTGTTGATTATGCAAATCTACTGTGTTTACTGGCCCTTTAAGATTGTTATATCACAATTAAATTCTAGTATTCCCTTTATCAGTCATTTAGGGCAAACTGCAGTTTATCATTAGAGTAAAGATGAATCATATAATCATAAAATTCAATATCCCAAGTATATCATTACTCTCCTGTGATTGGCCAATTTGAACAATTCCCTATTTGCTCTGATACTTCATGTTAGTAATGACGTTTACGGTTCAATTTCCCCGATAGGGCCAGTTCACCGCTTTACATATTGCGGTCTTAGAAAGTGTGAGGAACTTTAATTCCTGAACAATAAGTGATGAAAATCAATACAGACTGCTTGAAATGTTGCCCAGACTTTGTTCTGATGCTAGAAGTTGAATCCTGTGCAAAGACTGAAGTTGTTGGAAACAAACAAGCTGAATATCAGACAGATTTTGTGTGTGACGTCACAGCGGTGGGCGGAGTTTATGCGGATCAGCAGAGAAACGCTGTAACAATATCCCAAGAGATTAACTCGGTGTGATCATAGAATAGAACCTGTAAACGAAGTTAGAAGAATTAGATAAGTTGTTTGGAACAAATTTACGGCTAGATTATGAGTGAAAAAGCATCGTTATGGGTCTTTTCACTACCGCTGGTATTACGAGTTTTGCAGGTATAGCTGTACCACACACTTTTTTGGCCAGAACGCAAAGTAACTACCGCAGCTTTTAAAAAGTCCTTTTTCAATGGGACTTCCACAGCGTCGGTATTACGAGTTTGCCTGTCCGGCAAAAAGTGAGCTGTACAGCCTATACCGTCAAGATCCATACCGTAAACTGAAAGTCAGTAGTTATGAGTTTTATGTTACAACGCTGTAACATAAAACTCATAACTAAAGTGCTAAAAAGTTCACTAACACCCATAAACTACCTATTAACCCCTAAACCGAGGCTCTCCCGCATTGCAAACACTAAAATAAAATTGAAGGGATATATATTTTATACCAAAATATAAAATATAAATAAGGTGCGCCAAAAGTAGCAAAAATAATACAGATTGTGTATTGTGAGGTGATGGAGTATAAATGCCTCAAAAAAGATAAATAATTTGTTTGTGCAAAAGGGTCACACCGTGTCACAGAATATGTTGGTGCTAATCTCTGAGTGCATACAAGAATTCTAAACAGAGGGCTTGTTTGAGTGTAATGTGTGTTACAAAAGAGATGTAAATATGTGTGTCTCTCAAGCTATATACAAGAGAAATGGTGTGAAAACAAGCTGTCAAGGATAAACAGTAATCAGGAAAAAACTATGAATAGTAACCATTGAATACATATAGCATATCTGGTTATAAAAAGTAATATAACATAAGTCCATGCATATATTGCGAAGGCAAACCAGAAAGTTCGTTGTTTCAGAAGAATCTTCAAAGAATACAGAGATCCTGTGTTGTCAGGCTGCTTCTCTTGGTGCTGGCGGTGAGTCAGGTATCTATAGTGTGAAAGAAGAAAGAGAGCGCCTCATAGTGCAAATATATCTGCAGTTAGAGAGTGTGATGTTATCCGGTAGAAAGGTACTCACAAGTAAAGTGGCACTTTTCGTTGAAAAAGTGCAGGCAGGCAGGCTGACATTTACAGCAGTCAGTACGCTGGCAAGGAAAGTGCAGTCCGGTGGGCGTCTCGCTGTCGGAATGTTAACAGGCAGAACCCTGGTGATGTTAGGAGCCATGCTCCACGAAGAACTTCTTTATTCCAGTATGGATTAAATCCGTTGTAAAAGAAACTGGTATAGGCTGATAAAAAAAGTATCTACAACGTCTCTCAGGTTTTTAAAATCTGACAAAGAATGGAGATAGTCCAGACTAAGTAATTAAAAACAGGTTTAATGGAGCTAATAACGCGTTTCTCGGCCACTAGCTCCTGGCCGTTTCATCAGATCAATTACATGCATAGTTGCAAAGTACATTTATAAAGGTGTACATATCACCTGATTGGATAAATGAAAACCAATAGAGACGTTCGTAACATCGGTATTTCATCATTTTTTTCAACAAACGAAAACATAAGAACTAGGTTTGTCATTATTTCCTCCACTCTAAGTTTATTAAATGTGCTATAGACTGCGGGTTCTATATATTGATCCCCCGCGAAGAGTTGCAATTACTATATGTTCTTTTTTATATCAAACCTTGCAAACATTTGCCTTTTAAATTGTCACACATATGTTTTACAATTAGTAAGCCTTTAGAATTACCATTTAATTGTTTTATTTTAAATCAAAAAACTTCTCTGGTATTAGTAATCTTTCTTTTTAGCCACTTAGACAAATGTCTAACAAATTGTATCCTTGCAACAATGTTACAAACGTCTCTATTGGTTTTCATTTATCCAATCAGGTGATATGTACACCTTTTTAAATGTACTTTGCAACTATGCATGTAATTGATCTGATGAAACGGCCAGGAGCTAGTGGCCGAGAAACGCGTTATTAGCTCCATTAAACCTGTTTTTAATTACTTAGTCTGGACTATCTCCATTCTTTGTCAGCTTTTAAAAACCTGAGAGACGTTGTAGATACTTTTTTATCAGCCTATACCAGTTTCTTTTACAACGGATTTAATCCATACTGGGATAAAGTTCTTCGTGGAGCACGGCTCCTAACATCATCAGGGTTCTGCCTGTTGACATTCCAACAGCGAGACGCCCACCGGAGTGCACTGCACTTTCCTTGCCAGCGTACTGACTGCTGTAAATGTCAGCCTGCCTGCACTTTTTCAACGAAAAGTGCCACTTTACTTGTGAGTACCTTTCTACCGGATAACATCACACTCTCTAACTTCACAGAGATATTTGCACTATGAGGCGCTCTCTTTCTTCTTTCACCCTAAAATAAAATTATTAACCCCTAATCTGCTGCTCTGGACATCGCCGCCACTATAATAAACATATTAACCCCTAAACCGCTGCATTCCTGCATCGTAAACGCTAGTTAAATATTATTAACCCCTAATCTGCTGCCCCAAAATCGCTGCCACTATACTAAAGTTATTCACCCATAAACCTAACCCTAAGTCTAACACCCCTAACTTTAATATAATTAAAATAAATCTAAATAAAAATTACTATCATTAACTAAATAATACCTGATTTGAACAGCCAATAGAATGCGAGCTCAATCCTATTGGCTGATTGGATGACGTCCCTTAAAGGAACCTTCATTCTTCGTTAGCCGTCATCGGAAGAGGATGCTCCACGCCGGATACCTTGAAGATGGAGCCGCTCCACGCCAGATGGATGAAGATAGAAGATGCCATCTGGATGAAGACTTCTGCAGGCTTGGATGAAGACTTCGGCCTGCTTGGATGAAGACTTCTGCTGATTTTACTGAGGATGGATGTCCGGTCTTCAAAAACTGTAAGTGGATCTTCGGGGGTTAGTGTTAGGTTTTTTAAGGGTTTATTGGGTGGGTTTTATTTTTAGGTTAGGGTTTGAGCAGAAAAAGAGCTAAATGCCCTTTTAAGGGCAATGCCCATACAAATGCCCTTTTCAGGGCAATGGGGAGCTTAGGTTTTTTAGATAGGATTTTATTTGGGGGGTTGGTTGTTTGGGTGGTGGGTTTTACTGTTGGGTGGTTGTTTGTATTATTTTTTTACAGGTAAAATAGATGATTTCTTTGGGGCAATGCCCCGCAAAAGGCTCTTTTAAGGGCAATTGGTATTTTATTGTAGGCTAGGGGATTTTTTTATTTTGGGGGGGCATTTTTATTTTGATAGGGCTATTAGATTAGGAGACCTATTTACTAAAGGTCTTGCGGACCTGATCCGACAGTGCGGATCAGTTCCGCAAGACCTCGCTCAATGCGGAGAGCAATACGCTCTCCGTATTCAGCATTGCACCAGCAGCTAATAAGAGCTGGATAAGAGCTGCTGGTGCAACGTCGTCCCCTGCAGACTCGTGACCAATGGTCCACCAGCAGGGGGTGTCAATATACCCGATTGCACTTGATCGGGTTGAATTCCGGCGATTCCTGTCCGTCTGCTCAGAGCAGGTGGACAGGGTTATGGAGCAGCGGTCTTTGTGACCACTGCTTCATAACTGCAGAAACACGGGCCCACAAGCTCCATACGGAGCTTGATAAATGGGCCCCTAGGTGTAATTAGTTTAAATATTTGATATTTCTATTTATTTTTTGTAATTTAGTGGGGGGGGGTTATAATTTAGTTAATTGTATTTAATTAATGTAATTTATTTAATTGTAGTGTAAGGTTAGGTGTTAGTGTAAGACAGGTTAGGTTTTATTTTACAGGTAAATTTGTATTTATTTTAGCTAGGTAGCTAGTAAATAGTTAATAACTATTTAGTACCTATTCTACCTAGTTAAAATAAATACAAACTTAGCTGTGAAATAAAAATAAAACCTAAGCTAACTACAATGTAACTATTAGGGTCTATTTTATAGGTAAGTATTTAGTTTTAAATAGGAATTATTTAGTTAATGATAGTAATTTTTATTTAGATTTATTTTAATTATATTAAAGTTACTGGGTGTTAGGGTTAGGGTTACACTTAGGGTTAGGGGTTTATAACTTTAGTATAGTGGCGGCGACGTTGGGGGCGGCAGATTAGGGGTTAATAAGTGTAGGTAGGTGGCAGCGATGTTGGGTGCGGCTGATTATGGGGTTAATAAGGGTAATAGAGGTGGCGGCGATGTCGGGGGCGGCAGATTAGGGGTGTTTAGACTCAGGGTTTATGTTAGGGTGTTAGGTGTAAACATAACTTTTGTTTCCCCATAGGAATCAATGGGGCTGCGTTACGGAGCTTTACGCTCCTTTATTGCAGGTGTTAGGCTTTTTTTTAGTCGGCTCTCCCCATTGATGTCTATAGGGAAATCGTGCACGAGTACGTAAAACCAGCTCAAAGCAGCGCTGGTATTTGAGTGCGGTATGGAGCTCAATTTTGCTCAATGCTCACAAATTGCCTGCTAACGCTGGGTTTTTGCAAACCTGTAATAGCAGCGCTATAGGGAGGTGAGCGGTGGCAATAACTTGCAAGGTAGTACCGAGCCGTTCTTACCGCAAAACTCGTAATCTAGCCATTAGCTTCTTAGAACCTGGAACTCCTAAAGTGAATGAGAATTACCAAGCACTGAGGGAAGGAAGTGCTGGTGATTTATACAGGTATTGGAATGAAGAGGTTTGTTTTCTTAAAGGTGAAGTACATGATTGAAGAGGTTTGTTTTCTTAAAGGTGAAGTACATAATAGATAAATACATGACAGATAGGTTGAAAACAGCCCAGAGTGGTTGTTTACAAAACAAACTGCCGACAAGCTCAATATCCTTGTCAAAACTTTTCACATGATAATCTTTAAACTATGATAGTTTTTTAACGTTAAACAGCTTCCTATTATAGGGGATGTTCACTAGGCTAAATTTTAGGGGGGATCGACATGGTAGGTGACATTGATGAACACAGAAAAGGAAATTGTCTTACAGCTGTTTGCTTAATATGCTGTATGTTTAAGATGTCAAATTTTTGCTTAGTATGCTATATGTTTAAGATGTCATATTTGGCAAATCTAAATCTCACAAGTATTTGTTGGCGATCAACAATACTTAGGTTAAAATGATATGACAACATATGGATTTAATATTACTTACCGGTATTGTTATACAGATATTCTATGTATATTTCCTCTCAATGGGTATATTGTTTACTTGTACATTTGTATCACTTTACTAATACAATAGTATGGACAAAATGTACGTTTTTATACACTTTTGGTTTAAGATATATATTAGTGTTTTACAATGAATCACATTTGATTGAAAGGGGAGGGGGTGGGTCTGGATTGGGATTTGTGATTGGTCAGTTTGTTACTGAACTGGAAGCTCTGGATTTTCAATACAGATGCCTGATGAAACAACTAGCACAGCTGAGAAATGCGTTGCAATCTGTATTTCTTATTGCTTTTATTCACTTTGGGTGAGATTTTGTACCCTCAGTTTTATTTTGGATTTTAAATAAAATAACATCAAATTGATTGGAAGCCTGAGCTTGTTTCTTTATCCAGGGCTGACACAGAGAGTTGGTGTCCATTGATCCCTGGCCTGGGACTAGTGAGCTGGGACACTAAGAGATCCCAGTAGGCCTGACTCAGCACAATAGGGTGCTGCCACTCTTGTGAGTATAACAACATCACAAGACATCTGCATTTCTCTCTGCTATCACAGTATCACACTATGAGGTGCCCTCTGTTTTGTGATTTTGTTCACAGATTTTCTATCTTGGTTTAATTTTTTTCCTGGAGAGGAGCAGTCCTGATTCAAGATTCTGAACACACCCACTCCATTTGGGATATTCATTCCCCTGTGACCATACAGATGGTCCCCCTATGGACTCAGATAAGACTTTGCTCTTGAGTTTGATCACCTATGTTTTTTTATTATTATTTTATATTTATAATTTTCTTATTCTATGTTTATCACTTTATCACTTAATGTCATATTGTTTATATTGATTTCAACTATCTGGATCTATATATACACATATATTCATTTTTTGCGCCCCTAGAGTTGAACATGATTGTGCTATAAACAGCAGTTTTGTTTATGTGTGATATTTAGGCCAATACATCCCAGAAGCTATATACAGTATCCCACAAAAGTCAGTACACCCCTCACATTTTTGTAAATATTTTATTATATATTTTCATGTGACAACACTGAAGAAATGACACTTTGCTACAATGTAAAGTAGTGAGTGTACAGCCTGTATAACAGTGTAAATTTGCTGTCCCCTCAAAATAACTCAACACACAGCCATTAATGTCTAAACCGTTGGCAACAAAAGTGAGTATACCCCTAAGTGGAAATGTCCAAATTGGACCCAATTAGCCATTTTCCCTCCCCGGTTTCATGTTACAAGGTCTCGCTCTCACACTCTCTCATAGTGGTCACTGGAAGTTCAACATGGCACCTCATGGCAAAGAACTCTGAGGATCTGAAAAAAAGAATAGTTGCACTACATAAAGATGGCCTAGGCTATAAGAAGATTGCCATGACCCTGAAACTGAGCTGCAGCATGGTAGGCAAGATCATACAACGGTTTCACAGGACAGGTTCCACATAGAACAGGCCTCAACATGGTCGACCAAAGCAGTTGAGTGCATGTGCCCAGGGTCTTATCCAGAGGTTGACTTTTGGAAATAGACGTATAATTGCTGCCAGCATTGCTGTAGAGGTTGAAGGGGTGGGGGGTCAGCCTGTCAGTGTTCAGACCATACGCCGCACACTACATTAAATTGGTCAGCATGGCTGTTGTCCCAGAATGAAGCCTCTTCTAAAGATGATGCACAAGAAAGCCTGCAAACAGTTTGCTGAAGACATGCAAACTAAGGACATGGATTACTGGAACCATGTCCTGTGGTCCGATGAGACCAAGATAAAATTATTTGGTTTAGATGGTGTCAAGTATGTATGGTGGCAACCAGGTGAGGAGTACAATGACAAGTGTGTCTTGCCTACAGTTAAGCATGTTGTTAGGAGTGTCATGATCGGGGTCTGCATGAGTGCTGCCGGCACTTGGGAGCTACAGTTCATTGAAAGAACCATGAATACCAACATTTACCGTGACATACTGAAGCAGAGCATGATCCCCTCCCTTCGGAGACTGGGCCCCAGGGCAGTATTCCAAGATGATAACGACCCCAAACACACCGCCAAGATGACCACTGCCTTGCTAAAGAACCTGAGGGTAAAGGTGATGGACTGGCCAAGCATGTCTCCAGACCTAAACCCTATTGAGCATCTGTGGGGCATCCTCAAACAGAAGAAGGGGGAGCACAAGGTCTCTAACATCCATCAGCTCCGTGATGTCGTCATTGAGAAGTGGAAGAGGACTCCAGTGGCAACCTGTGAAGCTCTGGTGAACTCCATGCCCAAGAGGGTTAAGGCAGTGCTGAAAAATAATGGTGGCAACAGAAAATATTGACACTTTGGGAACAATTTGGACATTTCAACTTAGGTGTGTACTCACTTTTGTTGCCAATGGTTTAGACATTAATGGCTGTGTGTTGAGTTATTTTGAAGGGACAGCAAATTGACACTGTTATACAGGCTGTACACTCACTACTTTACATTGCAGCAAAGTGTAATTTCTTCAGTGTTGTCAAATAAAAATATATAATAAAATATTTATAAAAAGTAAGGGGTGTACTCACTTTTGTGGGATACTGTATATTATAAAACCCTATATACATACCCATAGCATATACACACCTGATATATAGTGATGTCGCGAATTGTTCGCCGGCAAATAGTTCCCCGCGAACATACCATGCGCGAACATATGCGATGTTCGATCCACCCTCTATTCATCATCATTGAGTAATACTTTGATCCTGTACCTCACAGTCAGCAGGCACATTCCAGCCAATCAGCAGCAGACCCTCCCTCCCAGACCCTCCTACCTCCTGGACAGCATCCATTTTAGATTCATTCGGAAGCTGCATTGTTAGTGAGAGGAGGGACAGTGTAGCTGCTGCTGATTAGTAGAGAAAGCTATAGCTAGGATAGTGTATTCAGTGTCCACTACAGTCCTGAAGGACTCATCTGATCTCTGCTGTAAGGACAGCACCCCAAAAAGTCTTTTTTAGGGCTGCTTTTTTTTTTTTCCTGTGTAATATAATTGCAGTTGCCTACCTGCCAGTGTATGTGTCAGGCTCACAGAGTATACTGTGCCCACTTGCCCAGTGCCACCACTCATATCTGGTGTAACAGTAGTGTAGATTTAAAAAAAAAAAACTTTTTGACTGTGTTAAATAATAGCAGTCAGTTTCCTTCACACGTGTGCGTTTAAGTGCCTGCCTGCCAGGGCACAGTGTCACCCCAGTGCAACTCATATCTGGTGTAACAGTAGTGTAGATTTAAAAAAATAACACTTTTTTGACTGTGTTAAATAATAGCAGTCAGTTTCCTTCAGACGTGTGCGTTTAAGTGCCTGCCTGCCAGGGCACAGTGTCACCCCAGTGCAACTCATATGTGGTGTAACAGTAGTGTAGAATTAAAAACAAAACAACACTTTTTTGACTGTGTTAAATAATAGCAGTCAGTTTCCTTCACACGTGTGGGTTTAAGTGCCTGCCTGCCAGGGCACAGTGTCACCCCAGTGCAACTCATATCTGGTGTAACAGTAGTGTATATTTAAAAAAAAAAAAAACTTTTTTGACTGTGTTAAATAATAGCAGTCAGTTTCCTTCACACGTGTGCGTTTCAGTGCCTGCCAGGGCACAGTGTCACACCAGTGCAACTCATATCTGGTGTAACAGTAGTGTACATTTAAAAAAAAATACAATTGTGACTGTAATAGATTGAATAGCAGTTAGTTCTCTGCAAGCGTGTGTGTCAGGCCTACAGCGTCTACTCTGCCAACTTCTGCCAGTGCACAGTGCCACTCATATCTGTTGTCACAGTAGCTTGCACGCATAGTACCACTAATCGGAAAAAAAATGACAGGCAGAGGCAGGCCACACCGCAGGGGCTGTTGTGTTCATGGTGCTGTGATTCCCTTTGGCCCTAGAATAATGCCCAGTGTTCAGAGACCACGTACCCCGAACTCGAACATTTCTGACTCTGAGGACATAGTTGACTGGCTAGCACAGGACACCCAATCTTCTACAGCTTCCACTCAGAACCTTGATGCACCATCCTCCTCCAGCTTAGCTTCGGGCACCTCTCAAGTTACCACTCACCCGCCTGCCGCCACCACCAATACTAGCACCACAGCCGCTTCACTTGATCTGTCAGAGGAGTTATTTACACATCAGTTGGAAGAAATGAGTGATAGTGATGCGCAACCATTATTGCCAGAGTATGTAGATAACAGGGATATGTCTCAGTCAGGCAGCATTACACACATGGACGTTCGGTGTGATGATGATGAAGTTGTACCCACTGCTGCTTCCTTTGTTGACTTTTCAGATACAAGTGAAGCGGTTGATGATGACGGGCACCCCCGTGGATGTCACGGGGGTGCCCGCTAGAAGAGAAGAAGAAGAGGGGGAAAGTTCAGATGGGGAGACAGAGAGGAGGAGTAGACGAGTTGGAAGGAGGGGGAGGTCGTTGCAAGGAGCTAGTGGCACAGTCAGACAGCATGCATCGGCACCAGGGGTCAGCCAGACAGCACGCCAATCAACGCATGCTGTTGCCACCACCAGAATGCCGTCATTGCAGAGCTCAGGAGTGTGGCATTTTTTTTGTGTGTCTGCCTCTGACAACAGCGATGTCACTTGCAACCTGTACCAAAAGAAACTGAGTCGTGGGAAGTCCAACACCCACCTAGGTACAACTGCTTTGCAAAGGCACATGATCGCACATCACAAACGCCTATGGGATCAACACATGAGTACAAGCAGCACACAAACTCAAAGCTGCCATCCTCCTCCTGGTCCAGCATCTTCAGCCACGTCAACCACTGCTGTCCTCCTTGCCCCCTCTCAACCATCCGCCACTCCATGTCTCGCCTTGAGCAGTTCTTGCTCATCTACCCACAGTCAGGTGTCTGTCAAGGACATGTTTGAGCATAAGAAGCCAATGTAACAAAGTCACCCCCTTGCCCGGCATCTGACAGCTGGCTTGACTGAACTCTTAGCCCACCAGCTTTTACCATACAAGCTGGTGGAGTCTTGAGGCGTTCAAAAAATTTGTAGCTATTGGGACACCGCAGTGGGAAGTACCCGGCCGAAATTGCTTTGCACAAAAGGCAATCCCCAACCTGTACTCGATTGTGCAAAAGGAATGGCATGTCTGACACACAGTGTTGGGGCAAGGGTCCATCTGACCACTGATACCTGGTCTGAAAAGCATGGTCAGGGCAGGTATATCACCTACACTGCGCATTGGGTAAACCTGCTGACGGCTGCCAAGCATGGAATGCGTGGCTCTGCAGAGGAGTTGGTGACACCGCCATGACTTGCAGGCAGGCCTGCTGCCACCTCCTCTACTCCTCCTACTCAATCCTCTTCCATAACCTCCTCGGCTGAGTCCTCTTCTGCTGCTGCATCTTGCTCCACATCAACGGCACCCCCCCCCAGCTCCCCAGGTACTATTCCACATCCCGGATACGGCAGTGTCACGCCGTCTTGGGGTTGACTTGCCTAAAAGCATAGAGTCACACCGGACCAGCACTCCTGTCCGCCCTGAACGCACAGGTGGTTCAGTGGCTTACTCCGCACCAACTGGAGATCGGCAAAGTGGTTAGTGACAACGGAAGAAATTTGGTGGCGGCATTGAATTTGGGCAAGTTGACACGTGCCGTGCATGGCACATGTGTGTAATCTGATCGTACAATGCTTTGTGCATAAGTACCCAGGCTTACAGGATGTCCTGAAGCAGGCCAGGAAGGTGTGTGGCCATTTCAGGCATTCCTACTCGGCCATGGCGCACTTTTCAGATATCCAGCAGCGAAACATGCCAGTGAGGCGCTTGATTTGTGACAGCCCGACACGTTGGAATTCAACACTCCTAATGTTCAATCGCCTGATCCAACAAGAAAAACGAGTATTTGAATGACCGGGGTGCTAGGACAGCCTCTGCGGAGCTGGGATTTTTTTTCCACATTACTGGACGCTCATGTGCAATGCCTGTAGGCTCATGCGTCCTTTTGAGGAGGTGACAAACCTAGTCAGTCACACCGAAGGCACCATCAGCGACATCATACCATTTGTTTTCTTCCTGGAGCGTGCCCTGCGAAGAGTGCTGGATAAGGCCGTAGATGAGCGTGAAGAGGAAGAGTTGTGGTCACCATCACCACCAGAAACAGCCTTATCAGCATCGCTTGCTGGACCTGCAGCAACGCTGGAAGAGGATTGTGAGGAAGAGGAGTCAGAGGAGGAATGTGGCTTTGAGGAGGCGGAGGAAGACCAACCACAACAGGAATCCCAGGGTGCTCGTTGTTGTCACCTATCTGGTACCCGTGGTGTTGTACATGGCTGGGGGGAAGGAACAGGACACGAGTAGCTCGGCATCCAACCTTGTGCAAATGGGGTCTTTCATGCTGCCTTGCCTGTTGAGGGACCCTCGTATAAAAAAGCTGAAGGAGAACGACCTGTACTGGGTGTCCACGCTACTAGACCCCCGGTATAAGCATAAAGTGCCTGAAATGTTCGCGAATTACCGCAAGTCGGAAAGGATGCAGCAGTTCCTAAATAAATTAAAAAGTATGCTTTACACAGCGTATAAGGGTGATGTCACAGCACAACGGGAATCTAACAGGGGAAGAGGTGAAAGTAATCCTCCTCCTCTCATGACCACGCCAGCAAGGACAGGACGCTTTACAGACGTGTTGTTGATGGAGGACATGCGGAGCTTTTTAAGTCCTACGCATCACCACAGCCCTTCGGGGTCCACCCTCAGAGAACGACTCGACCGACAGGTAGCAGACTACCTCGCCTTAACTGCAGATATCGACACTCTGAGGAGGGATGAACCCCTTGACTACTGGGTGTGCAGGCTTGACCTGTGGCCTGAGCTATCTCAATTTGTGATAGAACTTCTTTCCTGCCCCGCCTCAAGTGTCCTGTCAGAAAGGACCTTCAGTGCAGCAGGAGGTATTAAGAGAAGTCGCCTAGGTCAAAAAAGTCTAGATTACCTCACCTTTATTAAGATGAATGAGGGATGGATCCCGAAGGGACTGACAGTGGGCGATACATTCGACTAAAAAAGGCCTGATGAGATAAGCTGCCTTGGGCTAAAAATGGTCCACACACTGCTGTATTTGATCTCTGAATGCCGGATGACTTGCGTGACTTATCCGCCACCAACTAGGGTTCAAGCCGCAATGTTTTAGGGCACTTTTTACCTGGGAAAAAAACATAAATTTTTCTGGCCGCTGCTACAGCAGCGGCTGCAACAATACCTAATTTTTCAGGCATGTGTACATGCCTAATTTTTCTGGCCTCTGGTGCTGCACTGTGGCTTCAAAAACCAAACCAAAAAAAGGCACATAACAGGGATTAAACTGTTAGGAATAGTAAAACTTAACACACCACTCCTATCTGGTGGCACATAACATTGCACGCGCAGTGCCCCAAATATGAAGTAGGAGGACCGACAAACAATCTTTTTCCATCTCCCGGTTCCTAAAATCGATGCCATATACACGTCCCCTGATAGGGGACGTAACAGGGATTAAACTGATAAGAATAGAACTACTTAACACACCACTCATATCTGGTGGCACATTAGATTGTACGTGCAGTGCCCCAAATTTGAAGTAGGAGGACCGACCAAGCATCTTTTTCCATCTCCCGGTTCCTAAAATCAATGCCATATACACGACCCCTGATAGGGGACGTAACAGGGATTAAACTGATAAGAATAGAACTACTTAACACACCACTCATATCTGGTGGCACATTAGATTGCATGCGCAGTGCCCCAAATTTGAAGTAGGAGGACCGACCAAGCATCTTTTTCCATCTCCCGGTTCCTAAAATCGATGCCATATACACGTCCCCTGATAGGGGACGTAACAGGGATTAAACTGATAAGAATAGAACTACTTAACACACCACTCATATCTGGTGGCACATTAGATTGTACGTGCAGTGCCCCAAATTTGAAGTAGGAGGACCGACCAAGCATCTTTTTCCATCTCCCAGTTCCTAAAATCGATGCCATATACACGTCCCCTGATAGGGGACGTAACAGGGATTAAACTGATAAGAATAGAACTACTTAACACACCACTCATATCTGGTGGCACATTAGATTGCATGCGCAGTGCCCCAAATTTGAAGTAGGAGGACCGACCAAGCATCTTTTTCCATCTCCCGGTTCCTAAAATCGATGCCATATACACGTCCCCTGATAGGGGACGTAACAGGGATTAAACTGATAAGAATAGAACTATTTAACACACCACTCATATCTGGTGGCACATTAGATTGCACGTGCAGTGCCCCAAATTTGAAGTAGGAGGACCGACCAAGCATCTTTTTCCATCTCCCGGTTCCTAAAATCGATGCCATATAAACGTCCCCTGATAGGGGACGTAACAGGGATTAAACTGATAAGAATAGAACTACTTAACACACCACTCATATCTGGTGGCACATTAGATTGCACGCGCAGTGCCCCAAATTTGAAGTAGGAGGACCGACCAAGCATCTTTTTCCATCTCCCGGTTCCTAAAATCGATGCCATATACACATCCCCTGATAGGGGACGTAACAGGGATTAAACTGATAAGAATAGAACTACTTAACACACCACTCATATCTGGTGGCACATTAGATTGCACGCGCAGTGCCCCAAATTTGAAATAGGAGGACCGAATAAGCATCTTTTACCATGTCCCGGTTCCTAAAATCGATGCCATATACACGTCCCCTGATAGGGGACGTAACAGGGATTAAACTGATAAGAATAGAACTACTTAACACACCACTCATATCTGGTGGCACATTAGATTGCACGCGCAGTGCCCCAAATTTGAAGTAAGAGGACCGAACAAGCATCTTTTTCCATCTCCCGGTTCCTAAAATCGATGCCATATACACGTCCCCTGATAGGGGACGTAACAGGGATTAATCTGGTAAGAATAGTACTACTTAACACACCACTCATATCTGGTGGCACATTAGATTGCACGCGCAGTGCCCCAAATTTGAAGTAGGAGGACCGACCAAGCATCTTTTTCCATCTCCCGGTTCCTAAAATCGATGCCATATACACGTCCCCTGATAGGGGACGTAACAGGGATTAAACTGATAAGAATAGAACTATTTAACACACCACTCATATCTGGTGGCACATTAGATTGCACGTGCAGTGCCCCAAATTTGAAGTAGGAGGACCAACCAAACATCTTTTTCCATCTCCCGGTTCCTAAAATCTATGCTATATAAACGTCCCCTGATAGGGGAACGTAACAGGGATTAAACTGATAAGAATAGAACTACTTAACACACCACTCATATCTGGTGGCACATTAGATTGCACGTGCAGTGCCCCAAATTTGAAGTAGGAGGACCGACCAAGCATCTTTTTCCATCTCCCGGTTCCTAAAATCGATGCCATATAAACGTCCCCTGATAGGGGACGTAACAGGGATTAAACTGATAAGAATAGAACTACTTAACACACCACTCATATCTGGTGGCACATTAGATTGCACGCGCAGTGCCCCAAATTTGAAGTAGGAGGACCGACCAAGCATCTTTTTCCATCTCCCGGTTCCTAAAATCGATGCCATATACACGTCCCCTGATAGGGGACGTAAGAGGGATTAAACTGATAAGAATAGAACTACTTAACACACCACTCATATCTGGTGGCACATTAGATTGTACGTGCAGTGCCCAAAATTTGAAGTAGGAGGACCGACCAAGCATCTTTTTCCATCTCCCGGTTCCTAAAATCAATGCCATATACACGACCCCTGATAGGGGACGTAACAGGGATTAAACTGATAAGAATAGAACTACTTAACACACCACTCATATCTGGTGGCACATTAGATTGCACGCGCAGTGCCCCAAATTTGAAGTAGGAGGACCGACCAAGCATCTTTTTCCATCTCCCGGTTCCTAAAATCGATGCCATATACACGTCCCCTGATAGGGGACGTAACAGGGATTAAACTGATAAGAATAGAACTACTTAACACACCACTCATATCTGGTGGCACATTAGATTGTACATGCAGTGCCCAAAATTTGAAGTAGGAGGACCGACCAAGCATCTTTTTCCATCTCCCGGTTCCTAAAATCAATGCCATATACACGACCCCTGATAGGGGACGTAACAGGGATTAAACTGATAAGAATAGAACTACTTAACACACCACTCATATCTGGTGGCACATTAGATTGCATGTGCAGTGCCCCAAATTTGAAGTAGGAGGACCGACCAAGCATCTTTTTCCATCTCCCGGTTCCTAAAATCGATGCCATATACACGTCCCCTGATAGGGGACGTAACAGGGATTAAACTGATAAGAATAGAACTACTTAACACACCACTCATATCTGGTGGCACATTAGATTGTACGTGCAGTGCCCCAAATTTGAAGTAGGAGGACTGACCAAGCATCTTTTTCCATCTCCCAGTTCCTAAAATCGATGCCATATACACGTCCCCTGATAGGGGACGTAACAGGGATTAAACTGATAAGAATAGAACTACTTAACACACCACTCATATCTGGTGGCACATTAGATTGCATGCGCAGTGCCCCAAATTTGAAGTAGGAGGACCGACCAAGCATCTTTTTCCATCTCCCGGTTCCTAAAATCGATGCCATATACACGTCCCCTTATAGGGGACGTAACAGGGATTAAACTGATAAGAATAGAACTATTTAACACACCACTCATATCTGGTGGCACATTAGATTGCACGTGCAGTGCCCCAAATTTGAAGTAGGAGGACCGACCAAGCATCTTTTTCCATCTCCCGGTTCCTAAAATCGATGCCATATAAACGTCCCCTGATAGGGGACGTAACAGGGATTAAACTGATAAGAATAGAACTACTTAACACACCACTCATATCTGGTGGCACATTAGATTGCACGCGCAGTGCCCCAAATTTGAAGTAGGAGGACCGACCAAGCATCTTTTTCCATCTCCCGGTTCCTAAAATCGATGCCATATACACATCCCCTGATAGGGGACGTAACAGGGATTAAACTGATAAGAATAGAACTACTTAACACACCACTCATATCTGGTGGCACATTAGATTGCACGCGCAGTGCCCCAAATTTGAAATAGGAGGACCGAATAAGCATCTTTTACCATGTCCCGGTTCCTAAAATCGATGCCATATACACGTCCCCTGATAGGGGACGTAACAGGGATTAAACTGATAAGAATAGAACTACTTAACACACCACTCATATCTGGTGGCACATTAGATTGCACGCGCAGTGCCCCAAATTTGAAGTAAGAGGACCGAACAAGCATCTTTTTCCATCTCCCGGTTCCTAAAATCGATGCCATATACACGTCCCCTGATAGGGGACGTAACAGGGATTAATCTGGTAAGAATAGTACTACTTAACACACCACTCATATCTGGTGGCACATTAGATTGCACGCGCAGTGCCCCAAATTTGAAGTAGGAGGACCGACCAAGCATCTTTTTCCATCTCCCGGTTCCTAAAATCGATGCCATATACACGTCCCCTGATAGGGGACGTAACAGGGATTAAACTGATAAGAATAGAACTATTTAACACACCACTCATATCTGGTGGCACATTAGATTGCACGTGCAGTGCCCCAAATTTGAAGTAGGAGGACCGACCAAACATCTTTTTCCATCTCCCGGTTCCTAAAATCGATGCTATATAAACGTCCCCTGATAGGGGACGTAACAGGGATTAAACTGATAAGAATAGAACTACTTAACACACCACTCATATCGGGTGGCACATTAGATTGCACGTGCAGTGCCCCAAATTTGAAGTAGGAGGACCGACCAAGCATCTTTTTCCATCTCCCGGTTCCTAAAATCGATGCCATATAAACGTCCCCTGATAGGGGACGTAACAGGGATTAAACTGATAAGAATAGAACTACTTAACACACCACTCATATCTGGTGGCACATTAGATTGCACGCGCAGTGCCCCAAATTTGAAGTAGGAGGACCGACCAAGCATCTTTTTCCATCTCCCGGTTCCTAAAATCGATGCCATATACACGTCCCCTGATAGGGGACGTAACAGGGATTAAACTGATAAGAATAGAACTACTTAACACACCACTCATATCTGGTGGCACATTAGATTGCACGCGCAGTGCCCCAAATTTGAAGTAGGAGGACCGAACAAGCATCTTTTTCCATCTCCCGGTTCCTAAAATTGATGCCATATACACGTCCCCTGATAGGGGACGTAACAGGGATTAATCTGGTAAGAATAGTACTACTTAACACACCACTCATATCTGGTGGCACATTAGATTGCACGCGCAGTGCCCCAAATTTGAAGTAGGAGGACCGACCAAGCATCTTTTTCCATCTCCCGGTTCCTAAAATCGATGCCATATACACGTCCCCTGATAGGGGACGTAACAGGGATTAAACTGATAAGAATAGAACTACTTAACACACCACTCATATCTGGTGGCACATTAGATTGCACGTGCAGTGCCCCAAATTTGAAGTAGGAGGACCGACCAAGCATCTTTTTCCATCTCCCGGTTCCTAAAATCGATGCCATATAAACGTCCCGTGATAGGGGACGTAACAGGGATTAAACTGATAAGAATAGAACTACTTAACACACCACTCATATCAGGTGGCACATAAGATTGCACGCGCAGTGCCCCAAATTTGAAGTAGGAGGACCGACCAAGCATCTTTTTCCATCTCCCGGTTCCTAAAATCGATGCCATATACACGTCCCCTGATAGGGGACGTAACAGGGATTAAACTGATAAGAATAGAACTACTTAACACACCACTCATATCTGTTGGCACATTAGATTGCACGCGCAGTGCCCCAAATTTGAAATAGGAGGACCGAATAAGCATCTTTTACCATCTCCCGGTTCCTAAAATTGATGCCATATACACGTCCCCTGATAGGGGACGTAACAGGGATTAATCTGGTAAGAATAGTACTACTTAACACACCACTCATATCTGGTGGCACATTAGATTGCACGCGCAGTGCCCCAAATTTGAAGTAGGAGGACCGACCAAGCATCTTTTTCCATCTCCCGGTTCCTAAAATCGATGCCATATACACGTCCCCTGATAGGGTGCTAATTTCTTAGACCTTGAAGCCCACCTCTTTCAGATTGCATTTTAACAGTTTTTCACCACTAGAGGGTGTTAGTTCACGTATTTCATATAGATAACACTGTGCTCGTGCACGAGAAGTTATCTGGGAGCAGGCACTGATTGGCTAGACTGCAAGTCTGTCAAAAGAACTGAAAAAAGGAGCAGTTTGCAGAGGCTTAGATACAATATAATCACAGAGGTTAAAAGTTTATTATTATAAATGTGTTAGTTATGCAAAACTGGGAAATGGGTAATAAAGGGATTATCTATCTTTTAAAACAATAAAAATTCTGGTGTAGACTGTCCCTTTAAACGGGGAGTTTGGTCTGTCACTGTGAAGCGGGCATAACCCTTACACTACCTGATCGATACAACATTATACCTGATGTTTTAAAGCACGTTATTACAAACAATTTAGGAATGTTAGGTGATTTATGCCCTTTATGGATTAAAACCAGACTCTGCATCAACTATGTAATTTTCCATGGGAGTTTTGCCATGGATCCCCCTCCGGCATGCCACAGTCCAGGTGTTAGTTCCCTTGAAACAACTTTTTCATCACTATTGTGGCCAGAAAGAGTCCCTGTGGGTTTTAAAATTCGCCTGGCTATTGAAGTCTATGGCGGTTCGCCCGGTTCGCCCGTTGGTGAACAGTTGCGGAAGTTTGCGTTCGACGTTCGTGAACATCACTACTGATATACAATTATAAGGTTATCCATAGATGTTTGAAAAGTATGTAAACACAGATGTTTTAGAATGATATTGACACAATATTTTCCGCAACAGGGATCTATAAAATTTCCGGCATGCATGAGACCGGATATGACGTCACATATTGACATTCGGTTATGAGTTTGTGCAACACATGGTTTGCTGTATGTATGATTCACTTATTTGAGATACTTTTGTTTAAAAGGCACTACCTGACCGGAAGTAACGGTTGGGGTAGAGGTCATAATATTTTGTGAATTCCGTAAATGATGCAAATCATATTAACCTTCAGTATTATCACAATGTTTGAACAAATAGTAATGTTAAGTATGTCTAATGAAGATGTTATTTTGTATTTTACACTTATGTATTATGGTATGCACTTATAATTTTACCAATTGATGGATAAAATATGTGTATGTTTTAATATCATAAAACCGTAAGTGAGGTTTTTTAGAACTTCCGGTTCACAGGGTAACATGAGACATAATGAAAACCTGAGACACTGAATACCTGATATGATGTATATTTTGGTGCTTTTTTGCACAGGAAGTGGGAGGTTTGTTTGTACACTACTTAAGCATGATGATAAGGTGTGTTTATTGTTCTGAAGAAGTGGGAATTTTATCCCTGAAACATCAAATAAATTGACTTCTTGATTTGATGAAAAATCCTGGCTTATATCCAGCTATATAGCTAGGTGGTTGACTCTAGGAGGGCGGATTCAAAGTGTGACTTTTTATATATACAGTATATATATATATATATCTTTGGATGAAAAAAGGTTCAAAATTTAATTAAACCTTTTCGGGGACAACCTCCTCTTCATCAGCATAACAACACAAAAATAAATTCACACATAAATAAAGCAAGTGAAACAAAACATCTTAATCACACACCTGTGAATTCACTCTGAAGCACCAAAATTACAGTGTTTGGAATGCAAGCCATGCGTTCCAATAGCAATCTAAACCAGAATTGATCAGAGTATTCGTCACTTCCAGTGTGTGCTCGTGTCAAATATCTGTGCCAGCCATATTACACTTTGAAATGTATAAACAAAATTACAATGTGCCATTATAATACATATGTTAAACTCTTGTAATGTGTCAGCAACGATAGTGTAATCTCATACATACTATTTGTTAATCCTAGTTTCGTATTGATTCTTACGCTGCCCACAACACGTAACCCAAGTGGGCGTGGTTCTACATCTTGCATTGAACCCGCCTCTGTGCTGGCCATATGTGTATGCCACAATGTGGGTTGGTTGAGATGCAGGTGATGCATTCCAGCATGTAAGGTATCTGGAAATGACCCCCTATGTCACTTCCGGTCTGTGCCGTGCATATAGGATTAGACCTGCAACTATCTAACCTGGTTATTACCCATTCTCCAATGTTAACAACCATTTGCCCAACATGTAATAGTGCACTGAGACACTTCAAACCTATACACCCAGTGATCTTTATGTCAAATAGTATTCCTCCATAAGATGGGTTTATGCTTTAACGCTTATCTCCACAGTAACATAATATCACATTACAACACGTTATGCAACACGTGTTATCACATTACAACACGTTATGCTTACTATAACACTGCTGGATCATGAGAATATGTTATAAGTCCAGAAAGCCTGGAAAAATAGTTAGTGAAATATAGGATCTGTAACATAGTCCCCATGGTAATACAGTGCAACCTAACTGGTGTGACTGGGAATACTATAGTATGTTTCATACCCTTTGAGGCTATATCAAATGTGGCATTCACAAAGGAAAAATATACATAAAGAAACAAAGAAAAATATAAATTGCTAAAAACAAAAGTAATTCAGTTGCCATTGTTATAACTCATGTGTTTCCTTTTTCCTGGTATTGAGCACCTAGTTTATGCACATTCTATTTAACATCAAAGGTGCGATTACTCAATAGCATAGCCACGCATGAACACTACCATCTATTGGCTAAGTGATACATGACTATGGATTGATACAAATCTGCTTATTAACCAAGGAATATTTGTTTTATTTTTATTACAGGTATCAACTTATTATTGCTGGAAAAAGGGTGACAGATATGACAATATCATACTTAATATGTGAAAATGATATTATTACCAGATTCCTGATTGACCCAGTGTTATTGTCGACAGATAAGACCAGGTTAACACGAATTACCAAACAAAATATTTGTGACTATAAAGGGCAAACCAGAATTGATTAATTCACCTGATTCAGTAATAAAATGTTCAATATAAATGTAGAGAGCATAAATCATATTAATAAAACTGTTTCATATAGGTTTGTTTAATACTTATCAACATTGTGGGATCCTTCACTGGGGTTCAGTGTAAATAGACCCTCTTAGGTTACCCCTGGACCCTCTCTTGCCATTATCCTGACTTGTCTATCTGTTCAACTTAGCCTCCCATCTCCTCTGGATAGGGTGTGGTCATCATGCATGTTCAGTGTGGCCCCTTGTGCCATCTGCTTGTGTTCCCCTCTCCCCCTTTTGTGTGTATTTTATAGAAAGTGCTTAACTCCACCTCAACTGATAAGGTTAGGTTCACATAATTGATTGGCTAACACTAATTACAGATTAATTAACATTTTGTTAATAAGCTAAGATTTAGCAGATAGAATATTTTTCCCTCGGAAGATGGCACTCATCACTAAGCCATAACAGACAAATATGTATTTTGTAAATATATTCTGAAAAACAAGTCAGTATCTCTATTTGACCATTAACCAATGTTGAACCCCACTAATGTTTATAGAAAAAGAGACTAACTGGAACCATGTATGACAAACATGGGGATATTTGTGAATATTTATACCAGTAATATAATGATAGGAATAATGCAGCTATGTTGGGGACCTTGAATATCATAGTAACAAAACATGGATTATTTTGATAAAGTACAAAAACTTCACAGTAAGCAATTATATACTGACAAGCAGCACTAGCTAATAGCTACATATTAATACTGAAAAATAATATATATGTGTATGTGTACCTGAATATATAAGTAAATACACATGATCAATTTTACCCCTATATTATATAGCACAGACATATGTGATTAATATGCAATATCAAAATGGTGAATTATACTGGACAATTGTCCTGACATAATCCCCCTCTCGAGATGACCTGTCACGAGTGAGTGAGACAAGGTAATCTCGATAAATGTCCTTTTATCAGGTACACAGTGATTTAGTATGTGAATGGGGTAAAATTCAACTTATAAAATATTTTAACATTTATTGGTGTAGAAAAATATCAAAAGTCAGTCAACCAATGCCCACTTGTGTATACAGTCTATGTCCCTTTAAGTGGTTGCAATGCTGCATCTCCAAGAAACAAAATAAAGTGAAATGTTTGCAGTTTCTTTCTTCAAGCATCCACATAAACCAAGTTATTGTATAGTGTGTGGTTACTGTCAGGATTATACCACCAGATTGTTTCAGAACAACTTTATTTTTGTGTATGTATGTGGCCTAAGAGAATTTATGCAGCAACTGCATAAGAAATTATTACTCCTCTCACAACTCCTGTAAACTTCTACAAATGTGTGCTGAAACTACATGATGAATTTATGTGGAATACATTGTATATATTAACCATATCTTTACCTGCTGTGCTGAATCAGCCTCTAATACTCTCAAGGATAGAGAGCATATATAAGAACCTATCAATCCATATACAGCATTGTCTGCAAATAGTACTGTTATTATTTCTGAGTGGTTATTCCACCTATCCTATTACAACCTATGTTGTCCCTGCATTATACCTTCTTCCCTATTTAGAAGGTTAGCCGTTACTACATTATTTCACTCTGAGACCTTACATATTCCTATGTGTCTGTAGTAGGGATAATTGTCGCAGTGATATATTCAGAATATTTAAAGGTATAGAAATTGCTATATCTAAAACATATTCTGCAGTTGAGATCTACCAAAATAAGATATATAGAGCTGAATCCTGACAGGTATATGCCCATAATAAAAGAGTGACCTATTACTGTGGTCATATAACTTAAATGGTTGTATGGGGGACCTTTCACGCCTATACCCAATGGATGAATACATACATCCGGGCGTGTGTGGCTCAAAACCCTTGACACCACAGTACCCGCACCCCTGGTATGTAGTGCAAGGAGATAATCTGTAATCAAGGTGACTGAAGGTATGGAGAGAGGGGTTTTCTTTATTTGCTAGCACCACCTGAACCGGGTACCACTTGTATCAATAGGTAACTGGAGTGTTAACATTCTCATGGTGACTACTTAGGATGCGAGTGTAACCCCTGACACACCTGGATCTTTGGATAGTCCTGTGCATGTACAGGGTAAAGGTATTATGCAGAACAGACATACCCCATCCTGAGTTAAGTTCACCACTTTCCCCTTGTGTGATATACTCCACCTATGATTGCACCCCAAGTTTGTGACTCCAACCTATATCAGTGATTTGAAATCAGGTGGTGAATTTAAACCTCATGAGTATATTTTCCCCAGCCTGTATATCCATTCAGCCTCTCGACGAGCAATGCTTTATTTCTATCGCCACCTCTATCCAATCTGGGTATGTGGTCGATCAAGATGTAACGAATGGATGATACTTTATATGACATTTGGGCACAATGCCATGTGACAGGTTGTTCCAATTCCCCTTTGTCCAATGCCAACCGTATTGCTCGTCTATGGTTTGCCATTCTTTTGTGGAGTGTCCCGATGGTTTTCCCCACATAAAATTGGGAACATGGGCAAAATAACATATACTACATGCATAGTATTTCAGGAAAATGAGTGTCCAGTGGTATATGTCTGGTTAGTGTGCGGGTGGTGGAATGTTTTAGTGGCTATGAGACAATTGCATGTAGTGCACCCAAAACATCGATATGAACCTCTGATATTAACTATTGCTGTAGTCATATAACTCCGTTTAGAGTCAGTTTTGACCAACATATTGCGCAAATTGGTCCCCCTTCTGTAGGCCACCATGGGAACCAAATTGTAGGCAAACGGGAGTTTGGGGTTAGAGGTGACCAGCGGCCAATGTGTCCGCAAGATCTTTCCAGCATCTGTGGTCTTCAGTGCAAAAGTGGTAGCCATGATCATTCTTTTAACTTCTGTTGTTATTGCTTCCTTATCAATGAGAGCTTGTTGCGTGAGAGATGAAACTTCCTCCAATGTGTCGTTGATAACTTGTGGTTTATATCCTGGTTGTAGTAACCTTGTTTGAATCTGCTTCAATTGGGAGACCCCTGTGGCACTGTTTGAGTTATTGTGCATCGTTCTAATCATCTGTGAGATCCAAAAAATGAATTTCTCTGGTGTTGTATATCATTTTGTGTCCGTGTCCGTGTCCTGTGGTGTCCGTGTTATTAAACAAGTTGAACCATTCCACGAGCCTCTATTGACCCCCACGGCAGACCAAGAAGACATTGTCAATATATCTTACCTAGAAGACAATTAAGGAATGGTCACTGCTCCAAAGGTGTTCATTTTCGCACTGGGACATAAAAATGTTGGCAAAGGATAGGGCCGTGTTTGACCATATCCCTGTGCCTGCCACTTGGAGGTAGAATTTCTGTTCAAACCGGAAATAATTTTTGTGTAGACAAAATTCAATGAGGGTCAACAGAAACTCAATGGGTGGACCAACATAATGTGTGCCCTGTGTGAGGTGCTCCCTGACAACTAGCAATCTGTTGGCTGTTTGGATCAGCCAAAAGGATTGAACTTCAATCCTATTGGCTGATTGCATCACCCAATAGGATTTTTCCTACCTTAATTCCGATTGGCTGATAGAATTCTATCAGCCAATCGGAATTGAAGGGACGCCATCTTGGATGATGTCACTTAAAGGAACCTTCATTTGTCTTTAGTCATCAGAAGAAAAGGATGCTCCGTGTCGGATGTCTTGAAGATGGAGCCGCTCCGCGCTGGATGGATGAAGATAAAAGATGCCATCTGGATGAAGACTTCTGCCCTAAAATCAAATAGTAGAAACAGCACACTTGTGTCTTCTTTAGTGGGGCACGGAGTAACAGACTTGCCAAGTCTCTGCAGCATCCACAAATTTCAAAAAAACTCCAGCCACCAGCTTCATTAAAAGACCTTTATTTTCTCATTCTGGGTCCCAATATATACAACGTTTCAAGCCTGCACTAGGCTCTCAGTCATGTACATTTTAATTATACAGGTTCCTGCTTTTTATACCTTCACCTGTTGATTATTCACCTGCTATTCATTAACCCATTCCGCAAAAAAACAACAACTATTGCAATTGCAACAGTGACATCTTGTGGATGAAAAGCATAGTACATCAATTCTTAAATTCATGATGTCTTTTTATGTTTTTCAATAGAATAGGTGAACAACATCTGTATATCATTAAAACATAAAACATAAAAACCTATATACAATATAAAAGAGGAGCATAAAATCCAAACATCTACAATGCCAAAACAGTCTGCAGAGTACATTTTCATCATTAAAGAATGTATCATTAAACAGAATGTATATTATTAAGGAAATTTTGCTTTAAAGAGAAACTTTTTTCTTCTTTCTTTATTTTCACATAGCACAACTTGCTATCCAAAATTCTTTATATGTATATGTGAGCAAAGTGTATTCTCCTGACCTATCCATATGTGATATAAAAAACAATTAATAAAAATTAATAAAACAGACTCCAGTCAAAGTCTTTATTCAGACCCTTGGGGGTTAGGAAATCTAGTTTGTAAATCCAGAACATCTCCCTAGTTTTTAGGAGATGTTCCCTATCACCCCCCTCCTTGGTTTCATTACCTGGTCTATGACTAGAAATCTAAACTGACTGATGTTGTGACCTGCAGAGAGGAAGTGAGAGGACACTGGAGCCTCTTTATTCTTGCATCTTATGTTGGATTTATGTTCTGTTATCCTCTCCCTTACCTCTCTGCAGGTCTCGCCAATATAGATAAGTCCACATGGACACTTAATCATGTAAATAGCAAAAGTTGTTAAAACACCAGCAATCTTTCGACTAAACCTGTTATGTTGTGTTACAAATATCACATTATTCGCACCCTTCTTGCCTGTTGGTTTTTGGCCTTGTCCAGAACCACCCTCCACATTTGCTAATTGTTCTACTATTAATTTTCTTGGATATTTCCTTGCATTAAATTTGTTAGCCATTTCTCCTAATCTTTGCTTGCATTTATTGCCATCTGAAACAATCCTCTTTACTCTAGTGAACTGGCACTTGGGTATTGCCCTGAACACACTCTCTGGATGGCAACTGCCATATTGCAGCAAATTATTCTTGTCACTTTTTTTGTATATAGGTCAGTTTCCAAAAAACCTCTATCCTTATAAACATAAGTATCCAAGTACTCTATACCCACTTCACTCATGTTTAAGCTAAACTTCAGTCCCTTTACTGAACAACTCAGATCTTTTATGAATGATAATAGGCTACCAACGTCGCCCCCCCACACGCCAAACACGTCATCAATAAATCTCCACCAGGAGACACCATACAGTTGGAAAGAGGTGTTAGAGTACACAAAGTGTTCCTCAAAACTATTCATGAATATGTTGGCGTATGTGGGGGCAACGTTGTAGCCCATCGCTGTCCCCTGTTTCTGAAGGTAATAAGAGTCCATGAATAAAAAATAATTTTGATGCAATATGATAGTCAGCAGATCTATTAGAAATCCAATTTCTTTAGGAGTATAATTGCTATCAGTTTTTAAAATATTTTCTACTGCTGCAATTCCACTTGTATGCTTAATAGAAGTATACAAGCTGGAAACATCCAGTGTGAATAATATGCATTTGTCGCCAACCTGTCCCAAATCTTTAAGTTTAGACAAAAAATCATTTGTATCCTTTACATAGGAAGTTGTCTTTTGTATTAAGGGCTGTAACACTTTGTCTAAAAAAACAGAAATATTTGAGAATACAGAGCCTATTCCGGCCACAATAGGGCGCCCAGGGGGTTTATTTATGGCTTTATGGATTTTGGGTAACACATAAATAACAGGTCTGATGGGATTTTTCTCAAATAAAGCATCCTTAATTTTTTCTGAAATTATATCCCTCTTAACTGCTAGTTGTAATACATTCTCTATCTCTTTGTTAATCTGGCTAGTGGGGTCCCTAGATAATTTCTCATATACCTGACTATCCGCTAGTTGGCGTTCAATTGCTTCTATGTAGTCAGATCTATTAAGTACAACCACATCCCCACCCTTGTCCGCCTCCTTAATAATTATATCAGTATTATCCCTTAGTGACTGAATTGCTAATTTGTCTTTTTTGTTTTTTTGTACCAATTTCCTTTTTGTTTCTTTTTTAAACAAATTATTAATTTCTCTCTGAACAAGGTTCATGTAAGTTGTAACACTATGGGTAGTTGTAGGTGTAAATTTACTTTTTTTGTTTATTCCAAAATCTTTAACATTATTAAATCTAATATTATTATTTTTTTTTTTTTTTTTTTTTTATTTTTTTTTTGGATGATCCTTTGAATGATTTCACAGTTTTTCAAGATTTGCACAGATTTTTCAGAAAATTAAAATTAAAGATAACTTTTTCTTTACAGAAAGACACACACGCAATGGTTACACAAAAAGATAATATTAGATTTAATAATGTTAAAGATTTTGGAATAAACAAAAAAAGTAAATTTACACCTACAACTACCCATAGTGTTACAACTTACATGAACCTTGTTCAGAAAGAAATTAATAATTTGTTTAAAAAAGAAACAAAAAGGAAATTGGTACAAAAAAACAAAAAAGACAAATTAGCAATTCAGTCACTAAGGGATAATACTGATATAATTATTAAGGAGGCGGACAAGGGTGGGGATGTGGTTGTACTTAATAGATCTGACTACATAGAAGCAATTGAACACCAACTAGCGGATAGTCAGGTATATGAGAAATTATCTAGGGACCCCACTAGCCAGATTAACAAAGAGATAGAGCATGTATTACAACTAGCAGTTAAGAGGGATATCATTTCAGAAAAAATTAAGGATGCTTTATTTGAGAAAAATCCCATCAGACCTGTTATTTATGTGTTACCCAAAATCCATAAAGCCATAAACAAACCCCCTGGGCGCCCTATTGTGGCCGGAATAGGCTCTGTATTCTCAAATATTTCAGTTTTTTTAGACAAAGTGTTACAGCCCTTAATACAAAAGAAAACTTCCTATGTAAAGGATACAAATGATTTTTTGTCTAAACTTAAAGATTTGGGACAGGTTGGCGACAAATGTATATTATTCACACTGGATGTTTCCAGCTTGTATACTTCTATTAAGCATAAAAGTGGAATTGCAGCAGTAGAAAATATTTTAAAAACTGATAGCAATTATACTCCTAAAGAAATTGGATTTCTAATAGATCTGCTGACTATCATATTGCATCAAAATTATTTTTTATTCATGGACTTTTATTACCTTCAGAAACAGGGAACAGCGATGGGCTCCAACGTAGCCCCCACATACGCCAACATATTCATGAATAGTTTTGAGGAACACTTTGTGTACTCTAACACCTCTTTCCAACTGTATGGTGTCTCCTGGTGGAGATTTATTGATGACGTGTTTGGCGTGTGGGGGGCGACGTTGGTAGCCTATTATCATTCATAGAAGATTTGAATTGTTCAGTAAAGGGACTGAAGTTTAGCTTAAACATGAGTGAAGTGGGTATAGAGTACTTGAATACTTATGTTTATAAGGATAGAGTTTTTTTGGAAACTGACCTATATACAAAAAAAATGACAAGAATAATTTGCTGCAATATGGCAGTTGCCATCCAGAGAGTGTGTTCAGGGCAATATCCAAGAGCCAGTTAACTAGAGTAAAGAAGATCGTTTCAGATGGCAATAAATGCAAGCAAAGATTGGGAGAAATGGCTAACAAATTTATTGCAAGGAAATATCCAAGAAAATTAATAGTAGAACAATTAGCAAATGTGGAGGGTGGTTCTGGACAAGGCCAAAAACCAACAGGCAAGAAGGGTGAAAATAATGTGATATTTGTAACACAACATAACAGGTTTAGTCAAAAGATTGCCAGTGTTTTAAAGAAACACTGGCATATAATAAGGGAATGCAATCCACAGGTTGAAGAATGTAAAAAGGAACCGATGGTGGCATATAAGAGAAATAGAAGTATTAAGGATTTGATTGTACATACTGACATAGGCTCTGGAAAGAGAAATGTCCAACTAACAATAGGTAGCAGTAATAATGGCTGCTATCCATGTTTGAGCTGCAGCCATTGTAGCTCCATGATAAAAGGGAAATACTTTTATCATCCAACCAGTGGAAGAAAGTTTACAATAAATAAACACTTTACATGCAGAACAACTTTTGCTATTTACATGATTAAGTGTCCATGTGGACTTATCTATATTGGTGAGACCTGCAGAGAGATAAGGGAGAGGATAACAGAACATAAATCCAACATAAGATGCAAGAATAAAGTGGTCCAGTGTCCTCTCACTTCCTCTTTGCAGGTTACAACATCAGTCAGCTTAGATTTCTAGTCATAGACCAGGTAATGAAACCAAGGAGGGGGGTGATAGGGAACATCTCCTAAAAACTAGGGAGATGTTCTGGATTTACAAACTAGATTGCCTAACCCCCAAGGGTCTGAATAAAGACTTTGACTGGAGTCTGTTTTATTAATTTTTATTAATTGTTTTTAATATCACATATGGATAGGTCAGGAGAATACACTTTGCTCACATATACATATAAAGAATTTTGGATAGCAAGTTGTTGTGCTATGTGAAAATAAAGAAAGAAGAAAAAAGTTTCTCTTTAAAGCAAAATTTCCTTAATAATATACATTCTGTTTAATGATACATTCTTTAATGATGAAAATGTACTCTGCAGACTGTTTTGGCATTGTAGATGTTTGGATTTTATGCTCCTCTTTTATATTGTATATAGGTTTTTATGTTTTATGTTTTAATGATATACAGATGTTGTTCACCTATTCTATTGAAAAACATAAAAAAACATCATGAATAAAGAATTGATGTACTATGCTTTTCATCCACAAGATGTCACTGTTGCAATTGCAATAGTTGTGTTTTTTTGTAGAATGGGTTAATGAATAGCAGGTGAATAATCAACAGGTGAAGGTATAAAAAGCAGGAACCTGTATAATTAAAATGTACATGACTAAGAGCCTAGTGCAGGCTTGAAACGTTGTATATATTGGGACCCAGAATGAGAAAATAAAGGTCTTTTAATGAAGCTGGTGGCTGGAGTTTTTTGAAATTTGTGAAGACTTCTGCCCGTCTGGAGGACCCCTTCTGCCCGGTTGGGTGAAGACGTCTCACGGTAGGGTGATCTGCATGGGGTTAGTGTTAGGTTTTTTTAAGGGGAGATTGGGTGGGTTTTAGAGTAGGGTTGGTTGTGTGGGTGGTGGGTTTTAATGTTGGGGGGGAATTGTTTTTTTTTTTTTTACAGGTAAAAGAGCTGATTACTTTGGGGCAATGCCCCGCAAAAGGCTTTAAGGGCTATTTGTAATTTAGTGTAGGGTAGGGCTTTTTTTTTATTTTGGGGGCTTTTTTATTTGTTAGGGGGATTAGAGTATGTGTAATTAGTTTAAAATTCTTGTAATTATTGTATTATTTTCTGTAATTTAGTGTTTGTTTTTTTTCCGTACTTTAGATAATTTTTTTAAATTGTAATTAATTGAATTTAGTTTAGGTAATTAATTTAATTATAGTTTAGTGTTAGGTGTAATTGTTACTTAGGTTAGGTTTTATTTTACAGGTAAATTTGTCTTTATTTTAACTAGGTAGTTATTAAATAGTTAATAACTATTTAATAACTATTGTACCTAGTTAAAATAAATACAAAGTTGCCTGTAAAATAAAAATAAACCCTAGCTACAATGTAATTATTAGTTATACTGTAGCTAGCTTAGGGTTTATTTTATAGGTAAGTATTTAGTTTTAAATAGGAATTATTTAGTGAATTGTAGTGATTGTATTTAGATTTATTGTAATTATATTTAAGTTGGGGGGGGTTAGACTTAGGTTTAGGGGTTAATAACTTTATTATAGTGGTGGCGACGTTGTGGCAGCAGATTAGGCGTTAATAAATGTAGTTAGGTTGCGGCAACATTGGGGATGGCAGATTAGGGGTTAATAAATATAATGTAGGCTTCAGCGATGTTGGGGGCGGCAGATTAGGGGTTTATAAGTATAATATAGGTGAGGTGGCGGCGTTGTCAGGAGCGGCAGATTAGGGGTTAATAAGTGTAAGTTTACGGGTGTTTAGACTTGGGGTTCATGTTAGGGTGTAGACATAAAAAGTATTTCCCCATAGGAATCAATGGGGCTGCGTTAGGAGCTGAAAGCTGCTTTTTTTGCAGGTGTTAGGTTTTTTTTTAGCCGGCTCTCCCCCATTGATTCCTATGGGGAAATCATGCACGAGCACGTTTAGCCAGCTCACTGCTAACTTAAGCAGCGCTGGTATTAGAGCGAGATGTGGAGCTAAATTTTGCTCTTCGCTCACTTTTTGCAGCTAACGCCGGGTTTCTTAAAACCCGTAATACCAGCGCTGTCTGCAAGTGAGCGGTGAGATTAAACTGCTCGTTAGCACCGCACCCCTGTTAACGCAAAACTCGTAATCTAGGTGAATTACATTTGACTTCTATTATAAGTTTTGCTTCATCTTTTTAGTATCCTATGTTGAAGGAGCAGGAAAGCACTACTATGAGCTAGCTGAACACATCAGTAAGCCAATAGGGGTATATATGTGCAACCAGCAATCAGCAGTTAGCTTCCAGCTCCTGAACCTTCCAATGTATGCTTTTCAACAAAGGACACCAAGAAAAATAAGCAAATTAGATAAAAGAAACAAATTGGAAAGTTGTTTAAAATGGTATGCTCTGTCTGAATCATAAAGGAAAACATTTAAAGTATCATTTTCCCTCAATACAAACTGTATGGTACATCTATCTCTACCATGTACTATCTATATAGGAAAATACTTTCTTTAACATCAAAATACTAAGAAGGTGATTACTGTAAATAAATTGATCTATTCATATTGTAGTAGAGTCATGAGCATATATAGTTGTATATATATGTATATAGTGATTTAAATTGCTATATGCCTAAATTGCTAAGAAGATAAACCAAACCATATGATTTTTTAATAGATTGAACAACAATTTTTTGTTAGAAAATACACAGGATGCACAATAAGCTCGCAGACTGTAGCACTCCATTCCACTGTTATGGCATCCTACTACATGTAAGAATAGTATTAGTACATGGTCTTCAGTGAAAAGTTTGGGTGTTGGAAAACTTTAACAAGTTTTTTTCCCCCTAGTGTCAGTTAAAGAAACAGTATACTGTAAAATAGTTTTCCCTTGATGTGTTTCCAATGACTTGTTATACTAGCAGCAGAGTATGAAATTTATGATAAATTGCTTGTTTGAGTTTGAGTTGAGCAGTTTTTGTTCTTTGGCACCACAAACCATTAAAATGGGTTCAGCTTGCAGGGAAATCAGATCTCCTTATTTTATTACTTTCTGTATACCAAATTCCAATACTTAGGGCCTTAATGACAGCTGCTTCTTAACTCTTTGCCACCTCTGAGGTGGCGAAGAGAAAACACCACAAACTGGCTTGCTCGGGGTAATTGACAGACAGGCCCGGCGCTTGCATAAGGCAAGCTAGACAACTGCCTTAGGGAAGCAACAGTGTGTTTTTTTTACACATTTTATCAGTGGCAACTGTGGCGGAACTGCCAGGGTTCCAAAAGTTGCATAATCCATTTGTGACCGGGCCCTGGAGATCTTCCACTGCCAGCAGCACCCTTCCCTCTAAGGTGCCTGGAACTAACTCGGCACTAAATTAAGCAGTGCCGGTATAAACTCCTCCTCCAACCGCGCTCTGCCACTCACCACTTCCTCCTCTTCCATCCCGGCCGGTTACACAAAATAGTCCGGTTGGGCTTCAAGAGCTGTCCGTTATTAGTGCAAACTGCCAGGGTAAGGATAGGCTCCTCCATCCTATTGTGTGTGTCACGGTCCCAGTCCTCAATCCTTCCTTGGCGGCTCTGAGTGTGAGTACCGGGTTGAAGAAGGTGTGTTTATTAATATTTCAGTACAGGTGCAGAATAATCTCAAGTTGTTGATTAGTGGAATTGTTGGGGGTGCTACTAAAGGCTTTATGCCTGCCGCAGTAAGGCCCTGGATGTATACCATTAACTTAGCCCTGAGCTGCAGGTGACTTTAGGTAGGCCATCAAAATTTGCTTTATTTACATACAGTATATAGAAGTGTTTTTACTTATGCAAAAATATTGTATGCCAGGCTAGGGGAAGTTTAGCTTTCGTTTAAAGCCATTTCAATACATTTTAAGAGCTAGCACTAGTAAAATCTACTAAATATGGCTAGATTTACAACTTTACAAGTGGTGCTCTAAAGCAACATTTTGATCTGTGCTAACTTGCCAACAGGGTTGCTAGAGAAAGTGCCTACAGTACAGTTAAGTATATACACTCTGCCACCTGCCACTGCCAGCAGCACCCTTCCCTAAGATGGTGGGGATGAGTGTAGTTGGGGGGGAGGGAAGAGCTGTTTGGGAGGGATCAGGGGGTGGGAGGTGTCAGGGGGAGATATATCTCTACACTACAGCTAAAATTAACCTTACAAGCTATCTGATTAACCCCTTCACTGCAGGGAATAATAGAAGTGTGGTGTTTGCAGCTGCAATTAGCGGCCTTCTAATTACTTCTAACCAATGACAAAGCCATGCATGTCTGCTATTTCTGAACAAAGGGGTTTCCCTTTTTACAATCATTTGTGCCATTATAGCACAAGCGGTATGTAAATAATTTCAGTGAGAAACCCAAAGTTAGTGAAAAAGTTAACAATTTTATTTTTATTTGATTGCATTTGCTGGTGAAATGGTGGCATGAAACATACCAAAATGGGCGTAGATCAATACCTTGGATTGTCTACTTAAAATATATATAGTTTTGATAGGTAAATAAAAAAATAAGGCTCTATGTCTGTTTAAATAGAGTGATTACAAAACTGCTAAAATCTTCAGTATTTATCTGAAATTCCCAGTAGAGAAGGGGTTAAATAAAAAAAAATCCCCTTTCACTTGCAAAATAAGTCTTCAGTTTCTTCTGGCCATCAACAATTCCTTCAGTTGTATTGCCGCATGGACAAGATCTGCCTAATATAATAATAGTACACAACTGCTTGAACTTTTTTTGGATGTTTACAGTTCTGGAAGTTTGCCACAGGAATAGTGTCTGTTGATAATTGTTCTCCAAAATCATTACATCTTCTGAAAAATGGTAATAATATTACAAAGCAAATTAAAAAAAAAAAACTAACTTTTCTAACATGGTTTTACATACTGGTTTAATGTTGTACATTGCAAGACTTGTCTTTAAAAAATCCAAATAGACCAGGAAAATTATTTCTGTATTGGAGGTTCAGTTTTATAAGTCTTTAAAGACTAAGACATGTATGGACTTTCACAGTACAGTTCATCAATATAAAAGTGTGTATATAAAAGTAGTAAGAGGAACCTCCATCTTAAAAGAGATTAATATATAGCAGTGACATTTGTAATTTCCCTTAATATGCTTCTTTTTTTTTTTTTTAGATGAGCTCACCCTAATCAGCAGTGCAGAGGCTGACATCTGCAAAGCGACACCTAATCACTCTACAAGCAGGGGACATCTTTATAATGTTGTGTTAAATCTTGTAAATATACTTTATGCTTTCAAATCTGTTAATTTGTCATCATTTTCCAGTAAAGATATTGTAAAATAGCAGTGAAAAGAGGAAAACAGAAGCGCCACATGGCCCAATATTGTAGAAAATATTTTGATATAGTGAAGGTGAAATGGTTGCACTCACATGAGATCAGACACCCCTAGTGGTGTAGAAAGAGTAGTCTGGGGTCATAAGCAGTCACCCAGAATACTGTAGAGGACGATACAAAGCACAAAAGGGTGCCTATATGGCCTAGTAAAACAATGATGTAGTAATGAGAAACACCCACATTTGGAGGAGCACCTCCCTTGGTGCTACAGAGGCGAGCTGGGATCAATATGGTCACCCAGTAGACAATCACCGGCAGTCAGGAACTCTCACTGGTCCAGCAGCGGATTAAGGGTTTAAACGGTATTGAACAAGCAGGCAGAAAGTGGTAAGTAACAAAAAGATTAAAAAATAGAAACGCGTTTCTCAGCCAGCAAAGGCTGTTTCATCAGGCTTAGTAAAAAGAATATAAAATATGATACAAACACTTGCTATATATGCCATGCAAACAATCCAATTAGATAATTAGTATAATGAGCTACACCTGAAGTGGGAGTTACCAAATCCACATGCTGGATAGATCATAGCCTATCACAAGAGGATTAGTATTTACTAAAAGTTCAACACAGTTCAAACAATATATTGACAAGAAAATACCATAAATACAATGCCAAAATGTAAATTCATCAGTATTAGACAGGTCAAAAACACCATCTTGGGTTTTAGTTCTAAATTGTCAAATAAAAAAATATAAAACGATCAACCATGGATATAATAGAAAAATCAACTTAAAATCTCTGTGTTGGTTGAGAGCTTATGAGAGCTACCTTGTCTCGTGTCAAAATGTAAATAGTATCCTACCTTGGTCCTTGCTAATAATGATACAAAATGGTGTTCCTGCAGATTGAGAGATATTAGTGTACTTCACTTGTGAGTGCAATTGTCATACATGTCAAAAATGGACAGCCTCTGATATCAGCTACAAAAGCAAAGATAGTAGGTAGATGCAGCGCTCTCAGCTGATTCAGCAAGGAGTGTGTTTAGTAACTGTATCCGTCAAGATGTATTTAGTATGTTGATTACTTGCTTACAGCAAGCTTTATCGGTAATCACTCAGTGCTTGGGTAGAATGTGTGGGTGTTAAGACGTGATGACGCGATGGGTGTATGACTAGCGTTAGTAAGATTACAAAACTGTTGAATGATTGGCCTAAAGGCTGTGACACACTGCAAGCGATGCGGCGCGAGGCAAAGCAGCTGCTTTGCTCCGCGTCGCATCACTTCTGAAGTTCAAATATTTCATCTCTGAGCGCTTAGCTACGCGACCTGACGCAGCAGAGTGCTCAGAGATGAAAAGGCAAGACACACTGAGCACGCACAGCTGCATCTACACGCTGTGTGTCGCTCTGCTTGCAGTGTGTCACAGCCTTTAAAGTGAAGACGTCAAAAAGTGGGCGGGGCTAGAACGGCTCAATGTCGGAGATGACCCATATGTACCGCGGTACCAGTATGGAATGTTTAACACAGATCACTGTCAGCAAAATAACAACAAATGTGTATGTGGTGACAAAAGAAAGATGCCCCCAATGTCTGCATCGCTATTAAAGTTTGACAGTGTGAGTGAAAATGCGGCAAAGAAACTTATGTGTTGAAATAGTGACAAGTAACTAGTATATATAAAAAGATAAAGTATATAGGTATTAAAGCATTGGTCGGGTGCATCAACAATTAACAGAGTGATAGATACATTGAGTGATTGGCCAAAAAACTCAGGGCGTGAGAACAGTGGGAGGTACTACAGCCCATCTTGGTAAGTGTGGCTTAAGATAGTCTGATTACTATACGGAAATGATTTCCAAAAATTCTCTATCTTGTGACATATGGGTGATCAGCTCACTCTTTAAGCAATGATGATCAGTAAAGGATAAATCGTAACTAAATGTTCATAAATATAGGTAATAGAGAGCTGTTGCCCTACTGATCCACTCAAGAGGAAGAGATAATATATATGACAAACTAACAGTGATTGGGGATATGTGTTGGACACTAAACGAGGGTGTATTCTGAGGAGCTATGTGATCCTATATGTGTATATATATATATATATATATAAGCATAATGTACATGTATATTTCTACTAGTTTCACAGTTATCTATATTGTATATCAGTGTGTAGAAAAAGGGAAAACCTATCTGAGTGTATCATGTAGTGAATGGTATTATTGTAGGGATTGGGTATCTCTATTGCTGCTGTGAGAGATAATAGCTCTAGTGTCCTATGGATACAAAAAATGGTACAGTGAGGAGGGGTGGATATATAGGGGTAAGGGTAAAAGGTAAAGATGGGAACAAGGGAAAGAGGGGGTGGTATTTTAGTGAGACTCGGTCATCAATAGAATGTGAAGATTCCAAATATGTCTCTATATTTGTATAGTGTAAAAAGGTGCGCCAACTAGTGGTGTATAGCTAATTATTAATGAAAGTGTTTACTATAAACATAGTGGTGATGATCAAGTGTATACTTGCGAGGGGAGATAAATAGTGGTGTAAACATACAATAAATACAATATCAGAGCAACTCTGAGTGAAATAAGTGATTGTGCAGTAATTATGGGGTGTTTCTAAGTTATACAGAAGGGAGTGGAGATGTGTTAGGTTTGGAATATTAGGAATATTCCTAAACATAGTGTCAGACAGCCAAAAAATAAAAAGAGTCAATGGTTATAAAGGTCATATTAGTGACACTCAAATATCAAATGCTGCAAAGATGATGTTTTTGACCTGTCATAATACTGATGAATTTACATTTTAGCATTTAATTTATGGTATTTTCTTGTCAATATATTGTTTGAACTGTGCTTTTAGTAAATACTAATCCTCTTGTGATAGGCTATGATTTATCCAGCATGTGTATTTGGTAACTCCCACTTCAGGTGTAGCTCATTATACTAATTATCTAATTGGATTGTTTGCATGGCCTATATAGCAAGTGTTTGTATCATATGTTATATTCTTTTCACTAAGCCTGATGAAACAGCCTTTGCTGGCAGAGAAATGCGTTGCTATCTTTTAATCTTTTAAATAAAGTAAGTTTTGTTACTTACCACTTGCTGCCTGCTTGTTCCATACCTTTTAAACCCTTAATCCGCTGCTGGACCAGTGAGAGTTCCTGACTGCCGGTGATTGTCTACTGGGTGACCATATTGATCCCAGCTCGCCTCTGTAGCACCAAGGGAGGTGCTCCTCCAAATGTGAGTGTTTTTCATTACTACATCAATGTTTTACATTGGCAATACTAGGCCATATAGGCAACCTTTTGTGCTTTGTATAGTCCGCTACAGACCATTACACATCCACCGGAGGCCAGTCTTCTGGGTGACTGCTTATGACCCCAGACTACTCTTTCTACACCACTAGGGGTGTCTGATCTCATGTGAGTGCAACCATTTCACCTTCACTATAGCAAAATATTTTCTACAATATTGGGCCATGTGGCGCTTTTCTTTTCCTCTTTTCACTGCAGATTACTGATTCTGGGTCGCGGCCTTGAACCTCCACAGACAGCTGCCTTGATTGTGCCAACTGACTTACCCACATCATTACCATCTACAAGTTATTTAAGGACTTTTCTTTTTATTTACTGTAGTATATGTATTTTTTTACTTTTTATCCACTATTGTGCATATTGATATACTAGTGCTACTATACATATTGCCACCATTGTGCAGAAACTACCTGTGTACTCTTTTAAGGGTGCCCCTATTATATTTTTTAATATTGTAAAATAGGTTGATTTTAATTTTATAGCCTGTGTATCTTTTAATAAATCTCTTGTTTATATATACTATTTGTTGCTTTATTTTGTTTTCCTTATTAGCAAGCACAATAAAATATTTTATTACATTATAATTTTGCAGATTATAGCATGTTCTAGGGCAGGATACATAAACCTCAATGTTTGGCCTTGTTACAGACACACAAGGTTAAAATGGCAATCAAAGGTTAATTTCCCACATCTGTTAGATCTCAAGTGGATGCAATGAGCAGGCTAGATACTGAGCCATGGGGAGCAGAAAAGAACTGTCAAACTGTAACAAGGTAATAAACCTTTATAAAGATGGAAAAGGATATAAAAAGATATCCAAAGCCTTAAAATGCCAGTCAGTACTGTTCAATCACTTATTAACCCCTTAACAACCTTGCTGTCCTGGGCCTCTCTCTGCCACAATCTCGCTAAAAGTAGCGAGATTGCGCTATTTCTGCATGCCCCATGAGTGGGGCAGTGCAGAAATAGATGGGCAGAGTTACCGATGCAGAGAGGGCCACTCTATGGCCCTCTCTGCATCAGACAGTGGTGGTGACGATCGTTGGTGGTGTGGGAGGGTTAGGAGGGAGGCAGCAGGGCAGCCCGTCGCTGGAGGGGGCGGGAGGGGGGCAGGAGCGAGTGGTACTGCTACGCTATGGAAAAAAAATGTTTAGAGCAGTGTACAGCAGCAGTGAGTGGGAAGGATGGAGGGGGCTCCTATATTGGAAATAGGATTAGAGGGTGGGAAAGCGATCTGGGACGGGGGTAGGGTAATGAGGGGGGTGGCAGCTACACTACAGAAAATAATGTATATTGGGGGTTTTTAATAAGCAAAATAAATATAAATTTCAGCAAACTGGGTACTGGCAGACAGCTGCCAGTACCTAAGATGGCAGACAATAGGTAGAGGGGGAAGGTTTGGATAGCTGTTTGGGGAGGGATCAGGGAGGTTGGGGGTTAAGGGGGGATCTTACACTGAAGAAGCTAGAAAAATAAAAATAATTATTTTATTTTAAAAAATCCTTATATTTTAATACTGGCAAACTTTCTGCCAGTACTTAAAGTAGTGGGAAGGATGGAGGGGGCTCCTATATTGGAAATAGGATTAGAGGGTGGGAAAGCGATCTGGGACGGGGGTAGGGTAATGAGGGGGGTGGCAGCTACACTACAGAAAATAATGTATATTGGGGGTTTTTAATAAGCAAAATAAATATAAATTTCAGCAAACTGGGTACTGGCAGACAGCTGCCAGTACCTAAGATGGCAGACAATAGGTAGAGGGGGAAGGTTTGGATAGCTGTTTGGGGAGGGATCAGGGAGGTTGGGGGTTAAGGGGGGATCTTACACTGAAGAAGCTAGAAAAATAAAAATAATTATTTTATTTTATAAAATCCTTATATTTTAATACTGGCAAACTTTCTGCCAGTACTTAAAGGAACATTAAACACTTTGAGATGATAATAAAAAATGTTAAATCATATATAGAAATAAACCTCTGCAATATACTTTCATTATTTATTTTGTCCCCTTTTCCTGTAATTCCATTCTGAAATTGTGAGCTGTTCAGTTCCTGTTAGAAATGAAAGTACAGAACACTGTTATTTTCCACACAGCCATTGGCTGCACACTCTAGTGACCTATTTATAACTGTTTCTAATTGGCCACAGCAGAGAAGGTAACCTAAGCCACAACATGGCAGCTCCCATTGTTTTAGACACCAAAACTTAACACAATATTTAAACAGCTAATAAAACTTTAAAAATACATCTACATGTTATTCTCATGCTAATCTTTTCTTTGAATGTTTCATTTTATCTAGCATTGATTTAGTGTTTAATGTCCCTTTAAGATGGGGAGACCATTGGGGGTGGGGAGGGAAGAGAGCTGTTTTAGAGGGATCAGGTAGGGATCAGGGGGTAGGAAGTGTCAGGTGGGAGGGTAATCTCTACACTAAAGCTAACATTAACCTTACAAGCTACCTGAATAACCCCTTCACTGCTGGGAATAATAAAAGTGTGGTGCGCAGCTGCAATTAGAGGCCTTCTAATTACCAAAAAGCAATGGCAAAGCCATATATGGCTGCTATTTCTGAATTAAGGGGATCCCAGAGAAGCTTTTACAACCATTTGTGCCATGATTGCACAAGCTGTTTGTAAATAATTTCAGTGAGAAACCTAAAGTTTGTGAAAAGTTAACAACATTTTTTTTTATTTGTTCCCATTTGGCGGTGAAATGGTGGCATGAAATATACCAAAATGGGCATAGATCAATACTTTGGGTTGTCTACAAAAAATGTATTTATTTTTGATAGGTAAATAAAAAAAGGCTCTATTTTTGTTTAAATGTAGTGATGGCAAAAATGCTCTGGTCTTTTGGAGGAAGTTTCAAGCAGCACAATCCAACGATACTTGAACAAAAATGAGCTGCATGGTCGAGCTGTAGGAAGCCTTTACCGCTCCAATGCCACAAAAAAGCCCAGTTACAATATGCCAGGCAATACCTTGACATGCCTCACAGCTTCTGGCACACTGTAAGTTGGAGTGACAAGACCAAAATAGAGCTTTATGGTCACAACCATAAGCACTATGTATATTTGGAGAGGGGTCAACAAGGCATATAGCAAAAAGAATATCATCCCCAATGTGAAGCATGTTGGTGGCTCAGTGATGTTTTGGGGGGAGTGTGAGCTCTAAAGGCATGGGGGAATCGTGTGAAAATTGATGGCAAGATGAATGCAGCATGTTATCAGAATATACTGGCAGACAATTTGCATTATTCTGCATGAAAACTGAGTATTGGACGCTCTTGGACTTTGCAGCATGACAATGACCCTAAGCACAAGGCCAAGTAGACTCTCCAGTGGCTACAGCAGAAAAAGTTGAAGGTTCTGGAGTGGCCATCACAGTCTCCTGACCTTAATATCATTGAGCCACTCTGGGGAGATCTCAAACGTGCAGTTCATGCAAGATGACCCAAGACTTTGCATGACCTGTAGGCATTTTGCCAAGATGAATGGGCAGCTATACCACCTGCAAGAATTTGGGACCTCGTAGAGAACTATTACAAAAGACTGCACGCTATCACTGATGCTAAAAAGGGCAATACAAAATATAAAAAACTCAGGGTACGCAGACTTTTGAACAGGGGTCATTTTTCATTTTTTTTATTTGTTCCCATGTTTTGTTTTATGATTGTGCCATTCTGTTATGAACTACAGTTGACTATGAATCCCATAAGAAATAAAATAAATGTGTTTTGCCTGCTCACTCATGTTTTCTTTCTGGTAAAAATACTACCAATTCTCCAAGGGTATGCAAACTTTTGAGCACAGCTGTATATATACACATATAAACATATATATGTGCATTATAGCCCTTTGCCATTAAGCAGATAAAAACATGATAAAACATATTTATGCAATATTCATATTTAAAGGGACACTGTACCCAACATTTTTCTTTCGTGATTCAGATTGAGCATGAAATTTTAAGCAACTTTCTAATTTACTCCTATTATCAAAGTATCTTCATTCTCTTGGTATCTTTATTTGAAATGCAAGAATGTAAGTTTAGATGCCGGCCCATTTTTGGTGAACAACCTGGGTTGTCCTTGCTGATTGATGGATAAATTCATCCACCAATAAAAAAGTGCTGTCCGGAGTACTGAAACCAAAAAATAGCTTAGATGCCTTCTTCTTCAAATAATGATAGCAAGAGAACGAAGAAAAATTGATAATAGGAGTAAATTAGAAAGTTGCTTAAAATTGCATGCTCTTTCTGAATTACACAAGAAAAAATTTGGGTTCAGTGTCCCTTTAATAAATATTTTAACTTTAATAAGAAGTCTCATCAGTACTGTGAGGTTCCTCCGATAAATATAGAAAGGCACATTTTTAGATTAAGAGCTGTTTATCTAGCTATGCTGAGTTCTGGATATGAAGGATAGACACATACATTGCAAAATAATGCCCAAGAAAATGCCCCCAAAGATTTTGTGTGATTCTCACCATGCCAGTGAGTATGTGATCATAAGGCCCTTAGAGAGAGAAACTGAATAAACATTTTAGTATCTGTCACTCCAACCCTCACTGGTTTTTCTTTACATAGCTTTTCTTTCGATAACACAAGAGTATTCATATCTTCACTAAGAAGCGTTTTTAACAAGCAAAATCAGCTACTTCAAATGACAAAATAAAGGTAAATGAGCAGTTTGTCAACAAATTAATAGACTCAAGCAGGTAAAATGAATAATTGGTAACATATTAGGAAAGAAAATGTTATACTACAATGTCCATTTAATAACATAGTGGGTCCAGTCTAATAGAGCTAAACTATGACACAAATGATTCAAAAAATGCAATTCAAAACTTTCTTTTTGACTAATAGATTACTGAACAGTATACATCCTTAAAGGGACCGTCTACTTGCTTTTGTTTTATTGTTTAATAAGATAGATACTCCCTTTATTACCCATTCACCAGTTTTGCATAAACAACACTGTTATATTAACACACTTTTTACCTCTATGATTACCTTGTATCGAAGCACCTGCAGACTGCTTCCTTATCTCAGTTCTTTTGACAGACATGCATTTTAACCAATCTGTGCTGACTCCATCAGAGTGAGCACAATGCTATCTATATGGCACACATGCACAAGCACTGTCTGTGATGAGAGTGGGAAGTGACGTCTCCGAATGGGGGCGGGGTTTAGGGCGTTATTGTCTATGTGGCAGTTACCAAGTTAGATGTGTTGTACAAGCTGTATACTTCTATGCTCTGCAATAAAATAGCGCGGTACCTTTTATGCTGTGTCCTGCATCTCATGACACTGTCTATCTGTGAAAAACTGTAAAAATGCACTGAGATAAGAGATGGCCTTAATCAGCTTAGAAATTAGCATATGAGGCTACCTATATTTAGCTTTTAACAAAGAATCCCAAGAGAGCAAAGCAAATTTGATGATAAAAGTAAATTGGAAAGTTGCTTAAAATGCCATGCCCTATCTGAATCATGTTAATTTTGACTTGAATGTCCCTTTAAATTATGAGTTGAACAGTAGACCTTTGAATAAAAATGCTTAAAAAGATCAAATACCGTATTGTCCCGAGTATAGGCCGCACTTTTTTCCCCTAATTTAAATCTTTAAATTCGGGATGCGGCCTATAATCGGGGTTTTATTTATTTTAAATTTCATTGTTGCCTCCTGAGTTCCCGCGCTGAATGCAGAATGCGGGAACTAGAGGTGTAGTAGCTTAGTATTTTTGAGACGCCTTATTAGGAGCACAGGAGGGTGGAAGTGATTAGCGTGCAACTGTCTGATGTGGTAAGTGCTCTGCTGCAGCCTGTGTGATTAAGTCCGTGCCAAGGGAGGTCAAACTAAAGTAAGTGGAGACTAACTAACTGGTATTACCAGTATTTTGTTTAGGGCATACTGTTCAGAGCAACTCGGTTCCATTGTTGTGTTAACCTTTACAGCCAGGCAGAATGAAAAGCACTGAATGTAAAGGCTGTCTGTGCAGTATCAGTTCCCAGAGGAGATTATAGCGATTTACACATAGCTGAGGTACGGCTGTGCTGACACAATAATGTGTAGGAGAGGGCAGCAAAGAACGTTGCAAAATACCGGTATTAGGTAGGAATAACAACAAAAAAATGTATGTACAACAAAGACGGCTAGATTTGGAGTTTTGTTGGAACAGATCGGAACAGCCAATAGAATGCGAGCTCAATCTGATTGGCTGATTGGATCAGCCAATCGGATTGAACTTGATTCTGATTGGCTGATTCCATCAGCCAATCAGAATATTCCTACCTGAATTCCGATTGGCTGATAGAATCCTATCAGCCAATCGGAATTCGAGGGACGCCATCTTGGATGACGTCATTTAAAGGAACCGTCATTCGTCGTTCAGTCGTCGGCCAGGATGGATGTTCCGCGGTGGAGGTCTTCAGGATGCTGCCGCTTCGCTCCGGATGGATGCCGCTTGGATGAAGACTTCAATCGGATGGAAGACCTCTTCTGCCCCGCTTGGATGAAGACTTCAGCCGGATCATGGACCTCTTCAGCCCCCCGCTTGGGCTTGGATCAGGACATCAGAGGAGCTCTTCTGGACGGATCGGTGTGATACCCGGTGAGGTGAAGACAAGGTAGGATGATCTTCAGGGGCTTAGTGTTAGGTTTATTTAAGGGGGGTTTGGGTTAGATTAGGGGTATGTGGGTGGTGGGTTGTAATGTTGGGGGGCTTGGGTATTGTATGTTTTCTTTTACAGGCAAAAGAGCTGTATTTCTTGGGGCATGCCCCGCAAAGGGCCCTGTTCAGGGCTGGTAAGGTAAAAGAGCTTTGAACTTTAGTAATTTAGAATAGGGTAGGGCATTTTTTATTTTGGGGGGCTTTGTTATTTTATTAGGGGGCTTAGAGTAGGTGTAATTAGTTTAAAATTGTTGTAATATTTTTCTTATGTTTGTAAATATTTTTTTATTTTTTGTAACTTAGTTCTTTTTTATTTTTTGTACTTTAGCTAGTTTATTTAATTGTATTTATTTGTAGCAATTGTATTTAATTAATTTATTGATAGTGTAGTGTTAGGTTAATTGTAGGTAATTGTAGGTAGTTTATTTAATTAATTTATTGATAGTCTAGTGTTAGGTTTAATTGTAACTTAGGTTAGGATTTCTTTTACAGGTAATTTTGTAATTATTTTAACTATTTTAGCTATTAAATAGTTCTTAACTATTTAATAGCTATTGTACCTGGTTAAAATAAATACAAAGTTACCTGTAAAATAAATATTAATCCTAAAATAGCTATAATATAATTATAATTTATATTGTAGCTATATTAGGATTTATTTTACAGGTAAGTATTTAGCTTTAAATTTGAATAATTTATTTAATAAGAGTTAATTAATTTCGTTAGATTTAAATTATATTTAACTTAGGGGGGTGTTAGTGTTAGGGTTAGACTTAGCTTTAGGGGTTAATACATTTATTAGAATAGCGGTGAGCTCCGGTCGGCAGATTAGGGGTTAATAATTGAAGTTAGGTGTCGGCGATGTTAGGGAGGGCAGATTAGGGGTTAATACTATTTATTATAGGGTTAGTGAGGCGGATTAGGGGTTAATAACTTTATTATAGTAGCGCTCAGGTCCGGTCGGCAGATTAGGGGTTAATAAGTGTAGGCAGGTGGAGGCGACGTTGAGGGGGGCAGATTAGGGGTTAATAAATATAATATAGGGGTCGGCGGTGTTAGGGGCAGCAGATTAGGGGTACATAAGGATAACGTAGGTGGCGGCACTTTGCGGTCGGCAGATTAGGGGTTAATAAGTGTAGGTAGGTGGACGTGACGTTGTGGGGGGCAGGTTAGGGGTTAATAAATATAATACAGGGGTCGGCGGTGTTAGGGGCAACAGATTAGGGGTACATAAGGATAACGTAGGTGGCGGTCGGCAGATTAGGGGTTAAAAAAATGTATTCGAGTGTCGGCGATGTGGGGGGACCTCGGTTTAGGGGTACATAGGTAGTTTATGGGTGTTAGTGTACTTTAGAGTACAGTAGTTAAGAGCTTTATGAACCGGCGTTAGCCCAGAAAGCTCTTAACTACTGACTTTTTTCCTGCGGCTTGAGTTTTGTCGTTAGATGTCTAACGCTCACTTCAGAAACGACTCTAAATACCGGAGTTAGAAAGATCCCATTGAAAAGATAGGATACGCAATTTACGTAAGGGGATCTGCGGTATGGAAAAGTCGCGGCTGAAAAGTGAGCGTTAGACCCTATTTTGAGTGACTCCAAATACCGGCAGTAGCCTAAAACCAGCGTTAGGAGCCTTTAACGCTGGTTTTCACGGCTAACGCCAAACTCCAAATCTAGGTGAGAGTTAATACTCTGTGTTGTACATACATTTTTGTTGTTGTTATTTCTACCTAATATTTTACAACATTCTTTACTGCCCTCTCCTACACATTACTTAAGGGAAGTATTAAAAAAAAAAAGCTGGTCAAAGTGCTGAGTTCTTTTGTGCACAGGTGGATTTTTGGATAGCAGATCATTGTAATGCTTGTTGTGACTCATATTTTCTTTCGGCTAGATTTGGAGTTTTGTTGGTAACGACCCGAAAAACTAACGCCGGCTTTTTTCTGGCCGCACCATAAAAATAACTCTGGTATTGAGAGTCCACAAAAAAGCTGCGTTAGTCTCCAAAAAAGGAGCGTAGAGCATTTTTAACGCAGCTTCAACTCTCGATACCAGAGTTGCTTACGCAAGCGGCCAGCCTTTAAAAAACGTGCTCGTGCACGATTCCCCCATAGGAAACAATGGGGCTGTTTGAGCTGAAAAAAAACCTAACACCTGCAAAAAAGCCGCGTTCAGCTCTTAACGCAGCCCCATTGTTTGCTATGCGTAAACACTTCTACGTCTGCACCTAACACCCTAACATGTACCCCGAGTCTAAACACCCCTAACCTTACACTTATTAACCCCTAATCAGTCGTCGGCCAGGATGGATGTTCCGCGGTGGAGGTCTTCAGGATGCTGCCGCTTCGCTCTGGATGGATGCCGCTTGGATGAAGACTTCAATCGGATGGAAGACCTCTTCTGCCCCGCTTGGATGAAGACTTCAGCCGGATCATGGACCTCTTCAGCCCCCCGCTTGGGCTTGGATCAGGACATCGGAGGAGCTCTTCTGGACGGATCGGTGTGATACCTGGTGAGGTGAAGACAAGGTAGGATGATCTTCAGGGGCTTAGTGTTAGGTTTATTTAAGGGGGGGTTGGGTTAGATTAGGGGTATGTGGGTGGTGGGTTGTAATGTTGGGGGGCTTGGGTATTGTATGTTTTCTTTTACAGGCAAAAGAGCTGTATTTCTTGGGGCATGCCCCGCAAAGGGCCCTGTTCAGGGCTGGTAAGGTAAAAGAGCTTTGAACTTTAGTAATTTAGAATAGGGTAGGGCATTTTTTTTATTTTGGGGGGCTTTGTTATTTTATTAGGGGGCTTAGAGTAGGTGTAATTAGTTTAAAATTGTTGTAATATTTTTCTTATGTTTGTAAATATTTTTTTATTTTTTGTAACTTAGTTCTTTTTTATTTTTTGTACTTTAGCTAGTTTATTTAATTGTATTTATTTGTAGCAATTGTATTTAATTCATTTATTGATAGTGTAGTGTTAGGTTAATTGTAGGTAATTGTAGGTAGTTTATTTAATTAATTTATTGATAGTCTAGTGTTAGGTTTAATTGTAACTTAGGTTAGGATTTCTTTTACAGGTAATTTTGTAATTATTTTAACTATTTTAGCTATTAAATAGTTCTTAACTATTTAATAGCTATTGTACCTGGTTAAAATAAATACAAAGTTACCTGTAAAATAAATATTAATCCTAAAATAGCTATAATATAATTATAATTTATATTGTAGCTATATTAGGATTTATTTTACAGGTAAGTATTTAGCTTTAAATAGGAATAATTTATTTAATAAGAGTTAATTAATTTCGTTAGATTTAAATTATATTTAACTTAGGGGGGTGTTAGTGTTAGGGTTAGACTTAGCTTTAGGGGTTAATACATTTATTAGAATAGCGGTGAGCTCCGGTCGGCAGATTAGGGGTTAATAATTGAAGTTAGGTGTCGGCGATGTTAGGGAGGGCAGATTAGGGGTTAATACTATTTATTATAGGGTTAGTGAGGCGGATTAGGGGTTAATAACTTTATTATAGTAGCGCTCAGGTCCGTTCGGCAGATTAGGGGTTAATAAGTGTAGGCAGGTGGAGGCGACGTTGAGGGGGGCAGATTAGGGTTTAATAAATATAATATAGGGGTCGGCGGTGTTAGGGGCAGCAGATTAGGGGTACATAAGGATAACGTAGGTGGCGGCACTTTGCGGTCGGCAGATTAGGGGTTAATAAGTGTAGGTAGGTGGACGCGACATTGTGGGGGGCAGGTTAGGGGTTAATAAATATAATACAGGGGTCGGCGGTGTTAGGGGCAGCAGATTAGGGGTACATAAGGATAACGTAGGTGGCGGTCGGCAGATTAGGGGTTAAAAAAATGTATTCGAGTGTCGGCGATGTGGGGGGGACCTCGGTTTAGGGGTACATAGGTAGTTTATGGGTGTTAGTGTACTTTAGAGTACAGTAGTTAAGAGCTTTATGAACCGGCGTTAGCCCAGAAAGCTCTTAACTACTGACTTTTTTCCTGCGGCTTGAGTTTTGTCGTTAGATGTCTAACGCTCACTTCAGAAACGACTCTAAATACCGGAGTTAGAAAGATCCCATTGAAAAGATAGGATACGCAATTTACGTAAGGGGATCTGCGGTATGGAAAAGTCGCGGCTGAAAAGTGAGCGTTAGACCCTATTTTGAGTGACTCCAAATACCGGCGGTAGCCTAAAACCAGCGTTAGGAGCCTCTAACGCTGGTTTTCACGGCTAACGCCAAACTCCAAATCTAGGTGAGAGTTAATACTCTGTGTTGTACATACATTTTTGTTGTTGTTATTTCTACCTAATATTTTACAACATTCTTTACTGCCCTCTCCTACACATTACTTAAGGGAAGTATTAAAAAAAAAAAGCTGGTCAAAGTGCTGAGTTCTTTTGTGCACAGGTGGATTTTTGGATAGCAGATCATTGTAATGCTTGTTGTGACTCATATTTTCTTTCGGCTAGATTTGGAGTTTTGTTGGTAACGACCCGAAAAACTAACGCCGTCTTTTTTCTGGCCGCACCATAAAAATAACTCTGGTATTGAGAGTCCACAAAAAGGCTGCGTTAGGCTCCAAAAAAGGAGCGTAGAGCATTTTTAACGCAGCTTCAACTCTCGATACCAGAGTTGCTTACACAAGCGGCCAGCCTCAAAAACGTGCTCGTGCACGATTCCCCCATAGGAAACAATGGGGCTGTTTGAGCTGAAAAAAAACCTAACACCTGCAAAAAAGCCGCGTTCAGCTCTTAACGCAGCCCCATTGTTTGCTATGCGTAAACACTTCTACGTCTGCACCTAACACCCTAACATGTACCCGAGTCTAAACACCCCTAACCTTACACTTATTAACCCCTAATCTGCCGCCCCCGCTATCGCTGACACCTGCATTTTATTTTTAACCCCTAATCTGCCGCTCCGTAAACCGCTGCTACTTACATTATCCCTATGTACCCCTAATCTGCTGCCCCTAACACCGCCGACCCCTATATTATATTTATTAACCCCTAATCTGCCCCCACAACGTCGCCTCCACCTGCCTACACTTATTAACCCCTAATCTGCCGACCGCAAAGCGCCGCCACCTACGTTATCCTTATGTACCCCTAATCTGCTGCCCCTAACACCGCCGACCCCTATATTATATTTATTAACCCCTAATCTGCCCCCCTCAACGTCGCCTCCACCTGCCTACACTTATTAACCCCTAATCTGCCGAGCGGACCTGAGCGCTACTATAATAAAGTTATTAACCCCTAATCCGCCTCACTAACCCTATAATAAATAGTATTAACCCCTAATCTGCCCTCCCTAACATCGCCGATACCTAACTTCAATTATTAACCCCTAATCTGCCGACTGGAGCTCACCGCTACTCTAATAAATGTATTAACCCCTAAAGCTAAGTCTAACCCTAACACTAACTCCCCCCTAAGTTAAATATAATTTTAAATCTAACGAAATTAATTAACTCTTATTAAATAAATTATTCCTATTTAAAGCTAAATACTTACCTGTAAAATAAATCCTAATATAGCTACAATATAAATTATAATTATATTATAGCTATTTTAGGATTAATATTTATTTTACAGGTAACTTTGTATTTATTTTAACCAGGTACAATAGCTATTAAATAGTTAAGAACTATTTAATAGCTAAAATAGTTAAAATAATTACAAAATTACCTGTAAAAGAAATCCTAACCTAAGTTACAATTAAACCTAACACTAGACTATCAATAAATTAATTAAATAAACTACCTACAATTACCTACAATTAACCTAACACTACACTATCAATAAATTAATTAAATACAATTGCTACAAATAAATACAATTAAATAAACTAGCTAAAGTACAAAAAATAAAAAAGAACTAAGTTACAAAAAATAAAAAAATATTTACAAACATAAGAAAAATATTACAACAATTTTAAACTAATTACACCTACTCTAAGCCCCCTAATAAAATAACAAAGCCCCCCAAAATAAAAAAATGCCCTACCCTATTCTAAATTACTAAAGTTCAAAGCTCTTTTACCTTACCAGCCCTGAACAGGGCCCTTTGCGGGGCATGCCCCAAGAAATACAGCTCTTTTGCCTGTAAAAAAAAACATACAATACCCAAGCCCCCCAACATTACAACCCACCACCCACATACCCCTAATCTAACCCAAACCCCCCCTTAAATAAAGCTAATACTAAGACCCTGAAGATCTTCCTACCTTGTCTTCACCTCACCGGGTATCACACCGATCCGTCCAGAAGAGCTCCTCCGATGTCCTGATCCAAGCCCAAGCGGGGGGCTGAAGAGGTCCATGATCCGGCTAAAGTCTTCATCCAAGCGGGGCAGAAGAGGTCTTCCATCCGATTGAAGTCTTCATCCAAGCGGCATCCATCCGGAGCGAAGCGGCAGCATCCTGAAGACCTCCACCGCGGAACATCCATCCTGGCCGACGACTGAACAACGAATGATGGTTCCTTTAAATGACGTCATCCAAGATGGCGTCCCTCGAATTCCGATTGGCTGATAGGATTCTATCAGCCAATCGGAATTAAGGTAGGAATATTCTGATTGGCTGATGGAATCAGCCAATCAGAATCAAGTTCAATCCGATTGGCTGATCCAATCAGCCAATCAGATTGAGCTTGCATTCTATTGGCTGATCGGAACAGCCAATAGAATGTGAGCTCAATCTGATTGGCTGATTGGATCAGCCAATGGGATTGAACTTGATTCTGATTGGCTGTTTCCATCAGCCAATCAGAATATTCCTACCTTAATTCCGATTGGCTGATAGAATCCTATCAGCCAATCGGAATTCGAGGGACGCCATCTTGGATGACGTCATTTAAAGGAACCGTCATTCATCGTTCAGTCGTCGGCCAGGATGGATGTTCCGCAGTGGAGGTCTTCAGGATGCTGCCGCTTCGCTCCGGATGGATGCCGCTTGGATGAAGACTTCAATCGGATGGAAGACCTCTTCTGCCCCGCTTGGATGAAGACTTCAGCCGGATCATGGACCTCTTCAGCACCCCGCTTGGGCTTGGATCAGGACATCGGAGGAGCTCTTCTGGACGGATCGGTGTGATACCCAGTGAGGTGAAGACAAGGTAGGATGATCTTCAGGGGCTTAGTGTTAGGTTTATTTAAGGGGGGTTTGGGTTAGATTAGGGGTATGTGGGTGGTGGGTTGTAATGTTGGGGGGCTTGGGTATTGTATTTTTTTTTTTACAGGCAAAAGAGCTGTATTTCTTGGGGCATGCCCCGCAAAGGGCCCTGTTCAGGGCTGGTAAGGTAAAAGAGCTTTGAACTTTAGTAATTTAGAATAGGGTAGGGCATTTTTTTATTTTGGGGGGCTTTGTTATTTTATTAGGGGGCTTAGAGTAGGTGTAATTAGTTTAAAATTGTTGTAATATTTTTCTTATGTTTGTAAATATTTTTTTATTTTTTGTAACTTAGTTCTTTTTTATTTTTTGTACTTTAGCTAGTTTATTTAATTGTATTTATTTGTAGCAATTGTATTTAATTAATTTATTGATAGTGTAGTGTTAGGTTAATTGTAGGTAATTGTAGGTAGTTTATTTAATTAATTTATTGATAGTCTAGTGTTAGGTTTAATTGTAACTTAGGTTAGGATTTCTTTTACAGGTAATTTTGTAATTATTTTAACTATTTTAGCTATTAAATAGTTCTTAACTATTTAATAGCTATTGTACCTGGTTAAAATAAATACAAAGTTACCTGTAAAATAAATATTAATCCTAAAATAGCTATAATATAATTATAATTTATATTGTAGCTATATTAGGATTTATTTTACAGGTAAGTATTTAGCTTTAAATAGGAATAATTTATTTAATAAGAGTTAATTAATTTTGTTAGATGTAAATTATATTTAATTTAGGGGGGTGTTAGTGTTAGGGTTAGACTTAGCTTTAGGGGTTAATACATTTATTAGAATAGGGGTGAGCTCCGGTCGGCAGATTAGGGGTTAATAATTGAATTTAGGTGTCGGCGATGTTAGGGAGGGCAGATTAGGGGTTAATACTATTTATTATAGGGTTAGTGAGGCGAATTAGGGGTTAATAACTTTATTATAGTAGCGCTCAGGTCCGGTCGGCAGATTAGGGGTTAATAAGTGTAGGCAGGTGGAGGCGACGTTGAGGGGGGCAGATTAGGGTTTAATAAATATAATATAGGGGTCGGCGGTGTTAGGGGCAGCAGATTAGGGGTACATAAGGATAACGTAGGTGGCGGCACTTTGCGGTCGGCAGATTAGGGGTTAAAAAATTTTTTTCGAGTGTCGGCGATGTGGGGGGGTCTCGGTTTAGGGATACATAGGTAGTTTATGGGTGTTAGTGTACTTTAGAGTACAGTAGTTAAGAGCTTTATGAACCGGCGTTAGCCCAGAAAGCTCTTAACTACTGACTTTTTTCCTGCGGCTGGAGTTTTGTCGTTAGATGTCTAATGCTCACTTCAGAAACGACTCTAAATACCGGAGTTAGAAAGATCCCATTGAAAAGATAGGATACGCAATTTACGTAAGGGGATCAGCGGTATGGAAAAGTCGCGGCTGAAAAGTGAGCGTTAGACCCTATTTTGAGTGACTCCAAATACCGGCGGTAGCCTAAAACCAGCGTTAGGAGCCTCTAACGCTGGTTTTCACGGCTAACGCCAAACTCCAAATCTAGGTCTTTAAAAGCTAAAAAGTAAATTTCTTTAAAATGGCACCCAACTTTAAGGGTGCGGCCTATAATCAGGTGCGGCCTTTACTCGGGACAATACGGTATTCCTGAAAAGAAAGTGTTAACCTCCTAGATTAAAGGGATGTGAAACCCAATTTCTTTTTTATTTAGATAGAGCATTTGATTTTGAAAATCTTTCTAATTTACTTCTAATATCATTTTTTCTTTCTTCTCTTGGTATCTTGTTGAAAAGCAGGGATGCAAGCTTAGGAGCCAACCCATTTCTAGAGCACTATGTGGCAGCAGTTTTGCAAGCATGTTATTTGTTTACAAGAACACTAGAGGGCAGCAATATTTTGGCACCATTCATGCTATTGCTACCTAGGTATCTCTTCAACACAGAATATCATGGAAACAATGCAAATTTGATAATGGATATAATTTGTAAAACATTTTTTTTAAAATGGTAAGTTATGTCTGAATCACAAAAGAAAATGTTTAAGTTGCATACCCCTTTAATAAACAAGTTTCTCAGTCAAGAACATCATAACTAATTGTAGCTGTATACTTTATCAGTGTTCATCTATAAGTGTAGATAGGGAAGATTCTGGTGGAGATACAATCTCATAAAAAATATGTTCCTGTAAATTGTGAAACATTATTTGTTTACAAGAACACTAGAGGGCAGCAATATTTTGGCACCATTCATGCTATTGCTACCTAGGTATCTCTTCAACACAGAATATCATGGAAACAATGCAAATTTGATAATGGATATAATTTGTAAAACATTTTTTTTAAAAACATAATTTATGTAAGAACTTACCTGATAAATTCATTTCTTTCATATTAACAAGAGTCCATGAGCTAGTGACGTATGGGATATACATTCCTACCAGGAGGGGCAAAGTTTCCCAAACCTTAAAATGCCTATAAATACACCCCTCACCACACCCACAAATCAGTTTAACGAATAGCCAAGAAGTGGGGTGATAAGAAAAAAGTGCGAAGCATATAAAATAAGGAATTGGAATAATTGTGCTTTATACAAAAAAATCATAACCACCACAAAAAAGGGTGGGCCTCATGGACTCTTGTTAATATGAAAGAAATGAATTTATCAGGTAAGTTCTTACATAAATTATGTTTTCTTTCATGTAATTAACAAGAGTCCATGAGCTAGTGACGTATGGGATAATGAATACCCAAGATGTGGATCTTTCCACACAAGAGTCACTAGAGAGGGAGGGATAAAAATAAAGACAGCCAATTCCTGCTGAAAATAATCCACACCCAAAATAAAGTTTAATGAAAAACATAAGCAGAAGATTCAAACCGAAACCACTGCCTGAAGTACCTTTCTACCAAAAACTGCTTCAGAGGAAGAGAATACATCAAAATGGTAGAATTTAGTAAAAGTATGCAAAGAGGACCAAGTCGCTGCTTTGCAAATCTGATCAACTGAAGCTTCATTCCTAAACGCCCAGGAAGTAGAAACTGACCTAGTAGAATGAGCTGTAATCCTCTGAGGCGGAGTTTTACCCGATTCAACATAGGCAAGATGAATTAAAGATTTCAACCAGGATGCCAAAGAAATGGCAGAAGCTTTCTGACCTTTTCTAGAACCAGAAAAGATGACAAATAGACTAGAAGTCTTTCGGAAAGATTTAGTAGCTTCAACATAATATTTCAAAGCTCTAACAACATCCAAAGAATGTAACGATTTCTCCTTAGAATTCTTAGGATTAGGACATAATGAAGGAACCACGATTTCTCTACTAATGTTGTTGGAATTCACAACCTTAGGTAAAAATTCAAAAGAAGTTCGCAACACCGCCTTATCCTGATGAAAAATCAGAAAAGGAGACTCACAAGAAAGAGCAGATAATTCAGAAACTCTTCTGGCAGAAGAGATGGCCAAAAGGAACAAAACTTTCCAAGAAAGCAATTTAATGTCCAATGAATGCATAGGTTCAAACGGAGGAGCTTGAAGAGCTCCCAGAACCAAATTCAAACTCCATGGAGGAGAAATTGACTTAATGACAGGTTTTATACGAACCAAAGCTTGTACAAAACAATGAATATCAGGAAGAATAGCAATCTTTCTGTGAAAAAGAACAGAAAGAGCAGAGATTTGTCCTTTCAAGGAACTTGCGGACAAACCCTTATCTAAACCATCCTGAAGAAATTGTAATATTCTCGGAATTCTAAAAGAATACCAAGAAAAATGATGAGTAAGACACCAAGAAATATAAGTCTTCCAGACTCTATAATATATCTCTCTAGATACAGATTTACGAGCCTGTAACATAGTATCAATCACAGAGTCAGAGAAACCTCTTTGACTAAGAATCAAGCGTTCAATCTCCATACCTTTAAGTTTAAGGATTTCAGATCCGGATGGAAAAAAGGACCTTGCGACAGAAGGTCTGGTCTTAACGGAAGAGTCCATGGTTGGCAAGATGCCATCCGGACAAGATCCGCATACCAAAACCTGTGAGGCCATGCCGGAGCTATTAGCAGAACAAATGAGCATTCCCTCAGAATCTTGGAGATTACTCTTGGAAGAAGAACTAGAGGCGGAAAGATATAGGCAGGATGATACTTCCAAGGAAGTGATAATGCATCCACTGCCTCCGCCTGAGGATCCCGGGATCTGGACAGATACCTGGGAAGTTTCTTGTTTAGATGAGAGGCCATCAGATCTATCTCTGGAAGTCCCCACATTTGAACAATCTGAAGAAATACCTCTGGGTGAAGAGACAATTCGCCCGGATGCAACGTTTGGCGACTGAGATAATCCGCTTCCCAATTGTCTACACCTGGGATATGAACCGCAGAGATTAGACAGGAGCTGGATTCCGCCCAAACCAGAATTCGAGATACTTCTTTCATAGCCAGAGGACTGTGAGTCCCTCCTTGATGATTGATGTATGCCACAGTTATGACATTGTCTGTCTGAAAACAAATGAACGATTCTCTCTTCAGAAGAGGCCAAAACTGAAGAGCTCTGAAAATTGCACGGAGTTCCAAAATATTGATCGGTAATCTCACCTCCTGAGATTCCAAAACTCCCTGTGCCGTCAGAGATCCCCACACAGCTCCCCAACCTGTAAGACTTGCATCTGTTGAAATTACAGTCCAGGTCGGAAGAACAAAAGAAGCCCCCTGAATTAAACGATGGTGATCTGTCCACCACGTTAGAGAGTGTCGAACAATCGGTTTTAAAGATATTAATTGAGATATCTTCGTGTAATCCCTGCACCATTGGTTCAGCATACAGAGCTGAAGAGGTCGCATGTGAAAACGAGCAAAGGGGATCGCGTCCGATGCAGCAGTCATAAGACCTAGAATTTCCATGCATAAGGCTACCGAAGGGAATGATTGTGACTGAAGGTTTCGACAAGCTGTAATCAATTTTAGACGTCTCTTGTCTGTTAAAGACAGAGTCATGGACACTGAATCTATCTGGAAACCCAGAAAGGTTACCCTTGTTTGAGGAATCAAAGAACTTTTTGGTAAATTGATCCTCCAACCATGATCTTGAAGAAACAACACAAGTCGATTCGTATGAGACTCTGCTAAATGTAAAGACTGAGCAAGTACCAAGATATCGTCCAAATAAGGAAATACCACAATACCCTGTTCTCTGATTACAGACAGAAGGGCACCGAGAATCTTTGTAAAAATTCTTGGAGCTGTAGCAAGGCCAAACGGTAGAGCCACAAATTGGTAATGCTTGTCTAGAAAAGAGAATCTCAGGAACTGAAAATGATCTGGATGAATCGGAATATGCAGATATGCATCCTGTAAATCTATTGTGGACATATAATTCCCTTGCTGAACAAAAGGCAATATAGTCCTTACAGTTACCATCTTGAACGTTGGTATCCTTACATAACGATTCAATAATTTTAGATCCAGAACTGGTCTGAAGGAATTCTCCTTCTTTGGTACAATGAAGAGATTTGAATAAAACCCCATCCCCTGTTCCGGAACTGGAACTGGCATAATTACTCCAGCCAACTCTAGATCTGAAACACAATTCAGAAATGCTTGAGCTTTCACTGGATTTACTGGGACACGGGAAAGAAAAAATCTCTTTGCAGGAGGTCTCATCTTGAAACCAATTCTGTACCCTTCTGAAACAATGCTCTGAATCCAAAGATTGTGAACAGAATTGATCCAAATTTCTTTGAAAAAACATAACCTGCCCCCTACCAGCTGAACTGGAATGAGGGCCGTACCTTCATGTGAACTTAGAAGCAAGCTTTGCCTTTCTAGCAGGCTTGGATTTATTCCAGACTGGAGATGGTTTCCAAACTGAAACTGCTCCTGAGGACGAAGGATCAGGCTTTTGTTCTTTGTTGAAACGAAAGGAACGAAAACGATTGTTAGCCCTGTTTTTACCTTTAGATTTTTTATCCTGTGGTAAAAAAGTTCCTTTCCCACCAGTAACAGTTGAAATAATAGAATCCAACTGAGAACCAAATAATTTGTTTCCCTGGAAAGAAATGGAAAGTAGAGTTGATTTAGAAGCCATATCAGCATTCCAAGTCTTAAGCCATAAAGCTCTTCTGGCTAAGATAGCTAGAGACATAAACCTAACATCAACTCTAATAATATCAAAAATGGCATCACAGATAAAATTATTAGCATGCTGAAGAAGAATAATAATATCATGAGAATCACGATTTGCTACTTGTTGCGCTAGGGTTTCCAACCAAAAAGTTGAAGCTGCAGCAACATCAGCCAATGATATAGCAGGTCTAAGAAGATTACCTGAACACAGATAAGCTTTTCTTAGAAAGGATTCAATTTTTCTATCTAAAGGATCCTTAAACGAGGTACCATCTGACGTAGGAATGGTAGTACGTTTAGCAAGGGTAGAAATAGCCCCATCAACTTTAGGGATTTTGTCCCAAAATTCTAACCTGTCAGGCGGAACAGGATATAATTGCTTAAAACGTTTAGAAGGAGTAAATGAATTACCCAATTTATCCCATTCTTTGGAAATCACTGCAGAAATAGCATTAGGAACAGGAAAAACTTCTGGAATAACCGCAGGAGCTTTAAAAACCTTATCCAAACGTATAGAATTAGTATCAAGAGGACTAGAATCCTCTATTTCTAAAGCAATTAGTACTTCTTTAAGTAAAGAGCGAATAAATTCCATCTTAAATAAATATGAAGATTTATCAGCATCAATCTCTGAGATAGAATCCTCTGAATCAGAAGAGTCCAAAGAATCAGAATGATGGTGTTCATTTAAAAATTCATCTGTAGAGAGAGAAGATTTAAAAGACTTTTTACCTTTACTAGAAGGAGAAATAACAGACAAAGCCTTCTTTATGGATTCAGAAACAAAATCTCTTATGTTATCAGGAACATTCTGTACCTTAGATGTTGAGGGAACTGCAACAGGCAATGGTACATTACTAAAGGAAATATTATCTGCTTTAACAAGTTTGTCATGACAATTATTACAAACAACAGCTGGAGGAATAGCTACCAAAAATTTACAGCAGATACACTTAGCTTTGGTAGATCCAGCAGGCAGTGATTTTCCTGTAGTATCTTCTGGCTCAGATGCAACGTGAGACATCTTGCAATATGTAAGAGAAAAAACAACATATAAAGCAAAATAGATCAAATTCCTTATAAGACAGTTTCAGGAATGGGAAAGAATGCCAAATATCAAGCTTCTAGCAACCAGAAGCAAATGAAAAATGAGACTGAAATAATGTGGAGACAAAAGCGACGCCCATATTTTTTAGCGCCAAATAAGACGCCCACATTATTTGGCGCCTAAATGCTTTTGGCGCCAAAAATGACGCCACATCCGGAACGCCGACATTTTTGGCGCAAAATAACGTCAAAAAAATGACGTAACTTCCGGCGACACGTATGACGCCGGAAACGGAAAAGAATTTTTGCGCCAAAAAAGTCCGCGCCAAGAATGACGCAATAAAATGAAGCATTTTCAGCCCCCGCGAGCCTAACAGCCCACAGGGAAAAAAGTCAAATTTTTGAGGTAAGAAAAATATGATAATTCAATGCATAATCCCAAATATGAAACTGACTGTCTGAAAATAAGGAAAGTTGAACATTCTGAGTCAAGGCAAATAAATGTTTGAATACATATATTTAGAACTTTATAAATAAAGTGCCCAACCATAGCTTAGAGTGTCACAAAAAATAAGACTTACTTACCCCAGGACACTCATCTACATGTTTGTAGAAAGCCAAACCAGTACTGAAACGAGAATCAGTAGAGGTAATGGTAAATATAAGAGTATATCGTCGATCTGAAAAGGGAGGTAAGAGATGAATCTCTACGACCGATAACAGAGAACCTTATGAAATAGACCCCGTAGAAGGAGATCACTGCATTCAATAGGCAATACTCTCTTCACATCCCTCTGACATTCACTGCACGCTGAGAGGAAAACCGGGCTCCAACTTGCTGCGGAGCGCATATCAACGTAGAATCTAGCACAAACTTACTTCACCACCTCCCTTGGAGGCAAAGTTTGTAAAACTGATTTGTGGGTGTGGTGAGGGGTGTATTTATAGGCATTTTAAGGTTTGGGAAACTTTGCCCCTCCTGGTAGGAATGTATATCCCATACGTCACTAGCTCATGGACTCTTGTTAATTACATGAAAGAAATGGTAAGTTATGTCTGAATCACAAAAGAAAATGTTTAAGTTGCATACCCCTTTAATAAACAAGTTTCTCAGTCAAGAACATCATAACTAATTGTAGCTGTATACTTTATCAGTGTTCATCTATAAGTGTAGATAGGGAAGATTCTGGTGGAGATACAATCTCATAAAAAATATGTTCCTGTAAATTGTGAACCAGCATAAAAATGAAACGCAACGCTAAAACAAAGCAAAAAACAATAAAAAGTAAACAAAAGTTAAAAAGTCACATGACTATGAGTGGAAAAATCATCAAGTAGAACATTTCCTACAGCTTGAGAGATAAGCTTTTCTTAAAAAAGGTAAAATAGAAATACATGAAGATATGCTAACATACTGGAAAGCACAACCTGCCCCCTAGTGCGCGCTTCAAGAACCCAGCGCGACCCCCTCGACACGAACCTGTAAATTCATTACTCCTTCCCATTTTGTTTTGCTTTTCCTTTTTTCTCTATTCTTAATTCCATCATGTTATGCTCAATATCGATTCTACTCAAGCAAATAATATGACAGTTGTACTTTGAAAATACTTTCTAAAACAAAATAGAGCTCTAGTTTCTGAATGAAACTTCACAATGCTTAGGTTGCTGTAATGCAACTGAAACAAGTTGGACATTTGTCATACAGAAACCTAAAAGGCATCTATGCCTCAGTATTGATGGACACTAGCAATCTTTTTGTTACATTATGTTTAATTGTTAATTACTTTCACCTACATGTAAGACAAATTTTAAAAATTTCAATAGATCACTTAAAAAAAAGTCACATGGCTATAACAAAATTCATGTTAAACTTTAAAAACTTAGGCCTCGCTTCCATTGAGTTGTAATTCAGTTTGCGTGCACTCGCAAACCGTTAAATATGCTGTCGAAAGCAATATCGTTTAACGACTGTTTCCAATGGCACGTTATACCTCATTATCGGCAGCTGGACTCCGGCTGCCGAAAAAATCTTCGCGTCCCATAGAAAGTAATAGAAGCCGTTAATCGATAAATTATACCAGGTTTCCAATGAAAGCGCAAACCACTAATATACTGTCAGAGGCTGTCGATACATTGAGAAATATTGCACCCAGCTCAGCTAGGTGTAAAAGAGGAAAATTGTGCTTTTTGAGACCTATTTTCTATTGAAATTATAAAACTTGCAAATAATGCAAGTGTTTTAATGTAGAAATAAATTGTTATAAGTAATATTTATTGTTGTCTCATGTATATAAATAGTTGAATTTATATTCTAATAGAAATATCAGTATATATTTAAATATAATAATATATGCAAGAACATATCTACAGAATGCAAACTAGACCTATGCCTAGGGCAGCAATACATATTACTTATATTTATGAAGTGTTAAATATAATTATATTAAAAAATAGTATTTGATTATTAAAAATATGGATAAGTGTATCTTTATTTTTCTTGAGAGGTGATCACCGGTAAGGAGCACGGACGTTAAACGTAAATGCTATAGCGTAAGGTCGGGTTACCTTAGCAACTAATTGATTTTCAAGAAATTCGACATCAGATGGAAGCGTTAACACAACTTTGACTTACAGCTACACGAAAAGAGCGTCTGCACGCTATCCGCAAAATATTTCAATGGAAACCTGGTACTAAAATGGAGCCGTAAATTACTTTTAGCTGTCGGCTGCTTCGGTAGCTTACGGCTCCATTTTTAACGACTCAATGGAAGCGAGGCCTTAATTGGGTATTTTGGTTGTAGTACTTGCTAATTATGTAACTGAAATGTGATCTGGTTAATTATTCTGTAATACCATCCACAATATTGGTATAAAAGGGATGCAAACCAGTCGCTAGCTTAGTCTATGTTTTTCCTATACTGAACAAAAGAATGCAAGTTATCTGCCCGTACAACATACATTACCAATCCTCAAAATGAATTTAATTCTCAACAGAGTATGAATCCTGAGCTAGCTCATTGAACCTAAGACCCAGAGATCATAGTGGGGCCTTCCCATTAATGTTATCTGACTCTTCACTTCTCATACCTGAATAATGTACGTATTGGGAACATGGTGGGATTTTTCAGTTTGTTCCTATAACAGCAATATTCCTTTTTAAACATATATGAGTACTGATGGTGCTGCAGGACACAACATTTAGAAGAGATTGTGTGTGTGTGTTGCTGGATCATTAAAGTGAAGGTAAATATGTGCGTTTAAAAAAAACATTAGGGTTTACCATCACTAAAAATAGACTGTTGTTTCAGTCATCCATTATTAAAGAAAAGGGGCTAAACTCATCATTTCTGCGCTGCGGCAGCTCGCTAAAGTCAGTAGCTGCGACCGCCTGTGGCACAGCGATCTTCTTCAATGTGGTGACGTTTCCACCCCTAAGCCAATAGCTGTGCGTGTCATCTGACATTCTAGCACGGCTATTGGTTTAGAGGTGGAAATGTCACCTCATTGGTAAAAAGCACTGGACCATGGGCAGCCGGAGCTGCTTACTTTAGCGAGCTGCCGTGGCACAGAAGGGTGCGTTTGGCACCCTTTTTTAATAACTGATGACTGAAACTACAGTTAATTTTTAATGATGGAAAATTCTAGTGTTTTTTAAACGCTCGGAATTACCATCACTTTAAATCATTACTAGGCAAGTCAAAGTGATTGAATGCATCTAACTAAACTGTTACAACTTTTGTTTATGTTTAAGTATTTAATAAACATCTTAGTGAAACACATAAATATTAATATTACAGTTACAGTTTGATCACTAGACCTCTGAGTAAAAAAAATAGCAAAGTGTCCCCTCATTTGAAAAGTATGTATCCCCCTGCTGGTTCTATATGCACATTAGTGAGGGCAGGGTAATAATTAATCACTTTCTATTCTGCCTTCATGTGCTATCATATCGCAGATTACTGACAGCTTCACCAGACTGTCACCATGGCAACACAAACTGTATAGGAACATATTAGGCAGTTTTTATTACAGACTCTGGGCCTGATGATCAATAACTCATCGCCATGATGAGAAATCTCACCAAATCTCTGAGCATTATTTTGCAATGTAGGTGTCTCCATCACATCCAGAACTCTGCATAGAGGGAGAAAAATTTCTCAAGAAAAAAAATAGCCTTTTTAAAAGTCCTCGCAGTACTGACAAGACGTATTAAATCATCTCGCTAGAGTAGTTAGGTCTAGATCTTCAGGCTCTCAGTCATAAACATAGGACAATATATATATATATAGCAGTATAAATAGCAGCACTTTTGAACATCCTGAGACCGGCTCCAGGCCTTGTAGGTAGCAACAGACAGGCACTCACAGTATATATGTCAAAAAGATTTTATTTCAGCAAGGAATCAACATGCCTTATGCCATAACGTTTCGGTTCCAACCTGATCCTTGTTTACAGGGAGGAAAACTTAACCTAACTCTCACCTAGATTACGAGTTTTGTGTTCATGTTTTAACACTGAAAAAATGGTAATTTCAGCATTAAAACAGTAACGCAGCCATTACGAGTCTTGTCGGCATAGCTGTACCGCAAGCCTTTTAGCCTGTAACGCAACATCAGTCCCGCACTCGAAAAAATTAATTTTTCATGGGATTTACATAGCACTGCCATTACGAGTTTTGCAATGAGGCTAAAAAGCTTGCCATCTGAGACCAGTAGTTATGAGTTTAATGCAAAAAAACCTCATAACTAAAGTGTTATAAAGTACACTAATATCCATAAACTACCTATTAACCCCGAAACCGAGGCCCACCCTCATTGCAAACACTATATTAAACCTATTGACCCCTAATCTGCCACTCCCGACATCGCCGCCACTAATAAAATGTATTAACCTCTATTCCGCTGCTGCCCGACATCGTCGCCACTATACTAAAGTTATTAACCCCTATTTCCCCGCACCCCAACATTGCCCACACTATAATTAAGGTATTAACCCCTATTCCGCCACTCCCTGACATCGCCGCCACTAAATAAAGCTATTAACCCCTAAACCTCTGGCCTCCCTCATCATTACCACTAAATTAACCTATTAACCCCTAAACCACCAGCCCCCCACATCGCAAACTAAATTAAACTATTAACCCCTAAACCTAACAACCGCCTAACTTTACATAAAAATTGCAATATCCCTATCTTAAAATAAATAAAAATCTACCTGTGAAATAAAAAAAAACTAAGTTTAAACTATAAATTAACCTAACATAACTATTAGACTAAAAAAACCTTAAAAACAAAACACTAACCCCTCTTTAGGTACTCACAGTTGCTGAAGTCCGGCTTGAAACCTCTTCATCCCAGTGGCTCCATCTTCATCCACGCGGCTCCATCTTCATCCTTTGAGGGACCTGCATCTTCTTCATCCCTGCGGAGGCAGAGAAGTCGATGCGTGGAGGCGGAGGTCCAAAGCGGAGGTCCAAGGCGGAGGCCCCGGGCGGAGGTCCATCGATCCGACATGGAGGTCCTCTTCATGCGATTGTCTGCCGCACACTGAGGATTCAAATGCAAGGTACCCCTTTTATACTAGGGGTACCACTGCATTCATATTGGCTGAAAATAAATAAATCAGCCATTAGGAATTAGAGCTGCTAAAATCCTATTGGCTGATTTGAACAGCCAATAGGATTTTAACAGCTCTTATTCCTATTGGCTGATTCTAATGAGCCAATATGAATGAGAGCTGCTTAAATCCTATTGGCTGATCTGAACAGTCAATAGGATTTTAGCAGCTCTAATTCCTATTGGCTGATTTAATTTTTTCAGCCAATAGGAATGCAATGGTACCCCCAGTATAAAAGGGCTACCTTGCATTTGAATCCTCAGAATGCAGGGGACGATCACATGAAGAGGACCTCCATGTCGGATCGATGGACCTCCACCTGGACCTCTGCCTTGGACCTCTGCCTGGACCTCTTCCTTGGACCTCCGCCTGAATTTCTGCCTTGAACCTTCGCCTGGACCTCTGCCTCTGTGCATCGACCACTCCGCCTCTGCAGGGATGAAGAATATGCCGGTCCCTCGATGGATGAATATAAAACAAGATAATATCCTCCAGCACTGGTGATGGGAGTGCAAGCCTGAGGAGCTCCTGCCAAAGCCCCTCGATGGATGAAGATGGAGCCGCCTGGATGAAGATGGAGCTGCTGGGATGAAGATCGTTCAAGCCGGACTTAAGCAACTGTGAGTACCTAAAGAGGGGTTAGTGTTAGGTTTTTTTAAGGTTTTTTTCTGATGTTTTTTTTTTCTTTTTTAGATTAGGGCTATTGGGCAATTCTAAAAGAGCTAAATGCCCTTTTAAGGGCAGTAAAAGAGCTGAATGCCCTTTTAAGGGCAATGCACATACAAATGCCCTTTTTAGGGCAATGGGTAGATTAGGGTTTTTTTAGTTAGCTTTTTTTATTTTGTGGCTTTGGGGTGGGGGTTTGTAATGTTTTTATTTTGTAGAAAAAGAGCTGATTTCTTTAGGGCAATGCCCTACAAAAGGCCATTTTAAGGGCTATTGGTAGATTAGGGTTCTTTTATTTTGGGTGTTTTTTTTGTATCATTCGTTTGTTATTTTGTATAATGTTTTTTTTTTTCTTTTTTTCTTTTTTTTTTTAGAATAGCCATTTTTTATTTTTAATGGGCAGCAAAAGAGCTGAATGCCCATACAAATGCCATTTTCAGGGCAATGGGTAAATTAGGTTTAACTTTATTTTTATTTTGTGGGTTTGGGGGATGGGGTTTTGTATACTGTTAGGGGGGGGTTTGGTTTTCTTTTTTAGAAAAAGAGCTGATTTCTTTAGGGCAATGCCCTACAAAAGGCCCTTTTAAAGGTCCATAAAGGCCATTTAATTTGTATTGTTTTGGATAATTTCATTTGTTATTTTTTGTAATGGTAGTTTTTTTTTTTTTAATTTTGTAATGTTAGTTAATTTTTATTGTAATGTTAGGTTTTAGTGTAAGGCAGCTTAGTTTTACTTTTATTTCACAGGTAAGTAATAAATACATACTTACCTGTGAAATAAAAACCTAAGCTAGCTATAATATAACTATTAGTTATATTATAGTTAGCTTAGGTTTTATTTTTATTTGACAGGTACGTTTTTATTTAGTTTTAAATAGGTATTATTTAGTTAATAATTGTAACTTTAATTTAGGTCTATTTTAATTATGTGAAAGTTAGAGGGTGTTGGGGTTCGGAGCTAACCGCCAGTGTGAGCAGAAGCAAAGTGAAAGAGCTCTGCCAAAAAGTGTTTAAAAACACCTTATAAAATGCGAAAAACCACGGCAAACAGGAGGTAAATCGGTGGCAGCACCATTTTAAAGCAAACGGGTTGATCCGGTAAGGAGTATTTAAAAGAAAAAGCGCAACAAAATTCCCTGGAGCAACAGGACCGGTACAGCCTCAGGAAAGACCGCGGCTTCAGCCTACTCGGCAAATTGAAAGTGGGCCTAAACACCACAAAGACCCAGGATAGCACCCAGCATCACCCGGTGCACAGTAGCCTGCAAGGGGTAAGCAAATAAGGACATTTAACTATAGGAACCACAACTGACCCACAGAGATAAGTTAAGATCCCTATTTAAGCAGTGCATTACTTGATTACAAGCCTAGACAGCTGGCAGGAGGCCACAAGCGTTCTGATAATTGTATAAGACCTGATCCCCCTTCAGATGATTGAGAAGATATAACAGTACATAAAGAAGGGGAACGCTAGATAAGCAGAAAAAATAATAGACACGCATAACATTATTTGAACCCACGCACAGCAAGGATTTGGAGAGGTGGGAAACACGCCATCTTTAATTTCTTTAAACACAGAAGTCTGCAACTAGACTGAAGAAACCATATATTATTATTATTGTTAGACAACTGTTGGATAAGAAATAAGTGTTTGACCACTACCTTGCTAACTACTACTCCAGGGGCCTGCTGCTTCACTGACACCTACCCCTCTCTGTATGTCGTCCTAAATGGCATTTGCCTATTGATGTTTTTTTTGGGAGGGGGGTATGGAGATGTTGTGTATTGTAATGTCTCTGGCAGCCTCCATCCTATGCGTGAAAGAGAGCTGCACCTTTAAGTAGTCCGAATCCAGAATCAAATATGCACACAGATGAAAATCCATAAAAAGTTTTATCTCCCTGACCTATTCCATTTCTTTATTACTAGAAAATCTGGGGTTTAGCCCAACTGATGCAGCAACCTCATATATAACGTGAATGTTAAGAGACCCACCCTGCTTATAGTCTAACAATGTCACACAGCCAAAGAAAGAAGTCTAAACAGATGGGTACACAGAAGAAATCTATGCTAGAGCACTACCACTTTACCCCCTCTATCCACCAAGGGGCCTCAGATGAAGATAATTCTGATTCCAATTCTATACCAGATAAAACTCTGAGGACCTCTCTATCTCGCACAATGGCTAGCCTTGAAACCCACCCGGATCTAGTTGAAACCATTACAACATTATTGGCGAGCCATCATTACTCTTTAACAAAGAGATTTGACAAATCTACTGCTGAATTGAAAAGAGATATTGCCTCCATAGGTGATAGGATGGACACATTAGAGGGAAAACAGGAAGATCTCATTGTTGACCATTCTAACCTCCTAGCTTATACAGAATCTCTCGCTATCCAAATGTCAGATATGGAGAAGAAAATGGCGGATCTGGAAGACAGATCCCACAGAAATAATGTTCGGATCAGGGGCATCCCAGAAACGGTCCAATCACAGGACATAGAATCATTTAGGAAAGAGTTGTTCAGGGAATTAATACCCAAAGCCACTGACAGCGATCTTATGATGGACAGGGCTCATAGAATCACGAGACCCAGAAACATAGCAATGGACAAACCTAGGGATGTAGTGGCTAGGCTCCATTACTTTGTCTTCAAGAACAAACTCCTCAGCACCTCCCTAAAGGGAAAGACCCTACCCAAAAAATTTGAGAACATACAGATCTTCCCAGATCTCTCTATGCACATCCTTTACTTGAGGAGAACTTACGCTGATTATACTAGAATCCTCCGTACTCAAGGGATCAGATATCGGTGGGGCTTTCCAGTTAAGCTACTCATCACAAAAGATGGTCAACTTTACACAGCTTCGACGCCTCAACAGGCCCTCTCATTTCTTCAGAGATGGAAACTTCTGAAACCCTCTTCTGATGATCCGGCTATCACCCCTTCGGGTCCTCCAGCCCTACGGTTTAATGCACCAGAGTGGCAACCTCAACCTCAAAGGATACCTCAGCAAAGTAAAAGACCTGTCTTGAATAAACAGAAGCCCCCTTGATGCTCTGAGACTTAATAAATGACAGATTCACACGCTGAATAGAAGGACTCTAAAGCACCCTTCTCCACATATCCTTTTCTTGTTGATTTTGTTGTTTTTTTTTACAGGGTTTACAAAATGTCAAAGTTACATTGTTCTACTGTTGGTTAATGTAATTGATTTCCAGGGTTAGATATACCAGATATTGGAACTCATGATAGGTCGATCGGGAGGTGCGGGATGCTCTACTCTACCGAGGGACCGTGATTATTAGACATGTGCATGGTGAAAAAATTCGGTTTGGTTCGGATCGATTCAGAATTTTTCGAAGTTCGGTTCGGATCGATTAGAATTCAGAAAAATTTGAATCGAGTCGTTTCGGATTAGTTTCAGATTCATTCAGATTCGAAGAAATTTGGCTGGATTTGGTTCGATTCGGTTTGGAAATTCGGAATTTCGGTAAGTTTTAGGTGGGATTAGACTAGTATTATGTACTGTATATTAGGTGTAACCCATAGCAGAGTGATATAACCTAATATACTGTACAATACTAGTGTAATCCATGGCCATCCAAATTTACCGAATAAATCCAAAGTAATTCGGATTTATTTGCGAAATTCGGCAGTATTTTAATTCGGAAATTCGGTTCTATCCGAATCGCCGAATTTTCCTAATTTCCGAATCGAACCGAACCGAATTGCACATATCTAGTGACTATGTTGTCTGGGTCAGGAGCTCCTGACCCCCCCTTCCACACATGACCTCCTCAATCTTAGCGCCACCGTGTTTAGAGTGGCAATTTTAACGCGTTACTTGCAATGTATTTTATATGACTACTGCTTGTTTGTATTTTGTACTTTTTCTCTAGGTTCAAATGTAACGTTACAAAGTTCAATTGCTCTAAATGAGGTGATGGTTTTCTATACTATTTGCACTATAATACATCCCCCCTCTGTTTTCTGCACAAAAATCCAATACAGGCCCCTTCACACCTAACAGTAGTGTCCCACTCCCAATTCTTAACCAAAACACCCATCCCCCTCATGTATAGTCTTAGAATCAGTGATTAGTTCCTGTTTCTCTCAAGGGGGGCTATCCCAAACTCTCAAATGACGTCTATGATTTGAAGTGACCCTAGGGGGTTTGTTCCCCACTCTCTAAACCCATGATCCCATTCACCGAGGATCAACCTCCTTTTAAGGCCTAGATAAAGAAACTCTCCAATGACCCTAACCACCCCAAGATCACTCCCTGGCCTGGGAGATACCCTATATCTCATATACTCCACATATTAGAAACTACGTACACTATACTTTAAGGCCCCTAGATGTAATAGATTAACCTATAGACTTCCTAAGACTAATTAACATGTTCTATCCTTTAAGACGTCCTAGACCCCCTATCCTCTCCCCCCCCACAGTGTAAGTATATGTATACTTACCATGGAGCCACGCTGAGCCCTTTGATGAAGGTCCTTCAGCGTGACCTTGAACAGCGCTTCAATGCACTTATGGCAAGCATACTGAGTTTATTTGCGGTTGTTATGATAACTAGCATTATAAAATCAGAGATACTTGCTCTTTCAGAATGAAGACTTCCGGGGAGAGGCGGGGCTAGCAGCACACTTGCTACTTTGCGCCTCCGCTCCAAGCTTGGGCTTGTACACCGACAGGCGCAGGAATCCTTGGCCATAGCGAGTTTTACTGGCCCGGACTACATAAAATCCAGACCCACCTCAACACTTCCTCTATGCCTCCAATTAGACTAGCCATCCTTAATGTTAAGGGCTTAAATTCCCCTACTAAGAGAAGTCTCCTACTAAGACACTTACAGAAATCCAACATTGACATTGCCTTAATTCAGGAGACTTACTGGACTGATTCACCTCACCACACCTTTAAGTTTCATTTGTATACCTCTTGTATACACACCACACATGGCTCTAAGAAAAGAGGAGTAGCAATTCTCCTGAGACAAAACATTGCCTACACCCCGAGTGTTATTGATATAGACCCAGAGGGTAGATTTATCATTATTGTATGTGAATTATATAATGTGGTTTGTACCTTGGTCAACATTTATGCCCCAGATGAGAAGCAGGGCCCATTCTTGCAGCAACTACTAGAAAGAGTTACAAAAGTTAGACGAGGGCCTCTTCTGTTGGGAGGCAATTTTAATATCACCTGGGACCCTCTCTTAGACAAAATTCACCCTAAGAAACTCAAACCTGACAATAAAGTTGTGATGGAGTCTAAGAAATTTCAGAACATCATGACACAGTATAACTTATTTGACTCTTGGAGATGTCTGAACTCCTCTGACCGTGACTACATGTTCTTTTCCAGGACCCACAATTCTTACTCCCGAATAGACACGATTTTCTGTGACTCTTGGTCTCTTGACAGTATTTCCCGTACTCAGATCACGGTGCGTCCATGGTTGGACCACGATATGGTCTCGATTGATCTAACATTCTCTCCAAAAGGGGGTGGGAAGGGGACATGGAGACTCACAGACTACCTAATTAAAAACACCTGGACAACTCAGACAGCCAAAGATTTAACAGAATTTTTCTTGCTCAATGACCTAGGACAGACTAAAGACGACATCTTATGGGCCTCTATGAAGGCATACAGGAGAGGGATTTTCCTAAAAAGGGCAGCTCGGCTATGCAGAGAAAAGGGGGCGACCCTAGCACAGCTGTTTGGAGAATTAAGAACATTAGAGAGAGACAATAAAACAGGCCCTTCTAGTAAATTAGCCACACGCATTGGGGAGGTTTGGGCAGAAATAAAAAAATAAAGAACTACAAAAGATACAGGAAAATATCCTTTGGTTCAAACAATTGTTCTACTATCAAGGAAACCAAGCAGATCGACTTCTGGCAAATAAACTTAGAGCGAGACTTAAATCATCCCGAATTCAAAGAATTAAAATAGAGAGTAGAGTAGTTTACTCCCCAAAAGCGATAGGTGAGGCATTTAGAACTTACTATGAAAACTTATATAATATTGGTTAATAGGAAAATATAGACATAGCACAATGCCCGACTATAACTAAATTTCTAAAAACATTAAACATACCTAAACTGACTGAAGATCGGGCTGAACAACTATCTGAACCTATTAATCTACTTGAAATTAAGAAAGCAATTAAACAGCTAAAGCTCCATAAGACCCCTGGCCTGGATGGCTTTTACCCCCTATTTTATAGATCCTATAGTGACATTGTCTCACCTTACTTACAGAGGCTCTTTACCCAAGCCTTTGAATCAGGCTTGTTACTCCCTGAGTTTCTTGAGGCCAGTATCTTAACCATACCTAAGGAAGGGAAAGACCCTCACCTATGTTCTAGCTAACATCCCATATCGGTCATAAACATAGATGTCAAATTATTTGCTAAAATGTTAGCTAGTAGATTATCTAAACTGTTGCCTACTATCATCCATAGAGACCAAGTTGGTTTTACCCTGTTTAGACAGGGATCTGATAGCACTAGGAGACTTTTAAATATCTTTACAGAGACACAGAAAATGTCACTAATGGAACTAGACAGGGGTGCCCTCTCTCCCCACTCCTGTTCACTATAGCCACTGAGCCATTAGCGTCCGCGATACGTCAACACCCAGACATTAAAGGCCTCTTTCTTCATGATACCCTTCAGAAACTGAGCCTTTTCGCTAATGACCTTACAGTCTTCTTATCGGACCCCATTAGATCCTTACCTCCCCTCTTTGGCCTATTTTGACTCTTTGGTACTCTCTCGTACTACAAGCTAAATGTAGATAAAACTGATGCTTATCCCCCTGAACCTACCTGAGGCCCAAACTGTCAGTCTCTGTGAGCAATATTCCTTCAAATGGAATAGAGATGGCATTAAACATCTAGGGGTGTTCCTCTCGCATGACCCGAAAATGGTGGTGGAGGGGAACTACTCTCGTATATTACAATCCCGAACCCACAATGTCACGTTACCCAGATACAGAGAGGTATCCTGGATGGGCAGAATCCCTGCTTTCAAGATGATACTGCTCCCAAAACTTACCTACCTCTTCAGATGTTTGCCCCTGGGAGTTCCGAAAGCCCTCCTAGACCGATTCCAATCGGTCTTAAACACCTATGTTTGGGGCAACACCAAACCCCGTATAGCGCGTGCTATCCTACAAGTGGCAATAGCAAAAGGCGGGTTGGGATTACCTAATTTAAAATCCTACTATGACGCTGCAATGTTGACGCATATCTCTAACTGGCAGGGATCAGGTGAGCGCCCCAGATGGTACGAGATAGAGCAAGCATCGCTTCCTACAGGATCTCCTATGGCTCCCCCAACACTGCTTGATTAAATTCCCAATCACTAATTCAGTCTTACTTGATTAACTAAAAGTGTGGCACAAACTAAGACACTATGTTCAGGTAGCCCCTCACCCTTCCCCAATCCATAGTATCAGGGGCCTGATCTTAGGCCTCCCCGAATCTAATCCCAAACTTTGGGAAACCTCGAGATTGCGAATTCTCACAGACCTATACGATGGAGCCAGACGGTTTACTACTTACAAAATTAACCTAAAATATGACATCCCCAAAAACTCACATTCGTATCAATGAGATTTCGGTCCATTTTACATAGTTGGGGGTTTACCACCTCGACCCCTAGAGATATGACCTTATGGGAAACAAGATGGAAGGCAGGACTTCAGGGGCAGAGACCTATGGCAATACACTACAAATGCTTAATGGATTCCATAAAACTAAAAAAGACCTATAACATTCTAACATGGGTAAAAGACCTTAGATTTGTTGGGGAACCGGAAATCTGGGAGAGTGCTATTATATTAATTAAAACAACAATCCACTGTGTCACACTGTTTGAACTTTACTACAAGCTCCTGACTAGATGGCATTGGGTCCCGGCCAGACTACACAGACTTTCACACACTAATTCGGATTTATGTTGGAGGAATTGTGGAAATAGAGGTGACGATAGAAACATATGGTGGGAATGCCCCTGCATACAAAATTTGTGGAAAGAGGTACTAGACCTATGCGACAAACTCGGCATTCCAACAATACGAACCCCAGAGAGATGATTACTCCACATAGAGCTTCCCCAGAGCACCAAGGCCCAAAAACACCTATTTATATATGTCACGATGGCAACGAAACTCACTCTAGCGAGACACTGGAAGCAACAGGTTACCCCTCCCATTATATAAAATATTAGAAATTATCAATTACATCAGAGGCATGGAGGAGGCGGCTTCTATCAATAGAGGTACCCTTGACTTGTACTCTCAAATATGGGAGCCTTGGAATTCTCTACACGCAAAACCTAGAGTTTAAGATAAACTGAGTCACATTCCCTTCTGAGAATCTCCCAGAGCTCTTCTTTCTCTTCTTCCCTTCATGATTCTTTCCTTTTCCCCCTTTTCTGAGCTTTTCCCTTCTCATTCTTCCCCCTACCCCCCGTTCCCATACACACCTGATTTTGTATGTTTTGCTCTGATGATATCACAGACATTTGACGATGGCTGTGACTAGACCAATGCTTGCTCATATGTTATCATTGTTACCTTAAATTATGTGGTTTAAGCCCACAGATATGGGAAGCAGTATCCATCTGTCAGGGTTTTTTCCCTGTTGTTTGCCATGTGCTGCTGGCAGCCATTTTACTCACCTCTCTTCCTGACTATGGTGCATTGTGGGGGATGCTGCTCATTTCCTATAGTTCCTTTTATGGCCAGACTGGTGTGCATCATCCATGTGAGACAGGATGCAGTCTCATAATTGTGATGTCATCACTTATTATTTAAAGGGCCTCTGTTCAGTATGCTTTGGCTTTACGTTGTCTCAGACCTGTTTGTGAGAGTTCCTGTGTATTACCTGGCTGCCTGACGTCCTTCCTGGTTCCTGATCCCTGGCTTGTTCCTGACTCTGCTGTTTTCCTTGTTCCTGATTCCGGCTCATCTGACTATTCGCTTTGGCTCCTGACTCGGCTCGTCTGACTACCAACTCTGGTTTTGACTCCTGGCTTGTTATTTGACTTGTGGACTTTTATTATTTTTTGCTATTAATAAAGGTGTGATTATTTTTGCACTGCTCGTCTCAGTCTGATTCCTTGGACCCTGACATTATGCAAAGGCCATGAATCCTGATGGTGCTAATAATCCACCTTTACCTGCCATCATTTTCAGGATGGATGAACAGGATCACCGCTTGGATCAATTTGCACTAGCCCTACAAACCCTGCTGACTCGCACTGCACATTTGGACCAAAGTGTCCAGCAAAGTTATGTCTGCTCCTGTTTCCGCTGCTGCACCTATGCCTACCAGGAGCATGTCCAGTTCTGCATCTCTACCTCAGCGATATGGAGGTGATCCTATTCAGTGCAGATGTTTTTTGAACCAGGTGGGCATTTACTTTGAGATGTTACCTCAGGCGTTTCCCTCTGACAGAGCTAAGGTGGGATTTCTCATCTCATTACTCTCTGACACAGCTCTTGCCTGGGCTAATCCCTTGTGGGAGACTAATAAACCTGTGATTTCAAATTACCCTGAATTTGTGGCCTCCGTTTGAAGGGTATTTGATGTTCCGGCTCACTCCTCCTCTGCTGCTAAACAACTCATGTCTATTCAGCAAGGTACAAGATCTGTTGCTCAGTATGCTATTGAGTTCCGTACGCTTGCCGCAGAGGTAGGTTGGAACAATGAAGCCCTTGTTGCCGCCTTCTTTCATGGGCTCTCTGATGTGATTAAAAACGAAGTTGCTGCCAGAGATTTACCAGAGGATCTTGAGGCATTGGTGTCTCTTTTGATCCTAATTGACATCAGACTCAGTGAGAGGCCCTCCTTCAAGAAGCCTCCTGTTCCGTTGTCTCCTACGTGTTCGTTCCCACCCATGCCTCCCTCTCCTCCCATGCCTCCTTGTCCTGAGTCACCAGGTACTGCTGAGCCAATGCAGTTGGGATTCACGCGTCTCTCCGTGGCGGAGAGGGCCTTTAGGAGGAGGGAGCAGCTCTGCCTCTATTGTGGCTTACAGGGCCACCTTTTGAAGTCTTGTCCTACACGGACGGGAAACGCTCACACCTAAGGTCCTGTCGGGGGCAGACCTTGGGTGGTTTATCCTCGTCCCCGGAACCACTTAAGGAGAAACCTTTTGTCACGGTTGTCCTTTCCTGGGTGGACTCCTCCATAGTCACTCAGGCTCTTGTTGACTCCGGTGCTGCGGGCTATTTCATTGACAGTGCTTTTGTATCAAAGCACTCCATTCCTGTTTTGCCTCGGTCCATTCCGCTTGCTATTGAGGCCATTGATGGCAGGCCCCTTCAACTTGCACTCGTTACTCATGAAACTGCTCCATTGTCCATGGCTGTTGGGGCTCTCCATTTTGAAACCCTCCAGTTCCAGGTTATAAACTCTACGCATTTTTCGGTTGTTCTGTGTTATCCCTGGCTCCAAAAGCACAATCCCAGTCTCGACTGGCGCAGGTCAGAAATTTTGTCATGGTCCCCACAATGTATTTCAACTTGTCTTCGGAAACCAGTTAACTTGTGCACTTCTTCGGTATCTCAATTGCCAGAGGGGTACCGAGAGTTCCTAGACGTGTTTGATAAGGTGCATGCTGGTACGTTGCCTCCTCACCGGTCTTACGATTGTGCCATAGACCTGCAACCCGGAGCCATTCCTCCTCGGGGCCGGGTGTACCCTCTGTCTGTTGCAGAGAATTGTGCTATGGAGGAGTATGTTGCCGATGCTCTGTCGCAGGGAATCATCCGCAAATCCTGCTCTCCTGCAGGGGCTGGCTTCTTCTTTGTGAAGAAAAAGGGTGGCGAGTTAAGACCATGTATCGATTATAGGGGTCTTAATCGTCTCACCATTAAGAATGTTTACCCTATTCCGCTCATTACGGAACTCTTTGACCGCCGCAAGGGAGCTACGGTCTTTACTACTAGTGGTAAGTGTTTTGTTCCTGAGAATCTTCAAACTAAACTTTTGCACACTTACCACTATCATAAAGCTGCAGGTCACCCAGGCAAGAACCAAATGATTTGGTCTGTCACTTGACAATTCTGGTGGCCAGGTTTTCGTTCAGTCCTTATGGACTAACTGTATCCAAGGTATAGATCATTTAGTCTCGAGTCTCAGCAGTGCCAAAGCACGATTACCTCCCCGTCTAATCTGTGGTACATGATCTATGAGCATTGTTCGCAGAGAGGATACCGGATGTCCTGCCTGCTTGAAATGTCTAGCCACAGGTTGCTCAGATTCTCCCTTCTTATACATACATATACTAAATAACCAATCCACGCACTCAATCTCAAATACAACAAAATTTACAATCCCAATGTTTTGGTCTTATAATTCGAATTTTGTCATTGGTACATGTTACGGTTGCCTCCAGGCTGGCTGGAAGTTGGACCGTAGAAAAGGATGCTCCTAGCGCTCCCCAAAGGATCATCAGCACCGTAGACACTATAACTGCTGCGTAGCCACCATAAGTAATGCAGACTGTACGAACCACCGCTGCTGGGCTGGTATCTCGCCATCTGCTCTGCGCCCTGGACCTACGACCAGGCTCCAGTAGGTGAACCTCTTCCTTCTTTAGAGCGAAGCAGGATCAGGAACAAGAGCTCTTACAAGAGCACAGTAGCTAAGGGAGTATATAGAGCATAGCAATCCCTGTAGTGATTATGGCTGTCCCCTACAAACATGAGTCAAGGCTGCAAGTTAGAGGGTCAGAATAGGTCTGGGGACATAGTCTTAAAGGGGCATTGTTCACCAAAGTCACAATATGTCCCCAGACGGTTCTTAAAGGGCCATACACACCCAATAAAAGTTAATATGTTCTCAGGGGCACAATCTTCTAGGGGTCATAGTCATGAGGAAGGAGGCTGGCAAATAGGCTTCTCCAAAATCCAGGGAAGCAGGGCAATTTCCCATTTAAAGGGCCAGTTACAAATAGCAGTTTGTAACATATCTCCCCTTTTGGAGGGAGACTAACCAGGCACCTGACCTTCTGTCGGTCAGTGCCTAAGTTAGTCTCGCAACCCACCCACAAATAAACATTAGCAGCAAAGTAGCCCCCCCCCACAATAAGTAGTACTGGCCTGTAGGTTCGAGGTTGTAGGATGAAAGTGTAGCATCCTCGGCCTTCCTGGCGCTACTGGGCAAATAGCTGATGGTACTTGGGGGGCAGAGGCCAGCGGCACTCTGCCCTGGTGCCAGCACTTCTGCTGGGGTGAGGGGTTTGCAGGCCAGTCCTGTAACAAGGGGGTCTGTAGGGCAGAGGCCAGCAGCGCTCTGTCCTGATGCCAGCTCTTCTGCTGGGGGAATTGGGGCATAGTCCTGCCCGGTGGCAAAGGGAACATGGGGGTCAGTGGGGGTTAACATCTCCACTATTAACCCTGGGCCCAAGTTAGGAGTTAGCTGGGGAGGGGGAGATTGGCTTACCTCCTCCTCCTGATACTCCGGCGGCCGTTGGGAAGGGAGGTCGATGCTCTCCGCTTCCTGTGGAACATGATGCGGCTGGGGAGAGAGACCGGTTGTCTCCTCTCCCTGGAAGGCACACTCCGGCTGGGGAGGGAGGTCGATGCTCTCCCCTCCCTGTAGCTGGGTCTGTAGCTGGGGATCTGGGCCGCCTGCCCAGCATCCCTGTAGGGCCGGTAGAGAGACTGCGATCCCATCTCCACCTGCCTGCTGGGGGTCCTCCCAGGACCAGTTTATGAGGCCTGCTGCCTCTGGTATCTCTGGTTGGGGAAGGAGACTGGTTGTCTCTTCCCTCTGCACGGTATACTGCCGCTGGGGAGGGAGGTCGCTGCTCTCCTCTCCCTGTAACTCCGGCTGCCGCTGGGGAGGGAGGTCGTTGCTCTCCGCTCCCTGTAACTCACTTTCTCGCTGGAGACCAGGTGTCCATACCCTCAAACTCCACAGTTGGTGCTCAAAGGCTCGTGCCGCTTTGTTCTCAGTATCCAATTCCCGGATGATGCGACTGACTACCTCCTGCGCAGGGTCTGGACCATATCGGACTAGCCGCCTCTTTACCTCTGGAACGAAATCAGCGCCCTCATAGCGATGGATCCGGTTGAGGTGCTCTTCACAGGGTTCTGACCAGTATCTTGTCAGCTCCATGCTGCTGTAGGTAGGGACGCTGCGCAGTGGCTAGCGTTGCCCTCAATAACTCTCCTACGATACCAGTGCTGTTGGGGTGCTGCTCCTTGCGCTAGGACGCCATCCCACCGCTGCCGCCAAATGTTACGGTTGCCTCCAGGCTGGCTGGAAGTTGGACCGTAGAAAAGGATGCTCCTAGCGCTTCCCAAAGGATCATCAGCACCGTAGACACTATAACTGCTGCGTAGCCACCATAAGTAATGCAGACTCTACAAACCACCGCTGCTGGGCTGGTATCTCGCCATCTGCTCTGCGCCCTGGACCTACGACCAGGCTCCAGTAGGTGAACCTCTTCCTTCTTTAGAGCGAAGCAGGATCAGGAACAAGAGCTCTTACAAGAGCACAGTAGCTAAGGGAGTATATAGAGCATAGCAATCCCTGTAGTGATTATGGCTGTCCCCTACAAACATGAGTCAAGGCTGCAAGTTAGAGGGTCAGAATAGGTCTGAGGACATAGTCTTAAAGGGGCATTTTAAAGGTCCATAAAGGCCATTTAATTTGTATTGTTTTGGATAATTTCATTTGTTATTTTTTGTAATGGTAGTTTTTTTTTTTTTAATTTTGTAATGTTAGTTAATTTTTATTGTAATGTTAGGTTTTAGTGTAAGGCAGCTTAGTTTTACTTTTATTTCACAGGTAAGTAATAAATACATACTTACCTGTGAAATAAAAACCTAAGCTAGCTATAATATAACTATTAGTTATATTATAGTTAGCTTAGGTTTTATTTTTATTTGACAGGTACGTTTTTATTTAGTTTTAAATAGGTATTATTTAGTTAATAATTGTAACTTTAATTTAGGTCTATTTTAATTATGTGAAAGTTAGAGGGTGTTGGGGTTCGGAGCTAACCGCCAGTGTGAGCAGAAGCAAAGTGAAAGAGCTCTGCCAAAAAGTGTTTAAAAACACCTTATAAAATGCGAAAAACCACGGCAAACAGGAGGTAAATCGGTGGCAGCACCATTTTAAAGCAAACGGGTTGATCCGGTAAGGAGTATTTAAAAGAAAAAGCGCAACAAAATTCCCTGGAGCAACAGGACCGGTACAGCCTCAGGAAAGACCGCGGCTTCAGCCTACTCGGCAAATTGAAAGTGGGCCTAAACACCACAAAGACCCAGGATAGCACCCAGCATCGCCCGGTGCACAGTAGCCTGCAAGGGGTAAGCAAATAAGGACATTTAACTATAGGAACCACAACTGACCCACAGAGATAAGTTAAGATCCCTATTTAAGCAGTGCATTACTTGATTACAAGCCTAGACAGCTGGCAGGAGGCCACAAGCGTTCTGATAATTGTATAAGACCTGATCCCCCTTCAGATGATTGAGAAGATATAACAGTACATAAAGAAGGGGAACGCTAGATAAGCAGAAAAAATAATAGACACGCATAACATTATTTGAACCCACGCACAGCAAGGATTTGGAGAGGTGGGAAACACGCCATCTTTAATTTCTTTAAACACAGAAGTCTGCAACTAGACTGAAGAAACCATATATTATTATTATTGTTAGACAACTGTTGGATAAGAAATAAGTGTTTGACCACTACCTTGCTAACTACTACTCCAGGGGCCTGCTGCTTCACTGACACCTACCCCTCTCTGTATGTCGTCCTAAATGGCATTTGCCTATTGATGTTTTTTTTGGGAGGGGGGTATGGAGATGTTGTGTATTGTAATGTCTCTGGCAGCCTCCATCCTATGCGTGAAAGAGAGCTGCACCTTTAAGTAGTCCGAATCCAGAATCAAATATGCACACAGATGAAAATCCATAAAAAGTTTTATCTCCCTGACCTATTCCATTTCTTTATTACTAGAAAATCTGGGGTTTAGCCCAACTGATGCAGCAACCTCATATATAACGTGAATGTTAAGAGACCCACCCTGCTTATAGTCTAACAATGTCACACAGCCAAAGAAAGAAGTCTAAACAGATGGGTACACAGAAGAAATCTATGCTAGAGCACTACCACTTTACCCCCTCTATCCACCAAGGGGCCTCAGATGAAGATAATTCTGATTCCAATTCTATACCAGATAAAACTCTGAGGACCTCTCTATCTCGCACAATGGCTAGCCTTGAAACCCACCCGGATCTAGTTGAAACCATTACAACATTATTGGCGAGCCATCATTACTCTTTAACAAAGAGATTTGACAAATCTACTGCTGAATTGAAAAGAGATATTGCCTCCATAGGTGATAGGATGGACACATTAGAGGGAAAACAGGAAGATCTCATTGTTGACCATTCTAACCTCCTAGCTTATACAGAATCTCTCGCTATCCAAATGTCAGATATGGAGAAGAAAATGGCGGATCTGGAAGACAGATCCCACAGAAATAATGTTCGGATCAGGGGCATCCCAGAAACGGTCCAATCACAGGACATAGAATCATTTAGGAAAGAGTTGTTCAGGGAATTAATACCCAAAGCCACTGACAGCGATCTTATGATGGACAGGGCTCATAGAATCACGAGACCCAGAAACATAGCAATGGACAAACCTAGGGATGTAGTGGCTAGGCTCCATTACTTTGTCTTCAAGAACAAACTCCTCAGCACCTCCCTAGAGGGAAAGACCCTACCCGAAAAATTTGAGAACATACAGATCTTCCCAGATCTCTTTACACACCCTTTATTTGAGGAGAACTTACGCTGATTATACTAGAATCCTCTGTACTCAAGGGATCAGATATCGGTGGGGCTTTCCAGTTAAGCTACTCATCACAAAAGATGGTCAACTTTACACAGCTTCGACGCCTCAACAGGCCCTCTCATTTCTTCAGAGATGGAAACTTCTGAAACCCTCTTCTGATGATCCGGCTATCACCCCTTCGGGTCCTCCAGCCCTATGGATTAATGCACCAGAGTGGCAACCTCAACCTCAAAGGATACCTCAGCAAAGTAAAAGACCTGTCTTGAATAAACAGAAGCCCCCTTGATGCTCTGAGACTTAATAAATGACAGATTCACACGCTGAATAGAAGGACTCTAAAGCACCCTTCTCCACATATCCTTTTCTTGTTGATTTTGTTGTTTTTTTTTACAGGGTTTACAAAATGTCAAAGTTACATTGTTCTACTGTTGGTTAATGTAATTGATTTCCAGGGTTAGATATACCAGATATTGGAACTCATGATAGGTCGATCGGGAGGTGCGGGATGCTCTACTCTACCGAGGGACCGTGATTATTAGACATGTGCATGGTGAAAAAATTCGGTTTGGTTCGGATCGATTCAGAATTTTTCGAAGTTCGGTTCGGATCGATTAGAATTCAGAAAAATTTGAATCGAGTCGTTTCGGATTAGTTTCAGATTCATTCAGATTCGAAGAAATTTGGCTGGATTTGGTTCGATTCGGTTTGGAAATTCGGAATTTCGGTAAGTTTTAGGTGGGATTAGACTAGTATTATGTACTGTATATTAGGTGTAACCCATAGCAGAGTGATATAACCTAATATACTGTACAATACTAGTGTAATCCATGGCCATCCAAATTTACCGAATAAATCCAAAGTAATTCGGATTTATTTGCGAAATTCGGCAGTATTTTAATTCGGAAATTCGGTTCTATCCGAATCGCCGAATTTTCCTAATTTCCGAATCGAACCGAACCGAATTGCACATATCTAGTGACTATGTTGTCTGGGTCAGGAGCTCCTGACCCCCCCTTCCACACATGACCTCCTCAATCTTAGCGCCACCGTGTTTAGAGTGGCAATTTTAACGCGTTACTTGCAATGTATTTTATATGACTACTGCTTGTTTGTATTTTGTACTTTTTCTCTAGGTTCAAATGTAACGTTACAAAGTTCAATTGCTCTAAATGAGGTGATGGTTTTCTATACTATTTGCACTATAATACATCCCCCCTCTGTTTTCTGCACAAAAATCCAATACAGGCCCCTTCACACCTAACAGTAGTGTCCCACTCCCAATTCTTAACCAAAACACCCATCCCCCTCATGTATAGTCTTAGAATCAGTGATTAGTTCCTGTTTCTCTCAAGGGGGGCTATCCCAAACTCTCAAATGACGTCTATGATTTGAAGTGACCCTAGGGGGTTTGTTCCCCACTCTCTAAACCCATGATCCCATTCACCGAGGATCAACCTCCTTTTAAGGCCTAGATAAAGAAACTCTCCAATGACCCTAACCACCCCAAGATCACTCCCTGGCCTGGGAGATACCCTATATCTCATATACTCCACATATTAGAAACTACGTACACTATACTTTAAGGCCCCTAGATGTAATAGATTAACCTATAGACTTCCTAAGACTAATTAACATGTTCTATCCTTTAAGACGTCCTAGACCCCCTATCCTCTCCCCCCCCACAGTGTAAGTATATGTATACTTACCATGGAGCCACGCTGAGCCCTTTGATGAAGGTCCTTCAGCGTGACCTTGAACAGCGCTTCAATGCACTTATGGCAAGCATACTGAGTTTATTTGCGGTTGTTATGATAACTAGCATTATAAAATCAGAGATACTTGCTCTTTCAGAATGAAGACTTCCGGGGAGAGGCGGGGCTAGCAGCACACTTGCTACTTTGCGCCTCCGCTCCAAGCTTGGGCTTGTACACCGACAGGCGCAGGAATCCTTGGCCATAGCGAGTTTTACTGGCCCGGACTACATAAAATCCAGACCCACCTCAACACTTCCTCTATGCCTCCAATTAGACTAGCCATCCTTAATGTTAAGGGCTTAAATTCCCCTACTAAGAGAAGTCTCCTACTAAGACACTTACAGAAATCCAACATTGACATTGCCTTAATTCAGGAGACTTACTGGACTGATTCACCTCACCACACCTTTAAGTTTCATTTGTATACCTCTTGTATACACACCACACATGGCTCTAAGAAAAGAGGAGTAGCAATTCTCCTGAGACAAAACATTGCCTACACCCCGAGTGTTATTGATATAGACCCAGAGGGTAGATTTATCATTATTGTATGTGAATTATATAATGTGGTTTGTACCTTGGTCAACATTTATGCCCCAGATGAGAAGCAGGGCCCATTCTTGCAGCAACTACTAGAAAGAGTTACAAAAGTTAGACGAGGGCCTCTTCTGTTGGGAGGCAATTTTAATATCACCTGGGACCCTCTCTTAGACAAAATTCACCCTAAGAAACTCAAACCTGACAATAAAGTTGTGATGGAGTCTAAGAAATTTCAGAACATCATGACACAGTATAACTTATTTGACTCTTGGAGATGTCTGAACTCCTCTGACCGTGACTACATGTTCTTTTCCAGGACCCACAATTCTTACTCCCGAATAGACACGATTTTCTGTGACTCTTGGTCTCTTGACAGTATTTCCCGTACTCAGATCACGGTGCGTCCATGGTTGGACCACGATATGGTCTCGATTGATCTAACATTCTCTCCAAAAGGGGGTGGGAAGGGGACATGGAGACTCACAGACTACCTAATTAAAAACACCTGGACAACTCAGACAGCCAAAGATTTAACAGAATTTTTCTTGCTCAATGACCTAGGACAGACTAAAGACGACATCTTATGGGCCTCTATGAAGGCATACAGGAGAGGGATTTTCCTAAAAAGGGCAGCTCGGCTATGCAGAGAAAAGGGGGCGACCCTAGCACAGCTGTTTGGAGAATTAAGAACATTAGAGAGAGACAATAAAACAGGCCCTTCTAGTAAATTAGCCACACGCATTGGGGAGGTTTGGGCAGAAATAAAAAAATAAAGAACTACAAAAGATACAGGAAAATATCCTTTGGTTCAAACAATTGTTCTACTATCAAGGAAACCAAGCAGATCGACTTCTGGCAAATAAACTTAGAGCGAGACTTAAATCATCCCGAATTCAAAGAATTAAAATAGAGAGTAGAGTAGTTTACTCCCCAAAAGCGATAGGTGAGGCATTTAGAACTTACTATGAAAACTTATATAATATTGGTTAATAGGAAAATATAGACATAGCACAATGCCCGACTATAACTAAATTTCTAAAAACATTAAACATACCTAAACTGACTGAAGATCGGGCTGAACAACTATCTGAACCTATTAATCTACTTGAAATTAAGAAAGCAATTAAACAGCTAAAGCTCCATAAGACCCCTGGCCTGGATGGCTTTTACCCCCTATTTTATAGATCCTATAGTGACATTGTCTCACCTTACTTACAGAGGCTCTTTACCCAAGCCTTTGAATCAGGCTTGTTACTCCCTGAGTTTCTTGAGGCCAGTATCTTAACCATACCTAAGGAAGGGAAAGACCCTCACCTATGTTCTAGCTAACATCCCATATCGGTCATAAACATAGATGTCAAATTATTTGCTAAAATGTTAGCTAGTAGATTATCTAAACTGTTGCCTACTATCATCCATAGAGACCAAGTTGGTTTTACCCTGTTTAGACAGGGATCTGATAGCACTAGGAGACTTTTAAATATCTTTACAGAGACACAGAAAATGTCACTAATGGAACTAGACAGGGGTGCCCTCTCTCCCCACTCCTGTTCACTATAGCCACTGAGCCATTAGCGTCCGCGATACGTCAACACCCAGACATTAAAGGCCTCTTTCTTCATGATACCCTTCAGAAACTGAGCCTTTTCGCTAATGACCTTACAGTCTTCTTATCGGACCCCATTAGATCCTTACCTCCCCTCTTTGGCCTATTTTGACTCTTTGGTACTCTCTCGTACTACAAGCTAAATGTAGATAAAACTGATGCTTATCCCCCTGAACCTACCTGAGGCCCAAACTGTCAGTCTCTGTGAGCAATATTCCTTCAAATGGAATAGAGATGGCATTAAACATCTAGGGGTGTTCCTCTCGCATGACCCGAAAATGGTGGTGGAGGGGAACTACTCTCGTATATTACAATCCCGAACCCACAATGTCACGTTACCCAGATACAGAGAGGTATCCTGGATGGGCAGAATCCCTGCTTTCAAGATGATACTGCTCCCAAAACTTACCTACCTCTTCAGATGTTTGCCCCTGGGAGTTCCGAAAGCCCTCCTAGACCGATTCCAATCGGTCTTAAACACCTATGTTTGGGGCAACACCAAACCCCGTATAGCGCGTGCTATCCTACAAGTGGCAATAGCAAAAGGCGGGTTGGGATTACCTAATTTAAAATCCTACTATGACGCTGCAATGTTGACGCATATCTCTAACTGGCAGGGATCAGGTGAGCGCCCCAGATGGTACGAGATAGAGCAAGCATCGCTTCCTACAGGATCTCCTATGGCTCCCCCAACACTGCTTGATTAAATTCCCAATCACTAATTCAGTCTTACTTGATTAACTAAAAGTGTGGCACAAACTAAGACACTATGTTCAGGTAGCCCCTCACCCTTCCCCAATCCATAGTATCAGGGGCCTGATCTTAGGCCTCCCCGAATCTAATCCCAAACTTTGGGAAACCTCGAGATTGCGAATTCTCACAGACCTATACGATGGAGCCAGACGGTTTACTACTTACAAAATTAACCTAAAATATGACATCCCCAAAAACTCACATTCGTATCAATGAGATTTCGGTCCATTTTACATAGTTGGGGGTTTACCACCTCGACCCCTAGAGATATGACCTTATGGGAAACAAGATGGAAGGCAGGACTTCAGGGGCAGAGACCTATGGCAATACACTACAAATGCTTAATGGATTCCATAAAACTAAAAAAGACCTATAACATTCTAACATGGGTAAAAGACCTTAGATTTGTTGGGGAACCGGAAATCTGGGAGAGTGCTATTATATTAATTAAAACAACAATCCACTGTGTCACACTGTTTGAACTTTACTACAAGCTCCTGACTAGATGGCATTGGGTCCCGGCCAGACTACACAGACTTTCACACACTAATTCGGATTTATGTTGGAGGAATTGTGGAAATAGAGGTGACGATAGAAACATATGGTGGGAATGCCCCTGCATACAAAATTTGTGGAAAGAGGTACTAGACCTATGCGACAAACTCGGCATTCCAACAATACGAACCCCAGAGAGATGATTACTCCACATAGAGCTTCCCCAGAGCACCAAGGCCCAAAAACACCTATTTATATATGTCACGATGGCAACGAAACTCACTCTAGCGAGACACTGGAAGCAACAGGTTACCCCTCCCATTATATAAAATATTAGAAATTATCAATTACATCAGAGGCATGGAGGAGGCGGCTTCTATCAATAGAGGTACCCTTGACTTGTACTCTCAAATATGGGAGCCTTGGAATTCTCTACACGCAAAACCTAGAGTTTAAGATAAACTGAGTCACATTCCCTTCTGAGAATCTCCCAGAGCTCTTCTTTCTCTTCTTCCCTTCATGATTCTTTCCTTTTCCCCCTTTTCTGAGCTTTTCCCTTCTCATTCTTCCCCCTACCCCCCGTTCCCATACACACCTGATTTTGTATGTTTTGCTCTGATGATATCACAGACATTTGACGATGGCTGTGACTAGACCAATGCTTGCTCATATGTTATCATTGTTACCTTAAATTATGTGGTTTAAGCCCACAGATATGGGAAGCAGTATCCATCTGTCAGGGTTTTTTCCCTGTTGTTTGCCATGTGCTGCTGGCAGCCATTTTACTCACCTCTCTTCCTGACTATGGTGCATTGTGGGGGATGCTGCTCATTTCCTATAGTTCCTTTTATGGCCAGACTGGTGTGCATCATCCATGTGAGACAGGATGCAGTCTCATAATTGTGATGTCATCACTTATTATTTAAAGGGCCTCTGTTCAGTATGCTTTGGCTTTACGTTGTCTCAGACCTGTTTGTGAGAGTTCCTGTGTATTACCTGGCTGCCTGACGTCCTTCCTGGTTCCTGATCCCTGGCTTGTTCCTGACTCTGCTGTTTTCCTTGTTCCTGATTCCGGCTCATCTGACTATTCGCTTTGGCTCCTGACTCGGCTCGTCTGACTACCAACTCTGGTTTTGACTCCTGGCTTGTTATTTGACTTGTGGACTTTTATTATTTTTTGCTATTAATAAAGGTGTGATTATTTTTGCACTGCTCGTCTCAGTCTGATTCCTTGGACCCTGACATTATGCAAAGGCCATGAATCCTGATGGTGCTAATAATCCACCTTTACCTGCCATCATTTTCAGGATGGATGAACAGGATCACCGCTTGGATCAATTTGCACTAGCCCTACAAACCCTGCTGACTCGCACTGCACATTTGGACCAAAGTGTCCAGCAAAGTTATGTCTGCTCCTGTTTCCGCTGCTGCACCTATGCCTACCAGGAGCATGTCCAGTTCTGCATCTCTACCTCAGCGATATGGAGGTGATCCTATTCAGTGCAGATGTTTTTTGAACCAGGTGGGCATTTACTTTGAGATGTTACCTCAGGCGTTTCCCTCTGACAGAGCTAAGGTGGGATTTCTCATCTCATTACTCTCTGACACAGCTCTTGCCTGGGCTAATCCCTTGTGGGAGACTAATAAACCTGTGATTTCAAATTACCCTGAATTTGTGGCCTCCGTTTGAAGGGTATTTGATGTTCCGGCTCACTCCTCCTCTGCTGCTAAACAACTCATGTCTATTCAGCAAGGTACAAGATCTGTTGCTCAGTATGCTATTGAGTTCCGTACGCTTGCCGCAGAGGTAGGTTGGAACAATGAAGCCCTTGTTGCCGCCTTCTTTCATGGGCTCTCTGATGTGATTAAAAACGAAGTTGCTGCCAGAGATTTACCAGAGGATCTTGAGGCATTGGTGTCTCTTTTGATCCTAATTGACATCAGACTCAGTGAGAGGCCCTCCTTCAAGAAGCCTCCTGTTCCGTTGTCTCCTACGTGTTCGTTCCCACCCATGCCTCCCTCTCCTCCCATGCCTCCTTGTCCTGAGTCACCAGGTACTGCTGAGCCAATGCAGTTGGGATTCACGCGTCTCTCCGTGGCGGAGAGGGCCTTTAGGAGGAGGGAGCAGCTCTGCCTCTATTGTGGCTTACAGGGCCACCTTTTGAAGTCTTGTCCTACACGGACGGGAAACGCTCACACCTAAGGTCCTGTCGGGGGCAGACCTTGGGTGGTTTATCCTCGTCCCCGGAACCACTTAAGGAGAAACCTTTTGTCACGGTTGTCCTTTCCTGGGTGGACTCCTCCATAGTCACTCAGGCTCTTGTTGACTCCGGTGCTGCGGGCTATTTCATTGACAGTGCTTTTGTATCAAAGCACTCCATTCCTGTTTTGCCTCGGTCCATTCCGCTTGCTATTGAGGCCATTGATGGCAGGCCCCTTCAACTTGCACTCGTTACTCATGAAACTGCTCCATTGTCCATGGCTGTTGGGGCTCTCCATTTTGAAACCCTCCAGTTCCAGGTTATAAACTCTACGCATTTTTCGGTTGTTCTGTGTTATCCCTGGCTCCAAAAGCACAATCCCAGTCTCGACTGGCGCAGGTCAGAAATTTTGTCATGGTCCCCACAATGTATTTCAACTTGTCTTCGGAAACCAGTTAACTTGTGCACTTCTTCGGTATCTCAATTGCCAGAGGGGTACCGAGAGTTCCTAGACGTGTTTGATAAGGTGCATGCTGGTACGTTGCCTCCTCACCGGTCTTACGATTGTGCCATAGACCTGCAACCCGGAGCCATTCCTCCTCGGGGCCGGGTGTACCCTCTGTCTGTTGCAGAGAATTGTGCTATGGAGGAGTATGTTGCCGATGCTCTGTCGCAGGGAATCATCCGCAAATCCTGCTCTCCTGCAGGGGCTGGCTTCTTCTTTGTGAAGAAAAAGGGTGGCGAGTTAAGACCATGTATCGATTATAGGGGTCTTAATCGTCTCACCATTAAGAATGTTTACCCTATTCCGCTCATTACGGAACTCTTTGACCGCCGCAAGGGAGCTACGGTCTTTACTACTAGTGGTAAGTGTTTTGTTCCTGAGAATCTTCAAACTAAACTTTTGCACACTTACCACTATCATAAAGCTGCAGGTCACCCAGGCAAGAACCAAATGATTTGGTCTGTCACTTGACAATTCTGGTGGCCAGGTTTTCGTTCAGTCCTTATGGACTAACTGTATCCAAGGTATAGATCATTTAGTCTCGAGTCTCAGCAGTGCCAAAGCACGATTACCTCCCCGTCTAATCTGTGGTACATGATCTATGAGCATTGTTCGCAGAGAGGATACCGGATGTCCTGCCTGCTTGAAATGTCTAGCCACAGGTTGCTCAGATTCTCCCTTCTTATACATACATATACTAAATAACCAATCCACGCACTCAATCTCAAATACAACAAAATTTACAATCCCAATGTTTTGGTCTTATAATTCGAATTTTGTCATTGGTACATGTTACGGTTGCCTCCAGGCTGGCTGGAAGTTGGACCGTAGAAAAGGATGCTCCTAGCGCTCCCCAAAGGATCATCAGCACCGTAGACACTATAACTGCTGCGTAGCCACCATAAGTAATGCAGACTGTACGAACCACCGCTGCTGGGCTGGTATCTCGCCATCTGCTCTGCGCCCTGGACCTACGACCAGGCTCCAGTAGGTGAACCTCTTCCTTCTTTAGAGCGAAGCAGGATCAGGAACAAGAGCTCTTACAAGAGCACAGTAGCTAAGGGAGTATATAGAGCATAGCAATCCCTGTAGTGATTATGGCTGTCCCCTACAAACATGAGTCAAGGCTGCAAGTTAGAGGGTCAGAATAGGTCTGGGGACATAGTCTTAAAGGGGCATTGTTCACCAAAGTCACAATATGTCCCCAGACGGTTCTTAAAGGGCCATACACACCCAATAAAAGTTAATATGTTCTCAGGGGCACAATCTTCTAGGGGTCATAGTCATGAGGAAGGAGGCTGGCAAATAGGCTTCTCCAAAATCCAGGGAAGCAGGGCAATTTCCCATTTAAAGGGCCAGTTACAAATAGCAGTTTGTAACATATCTCCCCTTTTGGAGGGAGACTAACCAGGCACCTGACCTTCTGTCGGTCAGTGCCTAAGTTAGTCTCGCAACCCACCCACAAATAAACATTAGCAGCAAAGTAGCCCCCCCCCACAATAAGTAGTACTGGCCTGTAGGTTCGAGGTTGTAGGATGAAAGTGTAGCATCCTCGGCCTTCCTGGCGCTACTGGGCAAATAGCTGATGGTACTTGGGGGGCAGAGGCCAGCGGCACTCTGCCCTGGTGCCAGCACTTCTGCTGGGGTGAGGGGTTTGCAGGCCAGTCCTGTAACAAGGGGGTCTGTAGGGCAGAGGCCAGCAGCGCTCTGTCCTGATGCCAGCTCTTCTGCTGGGGGAATTGGGGCATAGTCCTGCCCGGTGGCAAAGGGAACATGGGGGTCAGTGGGGGTTAACATCTCCACTATTAACCCTGGGCCCAAGTTAGGAGTTAGCTGGGGAGGGGGAGATTGGCTTACCTCCTCCTCCTGATACTCCGGCGGCCGTTGGGAAGGGAGGTCGATGCTCTCCGCTTCCTGTGGAACATGATGCGGCTGGGGAGAGAGACCGGTTGTCTCCTCTCCCTGGAAGGCACACTCCGGCTGGGGAGGGAGGTCGATGCTCTCCCCTCCCTGTAGCTGGGTCTGTAGCTGGGGATCTGGGCCGCCTGCCCAGCATCCCTGTAGGGCCGGTAGAGAGACTGCGATCCCATCTCCACCTGCCTGCTGGGGGTCCTCCCAGGACCAGTTTATGAGGCCTGCTGCCTCTGGTATCTCTGGTTGGGGAAGGAGACTGGTTGTCTCTTCCCTCTGCACGGTATACTGCCGCTGGGGAGGGAGGTCGCTGCTCTCCTCTCCCTGTAACTCCGGCTGCCGCTGGGGAGGGAGGTCGTTGCTCTCCGCTCCCTGTAACTCACTTTCTCGCTGGAGACCAGGTGTCCATACCCTCAAACTCCACAGTTGGTGCTCAAAGGCTCGTGCCGCTTTGTTCTCAGTATCCAATTCCCGGATGATGCGACTGACTACCTCCTGCGCAGGGTCTGGACCATATCGGACTAGCCGCCTCTTTACCTCTGGAACGAAATCAGCGCCCTCATAGCGATGGATCCGGTTGAGGTGCTCTTCACAGGGTTCTGACCAGTATCTTGTCAGCTCCATGCTGCTGTAGGTAGGGACGCTGCGCAGTGGCTAGCGTTGCCCTCAATAACTCTCCTACGATACCAGTGCTGTTGGGGTGCTGCTCCTTGCGCTAGGACGCCATCCCACCGCTGCCGCCAAATGTTACGGTTGCCTCCAGGCTGGCTGGAAGTTGGACCGTAGAAAAGGATGCTCCTAGCGCTTCCCAAAGGATCATCAGCACCGTAGACACTATAACTGCTGCGTAGCCACCATAAGTAATGCAGACTCTACAAACCACCGCTGCTGGGCTGGTATCTCGCCATCTGCTCTGCGCCCTGGACCTACGACCAGGCTCCAGTAGGTGAACCTCTTCCTTCTTTAGAGCGAAGCAGGATCAGGAACAAGAGCTCTTACAAGAGCACAGTAGCTAAGGGAGTATATAGAGCATAGCAATCCCTGTAGTGATTATGGCTGTCCCCTACAAACATGAGTCAAGGCTGCAAGTTAGAGGGTCAGAATAGGTCTGAGGACATAGTCTTAAAGGGGCATTGTTCACCAAAGTCACAATATGTCCCCAGACGGTTCTTAAAGGGCCATACACACCCAATAAAAGTTAATATGTTCTCAGGGGCACAATCTTCTAGGGGCCATAGTCATGAGGAAGGAGGCTGGCAAATAGGCTTCTCCAAAATCCAGGGAAGCAGGGCAATTTCCCATTTAAAGGGCCAGTTACAAATAGCAGTTTGTAACAGTACAATATCTATAACATAAAAGAAACACAACATAAATATCAAATAACATGTATATATATATATATATATATATATATATATATATATATATATATATTTGTTTTCATCCTTTTCTTTATATTTATATATATATATATATATATATATATATATATATACATACATACATATATACACACCGGCCACTTTATTAGGTACACCTTGCAAGTACCAGGTTGGATCCCCTATTGCCTTCATAACTGCGAAACTGTGGCAAAGATTCAACAAACAAGGTGTTGGCATCACGCAGTTGGTTGCACATCCATGATGCAAATCTCCCGTTCCACCACATCCCAAAGGTGCTCTATTGGATTGAGATCTGGTGACTGTGGAGGCTATTGGAGTACAGTGAACTCATTGTCATGTTCAAGAAACCAGTTTGAGATCATTTGAGCTTTGTGACATGGCACATTATCCTGCTGGAAGTAGCAATCAGAAGATGGGTACACTGAAATCATAAACGGATGGACATGGTCAGCAACAATACTCAGGTAGTGTCATGTTACCACCCTGTATGGGCGGTCTTACTTGACTCCCTATAAAAGTTTACTGTGTACCTGCCTTCATTGCTTGTTAATTTGTCTCAAACAAGCATTGAGTCTTTTTGTGTGTTTTACTTAATCCTTAATTTAGTGCAAACTACTTTGTTCTCCTTGGAAGTTCATTCTTATCAACCTACCTGCTTTTCCTGATTGAATTTGTTGCATGTCTCCCCTGTCAGCAGCTGTTACTCGGTTTGTTGCTACACTTCCGAGACGCCTCTGACGTCATCAGCTACAGACCGTTCCTGTCTCCCCTTCACTGATTGTAACAGAGCACACACTCCTACACCGGCTGGTTTGGAGCTGAACTTACCGTATCTTCTTTCCGCTCTCAGACTTGGAAATCCTCCTTGCTGTCTACCGGAACTCTGCCTGTTCTTAGCTATAGACCTCCAAGGTCCTCTCAGCACATTTTTAGGTAAAACAAAACTGCTACGATATTCATGAACTACCATACTGACGTTAGTTCTCAGTATCACTCTGATAATACTCACATTTAGGTACCATGTTTATTGTTTTTAGCTTAAACAGTAGTAGGATTCTCTGTATATGATTTAGCTGTATCACATTCAGTAAAGTACTGTTTAATAAAGCAATTACAGATCTACATTTCTGTGATTTCAGTAATAATCACATGATAATTAGATTCTGTTACATTTATTATATAGTGTTACCGCCTGAGATCTGTTCAGCAGCTGAGAGAGAAGTCTACATTCTCCTTTATAGGAAATTCTACTTGATATATGACATATTAACAAGCCCACATGCAAGTGGACCCAGCTGAACTCGCTCAAGCAGTAGTCACACTTACACAAAGAGTTGATAATTTAACTCAGGGTCTTAGGGAAACTCAAATTGAAGTTCAGAATTTACGTTCTTTCCTCACTCAGGAGATTGCAAATAAATTAACTACAGTATCAACTCTCCCAAAACCCCAAGTATTACACCCTGAAGAATTTTCAGGAGACAGGTCTAAGTACAGGGAATTAAAAAATGCCTGTCTACTGCTCTTTTCTTTACGGCCAAAAACTTATAGCAGTGAGAAACAAAAGGTTTTATCAATCATATCATATCTAAGGGGTGAACCCCGGGCATGGGCGGATGGTTATTTTGAATACCAAGATCCAATGTTAAATTCATTTCAGGCCTTCTTTGACGCTTTATCAGCATTATATGAGGATCCTTATAGACAGGTCACTGCTGAAAATGCTTTAAGACAACTTAAACAAGCAAAAAGACCTGTAGAGGACTATATTACTGAATTTAAAATATGTGCCAGAGATTCTGAATGGAATAATGTTTCTTTGCGAAATCAGTTTCGCCTTGGGTTGAATGAAACTCTAAAAGATTAATTGGCTAGGTTAGACATACCAGATTCCTTAGAAGCACTATATGATTTGGCTATAAAATTAGATAGGAGATACCGAGAAAGGAGACATGAGAAGTTTTCCTATGAATCTTCCAACAAAAGACACATTAGCAATCCAACATATACCGCTCCCACTTCTTCTGAATCACCTATGGACTTAAGTATTATACGTGGACCCCTCACTCAAGAGGAAAAGAACAGAAGGAGACTTAACAGACTTTGCATATATTGTGGGCCTAAGGATCATATCTTAAAAGATTGCCTTACACTCCAAAAACAGAAGTCAGGTAAGACTTCTTATTCTAACACTCACTCAGAGCAAATGTTCATAAGACTTCCCCTTTATTCCCTGTGGTAATTGGTATGTATTGGTTACTTAAACACAACCCAACTATTGGATGGGAGAATCTGTCACTCAAACTAGATTCAGCTTATTGTAGAAACACTTCTTTGCACAGTCACAGTATTCTGCATGTTTCACAACCTTTACTACCACCTGAATACTCAGATTTTAGTGATGTATTCGACATAAAGGAAAGTCAAGTATTACCTCCACACAGACAGTATGACTGTCCCATTGAATTAATACCAGGTAGCACTTTGCCCATCGGATGTATTTACCCTCTCTCAAAACCTGAGTTGAGTCATCTCAAAGAATATATAGATGAAAACTTAAAAAAGGGGTTTATAAGACCTTCTACCTCTACAGCAGGCGCTGGTATGTTTTTTGTGCGAAATAAGGATAACTCATTACGTCCAATAATAGATTATCGGCAGTTAAATAAATGCACAAAGAAAAATCATTACCCCCTACCGCTCAAACCAGAGCTTATAGAAAGACTACATGGTGCAACTATTTACACTAAGTTAGACTTGAGAGGGGCATATAATTTAATACGTATGAGGGCTGGAGATGCATGGTTAACCGCTTTTAGAACTAGGTATGGCCTGTTTGAATATTAGGTCATGCCATTCGGATTATGTAATGCTCCAGCCACATTTCAAAATTTTATCAACGACATTTTTAGAGACACCCTTGACACTTACATTATCATTTATTTAGATGATATTCTGATTTTCTCCAGAAACCCTGAGGAACATACTAAACATGTTCGATCGGTGTTGTCTCGTTTAAGAGCTAAACATTTATTCGCCAAATTAGAGAAATATATATTTAATTCATCAGACATTTTTTTTTTGGGCTACCGTATTTAACCATCTGGAATAGAGATGGACCAGAATAAGGTTAAAGCCATACAAGATTGGCCACAACCAAGAACAAGGAAACAGTTACAGCATTTCCTTGGTTTCGCAAATTATTATCGCAAATGTATCAACAATTTTTCTGCTATTGCTAAACCTTTAACCAATCTTACTAAAACACATAACACCTTTAAGTGGCATACTGAGGCACAACATGCCTTTGAGTTCTTAAAGTCAAGCTTTACTGCAGCTCATATTTTGCAATATCCAGACCCATCCCTACAGTATACTTTAGAAGTAGATGCATCGGATTACGCCATAGGTGCTGTTCTGTCACAAAAGATGACTTCTACTGATGTACTTCATCCTGTGGCTTTTTTTTCGAGAGTTCTTTCTCCTGCTGAATTGAACTATTCAGTAGGAGAGAAAGAACTTCTTTCTATAAAATCCTCCTTTGAACAGTGGAGGCATTTACTTGAAAGGACTTTAGAACCTTTTTTGATCTTTTCTGATCATAAAAATTTACAATATTTACAGTCTTGCAAAACTTTATCCGCCCGCCAGGTAAGGTGGAGTATTTTCTTTTCACAGTTTAACTTCGTGATCAGTTATAGACCTGGGAAAAGGAATGGTAAGGCAGATGCCTTATCTAGACTGCCAGATAAACCAATTCCACCTGAATCTCCTATATCATTATTGCCAAAAAGTTGTTTCTTAGGTATTTTACAACTAACGCCTACATCTCTAAAACATTATCAGACAATAGACAGGGACAAACCTATGCATCTGTTACACAAAATTAGAACTGGTCTTTATATGTATAAGAACCTCTTATACATTCCTAAGTCTTGTAGATTGACAATTTTACAGACAATACATGATTCTGTTTTAGCAGGACACCTTGGTGTAAACAAGACAACATCACTTCTTCGTAGATCCTTTTGGTGGCCAAATATCTTAAAAGATGTAAATAAAACACATATCATCTTGTACTACTTGTTCTACATCTAAACACTCTAGAAATAAACCATACGGGTTACTCCTTTCTTTACCTGTACCCAGTAAACCATGGTCACACATATCATTAGATTATATTGTGGATCTACCCAAATCCTCCAATAACACAACCATATTAGTAGTGGTTGACGAATTTAGCAAGATCGCTCATTTTATTCCCTGCCACTCTCTACCTACAGCTAAACAAACCAGAAAACTTCTAATCAAAGAGGTTGTTAAGTTACATAGGTTACCAACATCTCTGGAATCAGACAGGAGTTCTCAATTTACTTCCAGATTCTGAAAAGAATTATGTACCTCTTTACAAATCCAACAACGACTCAGCACCTCGTATCATCCACAAACGAATGGTCAGACGGAGCGTACTAACTAGTGGTTGGAACAATACCTTTGCTGCTTCTGTTCCTTCCATCAACATGAATGGTCATCTTACTTACCTCTTGCTGAATTCTCATATAATAATACAGTTAATTCATCCACTCAACAAACACCATTTTTTATTAATTATGGTTATCATTCATCTTTCCATGCGTTCTCTGACATAAACAGTTCTTGTCCAGAAGTCAACGACACTATAAATTCAATCGCAGAAAATGTTTCTGTCATTAAAGACAATATACTAAAGGCACAAAAAGCTCACAAATCCTTCTATGATTTGAGAAAAAGACCCTCTCCTGTCTATAGGGTGGGTCAGAATGTGTGGTTGGCAACAAAACACTTATGTCTCTCTACTCCCTCAAGAAAATTAAGCCCCTTATTTATCGGGCCTTATCGCATCAGGGATATTAATAATCCCAATACAGTCACCCTGGATTTGCCTACACATCTCAAAGTTCATCCCACATTCCATGTGTCTTTGGTGAAGCCTGCACCAGGGACTCGTTTGTCCGCCTCTGCCACGCTCTCTCCTCCTATTGTACAACCTGATGTTGAGTATGAAGTTCACAGTGTTTTGGACTCTAGATGGTATAGGGGTGTCTTACAATATCTTATCAGATGGAAGGGTTACACAGCTGCAGATGACTCCTGGGAACCCGCTACAAACCTTCATGTACCAAGCCTGGTGTCCCTCTTTCATCGTCGCCACCCGGATCATCCCTGTTCTTCACAACCGATGGTTGTTCCTTGAGGGGGGGGGGTATGTCTTGTTACCACCCTTTATGGGTGGTCTTACTTGACTCCCTATAAATGTTTACTGTGTACCTGCCTTCATTACTTGTTAATTTGTCTCAAAAAAGCATTGAGTACTTTTGTGTGTTTTACTTAATCCTTAGTTTAGTGTAAACTACTTCGTTCTCCTTGGAAGTTCATTCTTATCAATCTACCTGCTTCTCCTGATTGAATTCGTTGCATGTCTCCCCTGTCAGCAGCTGTTACTCTTTTTGTTGCTACACTGCTGATATGCCTCTGACGTCATCAGCTATGGACCGTTCCTGTCCCCCCTTCACTGATTGTAACAGAGCACACGCTCCTACACCGGCTGGTTTGGAGCTGAACTTACCATATCTTCTTTCAGCTCTCAGACTTGGAAATCCTCCTTGCTGTCTACCGGAACTCTGCCTATTCTTAGCTATAGACCTCCAAGGTCCTCTCAGCACATTTTCAGGTAAAACAAAACTGCTACAATATTCATGAACTACCATACTAACGTTAGTTCTCAGTATCACCCTGATAATACTCAAATTTAGGTACCATGTTTATTGTTTTAGCTTCAACAGTAATAGGATTCTCTGTATATGATTTAGTTGTATCACATTCAGTAAAGTACTGTTTAATGTAGCAATTACAGATCTACACTTCTGTGATTTCAGTAATAATCACAGGATAATTAGATTCTGTTACATTTATTATATAGTGTTACCGCCTGAGATCTGTTCAGCAGCTGAGAAGTCTACATTCTCCTTTATAGGAAATTCTACTTGATATATGACAGGTAGGATGGGGTGTTTAAACAATGCTCAATTGGTACTAAGGGGCCCAAAGTGTGCCAAGAAAATATCCCCAACACCATTACACCACCACCACCAGCCTGAACAGTTGATACAAGGCAGGGTGGATCCATGCTTTCATGTTGTTTATGCCAAATTCTGACCCTACCTTCTGAATGTCGCAGCTGAAATCGAGACCCATCAGACCACGCAACGTTTTTAGAATTTTCTATTGTTCAATTTTGGTGAGCCTGTGCAAATTGTAGCCTCAGTTTCCTGTTCTTAGCTGACATAGTGGCACCCATTGTGGTCTTCTTCTGCTGCAGCCCATCTGCTTCAAGGTTCGACGTGTTGTGCATTCAGAGATGGTATTCTGCATACCTTAGTTATAACGAGTGGTTACTGTTGCCTTTCTATCATCTTGAAAAAGTCTTCCCATTCTCCTCTGACCTCAACAAGGCATTGTTGTCCACACAGCTGCTGTTCACTGGATATTTTCTCTTTTTCGGACCATTCTCTGTAAACCCTAGCGATGGTTGTGGCTGAAAATTCTAGTAGATTAGCATTTTTTTTTTTAAATACTCAGAGCAGATCGTCTGGTACCAAAAACCATGCCACTTTCAAAGTCATTTAAATCCCCTCTCTTCCCTATTCTGATGCTCGGTTTTAACTTCACCATTCGTCTTCACCACGTCTAGATGCCTAAAAACATTGAGTTGCTGCCATGTGAATTGAACATGTGTACCTAATAAAGTGGCCGCTGAGTGTATGTATATATATATATATATATATATATATATATATATATATATATATATATATAAAAAATATGTATTTACAAATATAAATACATATGTTCACACATATATACAGTACAATTTTATGTGCATTGTAGTTAAGTTTGCAGTTAAGTAGCGGAAAACATGTAAAAGCATATTTATGCAATATTCATATTTAATAAAGTATTGTACTGTGTATTTACGGTAAATATATCGGTCCACTTTTAATCTTGCCCTAAATCAGAACAACAGGGGAGTTAAAGACCTTAAAGGTCCTTTCCTGCAAATTAAATGAAAATTGAAAAATTTGCCTTATTTGAGTTTATTACCAATAAACTGTTGAGAGTTTTCTCATGCTTTAGTCATTTTTCTCTACAGAATTACATCTAGAATTTACAGCCTTTACATTTTAAAGTAAAACTGTATTTTCTATGACATTTTGTTGTACAATATTTTTCCTACGCTTTCATTTTAGCAGCTGACACCATCTTTATACAGGAGATATTTTACTTTCACTTTTCAATTCCTACCAATGCATGTTAAAAGCTTGCAGTTAATTTCCCAGAAAACACGTGGTGTAGGCTCTTCCGTAGACTGTACTCCCCTCCCTCTTCAGTGTAACACGAGCTGTGCTGAATAGCAAACTTTGTAATAAGTAAAGCCATGAATCTCTAAAATGTAAATATTAAGTTACAGTTTAGTTTGTAGCACCAAAAGGGATATTGAAGTATTTTATATAGCAATTTAGTACATATAAGCAATTACCAATGTATTGCAAAAGATATGAAAAAAAAAAAATAGTTCATAAGTATTTATTATGTTAGCACAATTTGAATGGTTGTATAAATCAATAGCAGTTCAGGGATAAACACTTGGAAAATTTCTTATGTATTTTTTATCTTATCTCTTTAATTGTGACTAGTTAAGGCTAAAGATAAATTAATAACTAGACTGATCTAGACAGACTATGTCTGTGTAGAATGTTGTAGGGACCGTGAAAAGAACAACATCCAAATCTTTATAGGGGATTGGATCAATCATAGCTTTTTAGAGGTAATTTACATCAAAAGCATGCACAATAAACAATTAATGTATTTTGCAATGTTTCTTATATTTTTTATTTTTCATTTGATAGGGGATTTGTGTTAACCTAATCAAGGTTATATTGCAAGTGCCGCTATATTTGGCACTTTAGCTCATGCACAAACCCCACCAAAAGTAATCTTTTAATGCATGTGGGTTTGCGCACATATTACAGGTTGAAAATAAGAAAAACTTCAGGACTTCAGATATCGCGACTGCGCTAAATTCTCTCCATAGACTTTAACCCAACACCATGATTAACCCTACAACGCTAACCTGAAGGTAGTTATGAATATGTTCTTCACATAGAAAACAAATATCTATTTATTTTTAAATATATTTTTAAATATATATATAATGTATTTTTATATATATATAAATATATATATATATATATAGTATTTTTTAATATATATATATAATGTATTTATATATATATATATATATATATATATATATATAGTATTTTTTAATATATATATATATATCCATACTATGATTGCATTTGTAATGTCAGTCACTGTCGGCAGTTGCGCACACATCCTCAAAGGAATGTTGGCAGAGCGAAGCCAAAGAATTCACCTGGATGCAAAGCTGCATCCAGGTGGACTCCGAAAATGGCAGGGTGGTGCCACCCTGCCATTTTCGGAATCCACCGGGATGCAGCAAAGGCAAACGGAGCATTAAAAAACAAAACAAAAAAGAAAACGCCCGCGTGAAGTATAACAAAAAAAAAAACGTACCTCCCACACGAAGTATTAACACCTACACCACAAACCCACACATTGCAAAATAATAAAGTAATTAACCTTAATCCCTTAACCATCAACCACCCACATCGCAATAAACCTAATTACCCTATTAACCTCTAAACCCCAAAAGCCCCACATCGCAATAAACCTAATTACCCTATTAACCCTTAAACCACAAAAACCCCACATCGCAATAAACCTAATTAACCTATTAACTCCTAAACCAGAAAAACCCCACATCGCAATAAACCTAATTAACCTATTAACCCCAAAACTGCAAAAACCCCACATCGCAATAAACCTAATTAGAAAAGGAGAGTATATCAGGAGCGCTATAGCTAAAGGTGCTAGGAGGTAAGACTATAGAAATTAAATTGGCATAGACATTTAGCGTATCTTAAAAAATAGCATCAATTTAATGCACAGCAAATAATACACAATAGTAAATAAAAACGGACGTCTCCGTGATTAAAAGTCCTTAAGTTGCCGCCATATGATAATTGTAATAGCAGAGAAAGTTCGTAGTACAATAAATGACAGTCTGGTGTACACTTACAGTATCCTTAATGTATGTTGGTTTGCTAGCAAACAGGGGCTTACCCCAAACTTTCCACTCGATATCCTCCGTGAGTTGGTTACTGCCGTTAGCGTGGTGACACCGCTAATGTAGGCGCTGTCTCAGATCGGCTCTTCTGATTGGTCCAAACTCGGACCTGGTCAGCAGCAGACAGGGGCTTGCCACAAACTTTCCCCTCGGTGTCCTCCGTAAGTTGGTTAAGAGCCTTTAGCGTGATGACAACGCTAATGTGGGCGCTGCCTCAGATTGGCTTTTCTTATTGGTCCAAACTCGGACCCGGTTAGCAGCGGTAGTGGTGACTATTAAAGTGTAGCAATTGTCCGATGAATAATACCTGCTCTTAGTGCTAGCAAGCACGCAGGTACAGAATTAAAGATGAAAACAAGCTTGGTTATCCGATGAAAAGTTCAGAGAGTAGTTGCAAGTCTTTCAAATCACTAGTTATTATAGCGATATTGCACAATCCTCAATGAACACTGTGGTAGCTTCAGCTTCAAATAGTAATCTCAATAGTAGTTGCAGCACATCGACGCGTTTCTCCCTCTACAGGGCTTTCTCAAGATGATTAGACTGCAACAGGTATGTCTTTATTTAAAGGTGTAGTCTGTTTCTCATTGGTTGTAAAACACCTGGGAGTGTTATCCAGGGCGGTCTTAGTATTTAAGGTAGTATTGGCAAGTAACCATATAGCTTAGGTAGCTTCATATCTCTAATCACTCACATAGTTATAAAGGAGGTTTCTATTACTGAATTTCACAGAACTCCCTTAAAAGTGATATTAAAAGTTGATACTTTAGAATTAGTACTTAAAATTAGTATCTATTTCTAAATCACTTGTGTTAAAAATTATTTGCTAAAAAGAAAGAAATACTTAAAAATAAATAAAACTGATTTAAAAATAATAGTATGTTAAGAATCTAAATTGATATTGTGTATGTCATCTAGTAAAATACAGATTGTGCATTACATAATAATGTTTAGTCAAATAAAAATGGAGAGATGTCTAATTCTGAATTTAAACCAGCAGGGAACAGAGTGTTGTGTCTATAAATCAGTTCTGCCTCTTTTATTTTCAGATATTTTTCTATATTACCCCCCCCTCCAATTTTGTTTCACATGTAAAATCCCCCAATATTTTAGATCTTTAGTATTACCCTTGTGTACAGTTTTAAAATGCCTATATAGATTAGTGTCTGTCACTCCCTTTTCAATACATAATAGATGTTCTCTTATCCTATCTTTGATCATACGTTTGGTCTCTCCAAAATAAAGTAAGTTACATGTGCATTTAAGAATATAAATTACCCCCTTCGTGGTGCATCTGATACATTCCTTGATAGTAATTTCTTCTCCTGATTTTGGAATGATTATAGTTTTCCTTTTGTCACTACATTTACATGCCTTGCATGAATAGCAAGGGAAGAAGCCTGATATTTTCCCCTCTTGTAAATCTTTTTGTGTGAAATTTGATTTTTGATTTATCTCACGTGAGCTAGGCGCCAGTATTGTTTTAAAATTTTTTGTTTTTTTAAAAATTAATATCGGCTTATGGGGGAGTACATCTCCTAATATAGGGTCAGCTTTTAAGATAGCCCAGTGTTTATTCAGAATCTTTCTTACAATGCCATGATCTACATTATATTCCGTTATAAATGGAACATCAATTAAATTTGAATTTTCTTTAGTTGTCTTTTGTTTATATGAGAGGAGGTTCTTTCTATCAGTGTTTCTTGCTCTTATTACGGCCCTATTGACAACTTCCTCATCATATCCTCTATCTCTGAATTTTTCAATTAAGGACTCTATTTGGTATTCAAAGTCTGAGAGTCTAGAACAATTTTTTCTCACCCTCAGACTTTGGCCCACAGGGATGTTGTCCTTCCATTGCTGGAGATGACAACTTTTGGAATGGATAAAGCTGTTACAGTTAACCTCTTTAAAATGTGTTCTTGTTTCTATATTTTTATTGATGGCCATAATTTCTAAGTCTAGAAAAATGGCCTTATCTTTACTATGGTTAAAGGTAAATTTGAGACCTTTATCATTAGAATTCATAGCAGAGAACAGTTTTAATAGATTAGGTTCAGACCCCCTCCATATCAACAAGACGTCATCTATGTATCGTCTATAGAGCACGAGGTCCGCGCCATAGTTACCCAATTGGAAGAAAGACTCCTCCCAATTGCCAACAAACAAATTGGCATAACTTGGCACGAACCTCGTGCCCATAGCCGTACCTTCTATTTGTAAGTAAAATGTATTATTGCCCCAAGTGTTAGATTAAATAAATTCAATACTCATATCCATATAAAGAAATTTGTTAGGAATCTCACCCTGAAAAGATTTTACATGAAAAGCCCCCTTGAGAAATTAGCCATGACTAAAGATAAAACAAGAGAGGATAACTTTATTCACACCAACCTTAAATCTAAATCGACATTTAATCCTGTTTTCGCCAAAGGAAATCACCTTGACACCTTTGAACAAATGGTTCTAAAAGATTTAAAAAGTAGCAAACCATCAAAATTTCTGAAAACTAACATGACTAAAAAAGAGACCCTTATTTTGGATAATTTGAAAAAGAACCGTGAGATAACCATTAAGCCCGCCGATATGGGCGGTGGGATTGTGGTTATGGATACTAGTTATTATGACAAAGAATCCCTAAGACTATTGAATGACAATAAAACTTACAAAAAACTTAATTTAAACCCTACTAACAAATTTGCTGCAATATTAAAAAGGCTTATAAGAGAAGGTAGAGAATCAGGAATATTAAATGAGAGAGAAGTAGAATACCTGGACCCCACCTATCCCAGGGTCCCGGTGTTCTACTTCCTCCCAAAAATACATAAAAACCTTACCCAACCGCCAGGGAGACCGATTATTTCGGGCATAGGGGCATTATCTGCCAACCTCTCACAGTATGTGGACACTTTCCTGCAAAAGTATGTAAGGAATTTGGACTCATACTTGAGGGATTCAACCCAGGTCCTAAATATTTTGGAACAATTGATTTGGGAAGATGACTTTATCCTAGTGACTGGAGACATTACGTCTCTTTACACAGTAATTGACCATGACAAAGGGATCATGGCCATTGAAAAATATTTAGATAAAGATCCAGAGATGAGACGAGAACAAAAAGATTTTTTATTAAAAAGTATTTCGTTTATATTGAGGAACAATTACTTCATGTACAATAATAAATTTTACTTACAAATAGAAGGTACGGCTATGGGCACGAGGTTCGTGCCAAGTTATGCCAATTTGTTTGTTGGCAATTGGGAGGAGTCTTTCTTCCAATTGGGTAACTATGGCGCGGACCTCGTGCTCTATAGACGATACATAGATGACGTCTTGTTGATATGGAGGGGGTCTGAACCTAATCTATTAAAACTGTCCTCTGATATGAATTCTAATGATAAAGGTCTCAAATTTACCTTTAACCATAGTAAAGATAAGGCCATTTTTCTAGACTTAGAAATTATGGCCATCAATAAAAATATAGAAACAAGAACACATTTTAAAGAGGTTAACTGTAACAGCTTTATCCATTCCAAAAGTTGTCATCTCCAGCAATGGAAGGACAACATCCCTGTGGGCCAAAGTCTGAGGGTGAGAAAAAATTGTTCTAGACTCTCAGACTTTGAATACCAAATAGAGTCCTTAATTGAGAAATTCAGAGATAGAGGATATGATGAGGAAGTTGTCAATAGGGCCGTAATAAGAGCAAGAAACACTGATAGAAAGAACCTCCTCTCATATAAACAAAAGACAACTAAAGAAAATTCAAATTTAATTGATGTTCCATTTATAACGGAATATAATGTAGATCATGGCATTGTAAGAAAGATTCTGAATAAACACTGGTCTATCTTAAAAGCTGACCCTATATTAGGAGATGTACTCCCCCATAAGCCGATATTAATTTTTAAAAAAACAAAAAATTTTAAAACAATACTGGCGCCTAGCTCACGTGAGATAAATCAAAAATCAAATTTCACACAAAAAGATTTACAAGGGGGGAAAATATCAGGCTTCTTCCCTTGCTATTCATGCAAGGCATGTAAATGTAGTGACAAAAGGAAAACTATAATCATTCCAAAATCAGGAGAAGAAATTACTATCAAGGAATGTATCAGATGCACCACGAAGGGGGTAATTTATATTCTTAAATGCACATGTAACTTACTTTATTTTGGAGAGACCAAACGTATGATCAAAGATAGGATAAGAGAACATCTATTATGTATTGAAAAGGGAGTGACAGACACTAATCTATACAGGCATTTTAAAACTGTACACAAGGGTAATACTAAAGATCTAAAATATTGGGGGATTTTACATGTGAAACAAAATTGGAGGGGGGGTAATATAGAAAAATTTCTGAAAATAAAAGAGGCAGAACTGATTTATAGACACAACACTCTGTTCCCTGCTGGTTTAAATTCAGAATTAGACATCTCTCCATTTTTATTTGACTTAACATTATTATGTAATGCACAATCTGTATTTTACTAGATGACATACACAATATCAATTTAGATTCTTAACATACTATTATTTTTAAATCAGTTTTATTTATTTTTAAGTATTTCTTTCTTTTTAGCAAATAATTTTTAACACAAGTGATTTAGAAACAGATACTAATTTTAAGTACTAATTCTAAAGTATCAACTTTTAATATCACTTTTAAGGGAGTTCTGTGAAATTCAGTAATAGAAACCTCCTTTATAACTATGTGAGTGATTAGAGATATGAAGCTACCTAAGCTATATGGTTACTTGCCAATACTACCTTAAATACTAAGACCGCCCTGGATAACACTCCCAGGTGTTTTACAACCAATGAGAAACAGACTACACCTTTAAATAAAGACATATCTGTTGCAGTCTAATCATCTTGAGAAAGCCCTGTAGAGGGGGAAACGCGTCGATGTGCTGCAACTACTATTGAGATTACTATTTGAAGCTGAAGCTACCACAGTGTTCATTGAGGATTGTGCAATATCGCTATAATAACTAGTGATTTGAAAGACTTGCAACTACTCTCTGAACTTTTCATCGGATAACCAAGCTTGTTTTCATCTTTAATTCTGTACCTGCGTGCTTGCTAGCACTAAGAGCAGGTATTATTCATCGGACAATTGCTACACTTTAATAGTCACCACTACCGCTGCTAACCGGGTCCGAGTTTGGACCAATAAGAAAAGCCAATCTGAGGCAGCGCCCACATTAGCGTTGTCATCACGCTAAAGGCTCTTAACCAACTTACGGAGGACACCGAGGGGAAAGTTTGTGGCAAGCCCCTGTCTGCTGCTGACCAGGTCCGAGTTTGGACCAATCAGAAGAGCCGATCTGAGACAGCGCCTACATTAGCGGTGTCACCACGCTAACGGCTGTAACCAACTCACGGAGGATATCAAGTGGAAAGTTTGGGGTAAGCCCCTGTTTGCTAGCAAACCAACATACATTAAGGATACTGTAAGTGTACACCAGACTGTCATTTATTGTACTACGAACTTTCTCTGCTATTACAATTATCATTTGGCGGCAACTTAAGGACTTTTAATCAGGGAGACGTCCGTTTTTATTTACTATTGTGTATTATTTGCTGTGCATTAAATTGATGCTATTTTTTAAGATACGCTAAATGTCAATGCCAATTTCATTTATATAGTCTTACCTCCTAGCACCTTTAGCTATAGCGCTCCTGATATACTCTCCTTTTCTGATTTTCATATTACCTATTTTTGGGAACACATAGGTATTCTCAGGAGTTTGGTGTTTCTCACCCTGCGCTCATTAGTTAATTAATTAATATTTGTTCTGCTCTGTATCCCATCTAATGAGCAGCGGGTGAATCTAACTTTAACACTCTAGACCCAATTGAGTCTCTAGTTAATATCATCATTCTAATATTGTTATATATCACTTTAGCACTGTGCACCTCACACTAACAAACCTCTTATATTTAAGTTTATCTGTATTAATATTTATCCTAATCACCTGTTATCACATTCTATATATTTTTAAACAATCAATTTTTTAAATAGTCAATTTTTAAACACACTATGTCCTACCCCTCTAATATGGAGGACATTTTTTCATTTAGAGAACACTTATATAAAGAATTACACAATCACAAAGGAGATGATAATAACACAGATTTAGAATATGAAAGTTTAGAAGATACTATGATTAAATTAGAAAAACTCCTAAACAAAGAATTGAAACAAAAAACTGAGATAATTTTTTTAAATAAATACACTACGAAGCGTCTAATTCCCAAAGGTCTAACACTGACTAAGACTTGTGCTTTTCCTCTTAAAGAGAACTTCCAAATAGAATGGGAAGAGGTTCTATCTAAAGCCTCTATTGACCTAATAGAGATCCTAAAAAGATCTAGAAAAGACACTCTAGTAGATCTAGAAAAAGAAATATTGGAAATTAAAGATAAACTTAAAGATAGAAAATCAATGTCTTTTAAAGAAAAACAAAAAGACATGATTGAAAGATTAAATACTCTAAATAGGGACATCTTGAAAACCAAATGGAAGAAATCAGAAAGAGATACTAAAAAAACAGATTTAAGCACTAACAGTGAAACCACTATTAGGGAACCTAATATTCCTAAGGAAAATTGGACAATAGTCAATCACAATAAAAAGAAAGAAAAAAGGAACTATAATTCCTTTAGACCCAACACTTATAACTATAGAGAGAGAGACAATAGGGATACAAACAGAGATTTTAACAGACCCTGGAGACCAAATTACTCATATCACAAAAGAGCATATAATGATGTATACTATAATTATAGGAACCACAACACATATGATAATATAAATAATTATCACACTGAAGGCAGATATAATGACTACACTAATTACCCAGACAGAGAAGCACCTTCTCGTACAAATAAACCCATTTGGGACAAGAAAGAGAGATGGGAAACACCTATAAGAAATAGATACTCACCTCTAACTCATGTAACAGATAGAATCAGGCATAGAGAAGCTGACACTCCTTTTTTAGTGAACAGCCCTCCAAGGGAGGGCACCTCAAAAGATCTTCTAGAGAAGAACCAGACAAATGTATGGGGACAATATCCACAACAACAAAAAAACAGAAAAAGACCCCTAGAGGAACAAGAGGTAGTGGGGTCAGCACAAGAAGCAAAAAGAGGGAGATAAAGAAAACTGGAGTGTTTAACATCAGTAACACTACACTACAGGATGAGGAAACAAAGATTTTAAGCTATGGTCTCTCCTTTGCCCCAAGTGTTAGATTAAATAAATTCAATACTCATATCCATATAAAGAAATTTGTTAGGAATCTCACCCTGAAAAGATTTTACATGAAAAGCCCCCTTGAGAAATTAGCCATGACTAAAGATAAAACAAGAGAGGATAACTTTATTCACACCAACCTTAAATCTAAATCGACATTTAATCCTGTTTTCACCAAAGGAAATCACCTTGACACCTTTGAACAAATGGTTCTAAAAGATTTAAAAAGTAGCAAACCATCAAAATTTCTGAAAACTAACATGACTAAAAAAGAGACCCTTATTTTGGATAATTTGAAAAAGAACCGTGAGATAACCATTAAGCCCGCCGATAAGGGCGGTGGGATTGTGGTTATGGATACTAGTTATTATGACAAAGAATCCCTAAGACTATTGAATGACAATAAAACTTACAAAAAAACTTGATTTAAACCCTACTAACAAATTTGCTGCAATATTAAAAAGGCTTATAAGAGAAGGTAGAGAATCAGGAATATTAAATGAGAGAGAAGTAGAATACCTGGACCCCACCTATCCCAGGGTCCCGGTGTTCTACTTCCTCCCAAAAATACATAAAAACCTTACCCAACCACCAGGGAGACCGATTATTTCGGGCATAGGGGCATTATCTGCCAACCTCTCACAGTATGTGGACACTTTCCTGCAAAAGTATGTAAGGAATTTGGACTCATACTTGAGGGATTCAATCCAGGTCCTAAATATTTTGGAACAATTGATTTGGGAAGATGACTTTATCCTAGTGACTGGAGACATTACGTCTCTTTACACAGTAATTGACCATGACAAAGGGATCATGGCCAGTGAAAAATATTTAGATAAAGATCCAGAGATGAGACGAGAACAAAAAGATTTTTTATTAAAAAGTATTTCGTTTATATTGAGGAACAATTACTTCATGTACAATAATAAATTTTACTTACAAATAGAAGGTACGGCTATGGGCACGAGGTTCGTGCCAAGTTATGCCAATTTGTTTGTTGGCAATTGGGAGGAGTCTTTCTTCCAATTGGGTAACTATGGCGCGGACCTCGTGCTCTATAGACGATACATAGATGATGTCTTGTTGATATGGAGGGGGTCTGAACCTAATCTATTAAAACTGTCCTCTGATATGAATTCTAATGATAAAGGTCTCAAATTTACCTTTAACCATAGTAAAGATAAGGCCATTTTTCTAGACTTAGAAATTATGGCCATCAATAAAAATATAGAAACAAGAACACATTTTAAAGAGGTTAACTGTAACAGCTTTATCCATTCCAAAAGTTGTCATCTCCAGCAATGGAAGGACAACATCCCTGTGGGCCAAAGTCTGAGGGTGAGAAAAAATTGTTCTAGACTCTCAGACTTTGAATACCAAATAGAGTCCTTAATTGAGAAATTCAGAGATAGAGGATATGATGAGGAAGTTGTCAATAGGGCCGTAATAAGAGCAAGAAACACTGATAGAAAGAACCTCCTCTCATATAAACAAAAGACAACTAAAGAAAATTCAAATTTAATTGATGTTCCATTTATAACGGAATATAATGTAGATCATGGCATTGTAAGAAAGATTCTGAATAAACACTGGTCTATCTTAAAAGCTGACCCTATATTAGGAGATGTACTCCCCCATAAGCCGAGATTAATTTTTAAAAAAACAAAAAATTTTAAAACAATACTGGCGCCTAGCTCACGTGAGATAAATCAAAAATCAAATTTCACACAAAAAGATTTACAAGGGGGGAAAATATCAGGCTTCTTCCCTTGCTATTCATGCAAGGCATGTAAATGTAGTGACAAAAGGAAAACTATAATCATTCCAAAATCAGGAGAAGAAATTACTATCAAGGAATGTATCAGATGCACCACGAAGGGGGTAATTTATATTCTTAAATGCACATGTAACTTACTTTATTTTGGAGAGACCAAACGTATGATCAAAGATAGGATAAGAGAACATCTATTATGTATTGAAAAGGGAGTGACAGACACTAATCTATACAGGCATTTTAAAACTGTACACAAGGGTAATACTAAAGATCTAAAATATTGGGGGATTTTACATGTGAAACAAAATTGGAGGGGGGGTAATATAGAAAAATTTCTGAAAATAAAAGAGGCAGAACTGATTTATAGACACAACACTCTGTTCCCTGCTGGTTTAAATTCAGAATTAGACATCTCTCCATTTTTATTTGACTAAACATTATTATGTAATGCACAATCTGTATTTTACTAGATGACATACACAATATCAATTTAGATTCTTAACATACTATTATTTTTAAATCAGTTTTATTTATTTTTAAGTATTTCTTTCTTTTTAGCAAATAATTTTTAACACAAGTGATTTAGAAACAGATACTAATTTTAAGTACTAATTCTAAAGTATCAACTTTTAATATCACTTTTAAGGGAGTTCTGTGAAATTCAGTAATAGAAACCTCCTTTATAACTATGTGAGTGATTAGAGATATGAAGCTACCTAAGCTATATGGTTACTTGCCAATACTACCTTAAATACTAAGACCGCCCTGGATAACACTCCCAGGTGTTTTACAACCAATGAGAAACAGACTACACCTTTAAATAAAGACATATCTGTTGCAGTCTAATCATCTTGAGAAAGCCCTGTAGAGGGGGAAACGCGTCGATGTGCTGCAACTACTATTGAGATTACTATTTGAAGCTGAAGCTACCACAGTGTTCATTGAGGATTGTGCAATATCGCTATAATAACTAGTGATTTGAAAGACTTGCAACTACTCTCTGAACTTTTCATCGGATAACCAAGCTTGTTTTCATCTTTAATTCTGTACCTGCGTGCTTGCTAGCACTAAGAGCAGGTATTATTCATCGGACAATTGCTACACTTTAATAGTCACCACTACCGCTGCTAACCGGGTCCGAGTTTGGACCAATAAGAAAAGCCAATCTGAGGCAGCGCCCACATTAGCGTTGTCATCACGCTAAAGGCTCTTAACCAACTTACGGAGGACACCGAGGGGAAAGTTTGTGGCAAGCCCCTGTCTGCTGCTGACCAGGTCCGAGTTTGGACCAATCAGAAGAGCCGATCTGAGACAGCGCCTACATTAGCGGTGTCACCACGCTAACGGCTGTAACCAACTCACGGAGGATATCAAGTGGAAAGTTTGGGGTAAGCCCCTGTTTGCTAGCAAACCAACATACATTAAGGATACTGTAAGTGTACACCAGACTGTCATTTATTGTACTACGAACTTTCTCTGCTATTACAATTATCATTTGGCGGCAACTTAAGGACTTTTAATCAGGGAGACGTCCGTTTTTATTTACTATTGTGTATTATTTGCTGTGCATTAAATTGATGCTATTTTTTAAGATACGCTAAATGTCAATGCCAATTTCATTTATATAGTCTTACCTCCTAGCACCTTTAGCTATAGCGCTCCTGATATACTCTCCTTTTCTGATTTTCATATTACCTATTTTTGGGAACACATAGGTATTCTCAGGAGTTTGGTGTTTCTCACCCTGCGCTCATTAGTTAATTAATTAATATTTGTTCTGCTCTGTATCCCATCTAATGAGCAGCGGGTGAATCTAACTTTAACACTCTAGACCCAATTGAGTCTCTAGTTAATATCATCATTCTAATATTGTTATATATCACTTTAGCACTGTGCACCTCACACTAACAAACCTCTTATATTTAAGTTTATCTGTATTAATATTTATCCTAATCACCTGTTATCACATTCTATATATTTTTAAACAATCAATTTTTTAAATAGTCAATTTTTAAACACACTATGTCCTCCCCCTCTAATATGGAGGACATTTTTTCATTTAGAGAACACTTATATAAAGAATTACACAATCACAAAGGAGATGATAATAACACAGATTTAGAATATGAAAGTTTAGAAGATACTATGATTAAATTAGAAAAACTCCTAAACAAAGAATTGAAACAAAAAACGGAGATAATTTTTTTAAATAAATACACTATGAAGGGTCTAATTCCCAAAGGTCTAACACTGACTAAGACTTGTGCTTTTCCTCTTAAAGAGAACTTCCAAATAGAATGGGAAGAGGTTCTATCTAAAGCCTCTATTGACCTAATAGAGATCCTAAAAAGATCTAGAAAAGACACTCTAGTAGATCTAGAAAAAGAAATATTGGAAATTAAAGATAAACTTAAAGATAGAAAATCAATGTCTTTTAAAGAAAAACAAAAAGACATGATTGAAAGATTAAATACTCTAAATAGGGACATCTTGAAAACCAAATGGAAGAAATTAGAAAGAGATACTAAAAAAAACAGATTTAAGCACTAACAGTGAAACCACTATTAGGGAACCTAATATTCCTAAGGAAAATTGGACAATAGTCAATCACAATAAAAAGAAAGAAAAAAGGAACTATAATTCCTTTAGACCCAACACTTATAACTATAGAGAGAGAGACAATAGGGATACAAACAGAGATTTTAACAGACCCTGGAGACCAAATTACTCATATCACAAAAGAGCATATAATGATGGATACTATAATTATAGGAACCACAACACATATGATAATATAAATAATTATCACACTGAAGGCAGATATAATGACTACACTAATTACCCAGACAGAGAAGCACCTTCTCGTACAAATAAACCCATTTGGGACAAGAAAGAGAGATGGGAAACACCTATAAGAAATAGATACTCACCTCTAACTCATGTAACAGATAGAATCAGGCATAGAGAAGCTGACACTCCTTTTTTAGTGAACAGCCCTCCAAGGGAGGGCACCTCAAAAGATCTTCTAGAGAAGAACCAGACAAATGTATGGGGACAATATCCACAACAACAAAAAAACAGAAAAAGACCCCTAGAGGAACAAGAGGTAGTGGGGTCAGCACAAGAAGCAAAAAGAGGGAGATAAAGAAAACTGGAGTGTTTAACATCAGTAACACTACACTACAGGATGAGGAAACAAAGATTTTAAGCTATGGTCTCTCCTTTGCCCCAAGTGTTAGATTAAATAAATTCAATACTCATATCCATATAAAGAAATTTGTTAGGAATCTCACCCTGAAAAGATTTTACATGAAAAGCCCCCTTGAGAAATTAGCCATGACTAAAGATAAAACAAGAGAGGATAACTTTATTCACACCAACCTTAAATCTAAATCGACATTTAATCCTGTTTTCGCCAAAGGAAATCACCTTGACACCTTTGAACAAATGGTTCTAAAAGATTTAAAAAGTAGCAAACCATCAAAATTTCTGAAAACTAACATGACTAAAAAAGAGACCCTTATTTTGGATAATTTGAAAAAGAACCGTGAGATAACCATTAAGCCCGCCGATAAGGGCGGTGGGATTGTGGTTATGGATACTAATTATTATGACAAAGAATCCCTAAGACTATTGAATGACAATAAAACTTACAAAAAACTTGATTTAAACCCTACTAACAAATTTGCTGCAATATTAAAAAGGCTTATAAGAGAAGGTAGAGAATCAGGAATATTAAATGAGAGAGAAGTAGAATACCTGGACCCCACCTATCCCAGGGTCCCGGTGTTCTACTTCCTCCCAAAAATACATAAAAACCTTACCCAACCACCAGGGAGACCGATTATTTCGGGCATAGGGGCATTATCTGCCAACCTCTCACAGTATGTGGACACTTTCCTGCAAAAGTATGTAAGGAATTTGGACTCATACTTGAGGGATTCAATCCAGGTCCTAAATATTTTGGAACAATTGATTTGGGAAGATGACTTTATCCTAGTGACTGGAGACATTACGTCTCTTTACACAGTAATTGACCATGACAAAGGGATCATGGCCATTGAAAAATATTTAGATAAAGATCCAGAGATGAGACGAGAACAAAAAGATTTTTTATTAAAAAGTATTTCGTTTATATTGAGGAACAATTACTTCATGTACAATAATAAATTTTACTTACAAATAGAAGGTACGGCTATGGGCACGAGGTTCGTGCCAAGTTATGCCAATTTGTTTGTTGGCAATTGGGAGGAGTCTTTCTTCCAATTGGGTAACTATGGCGCGGACCTCGTGCTCTATAGACGATACATAGATGACGTCTTGTTGATATGGAGGGGGTCTGAACCTAATCTATTAAAACTGTCCTCTGATATGAATTCTAATGATAAAGGTCTCAAATTTACCTTTAACCATAGTAAAGATAAGGCCATTTTTCTAGACTTAGAAATTATGGCCATCAATAAAAATATAGAAACAAGAACACATTTTAAAGAGGTTAACTGTAACAGCTTTATCCATTCCAAAAGTTGTCATCTCCAGCAATGGAAGGACAACATCCCTGTGGGCCAAAGTCTGAGGGTGAGAAAAAATTGTTCTAGACTCTCAGACTTTGAATACCAAATAGAGTCCTTAATTGAGAAATTCAGAGATAGAGGATATGATGAGGAAGTTGTCAATAGGGCCGTAATAAGAGCAAGAAACACTGATAGAAAGAACCTCCTCTCATATAAACAAAAGACAACTAAAGAAAATTCAAATTTAATTGATGTTCCATTTATAACGGAATATAATGTAGATCATGGCATTGTAAGAAAGATTCTGAATAAACACTGGTCTATCTTAAAAGCTGACCCTATATTAGGAGATGTACTCCCCCACAAGCCGAGATTAATTTTTAAAAAAACAAAAAATTTTAAAACAATACTGGCGCCTAGCTCACGTGAGATAAATCAAAAATCAAATTTCACACAAAAAGATTTACAAGGGGGGAAAATATCAGGCTTCTTCCCTTGCTATTCATGCAAGGCATGTAAATGTAGTGACAAAAGGAAAACTATAATCATTCCAAAATCAGGAGAAGAAATTACTATCAAGGAATGTATTAGATGCACCACGAAGGGGGTAATTTATATTCTTAAATGCACATGTAACTTACTTTATTTTGGAGAGACCAAACGTATGATCAAAGATAGGATAAGAGAACATCTATTATGTATTGAAAAGGGAGTGACAGACACTAATCTATACAGGCATTTTAAAACTGTACACAAGGGTAATACTAAAGATCTAAAATATTGGGGGATTTTACATGTGAAACAAAATTGGAGGGGGGGTAATATAGAAAAATTTCTGAAAATAAAAGAGGCAGAACTGATTTATAGACACAACACTCTGTTCCCTGCTGGTTTAAATTCAGAATTAGACATCTCTCCATTTTTATTTGACTAAACATTATTATGTAATGCACAATCTGTATTTTACTAGATGACATACACAATATCAATTTAGATTCTTAACATACTATTATTTTTAAATCAGTTTTATTTATTTTTAAGTATTTCTTTCTTTTTAGCAAATAATTTTTAACACAAGTGATTTAGAAACAGATACTAATTTTAAGTACTAATTCTAAAGTATCAACTTTTAATATCACTTTTAAGGGAGTTCTGTGAAATTCAGTAATAGAAACCTCCTTTATAACTATGTGAGTGATTAGAGATATGAAGCTACCTAAGCTATATGGTTACTTGCCAATACTACCTTAAATACTAAGACCGCCCTGGATAACACTCCCAGGTGTTTTACAACCAATGAGAAACAGACTACACCTTTAAATAAAGACATACCTGTTGCAGTCTAATCATCTTGAGAAAGCCCTGTAGAGGGGGAAACGCGTCGATGTGCTGCAACTACTATTGAGATTACTATTTGAAGCTGAAGCTACCACAGTGTTCATTGAGGATTGTGCAATATCGCTATAATAACTAGTGATTTGAAAGACTTGCAACTACTCTCTGAACTTTTCATCGGATAACCAAGCTTGTTTTCATCTTTAATTCTGTACCTGCGTGCTTGCTAGCACTAAGAGCAGGTATTATTCATCGGACAATTGCTACACTTTAATAGTCACCACTACCGCTGCTAACCGGGTCCGAGTTTGGACCAATAAGAAAAGCCAATCTGAGGCAGCGCCCACATTAGCGTTGTCATCACGCTAAAGGCTCTTAACCAACTTACGGAGGACACCGAGGGGAAAGTTTGTGGCAAGCCCCTGTCTGCTGCTGACCAGGTCCGAGTTTGGACCAATCAGAAGAGCCGATCTGAGACAGCGCCTACATTAGCGGTGTCACCACGCTAACGGCTGTAACCAACTCACGGAGGATATCAAGTGGAAAGTTTGGGGTAAGCCCCTGTTTGCTAGCAAACCAACATACATTAAGGATACTGTAAGTGTACACCAGACTGTCATTTATTGTACTACGAACTTTCTCTGCTATTACAATTATCATTTGGCGGCAACTTAAGGACTTTTAATCAGGGAGACATCCGTTTTTATTTACTATTGTGTATTATTTGCTGTGCATTAAATTGATGCTATTTTTTAAGATACGCTAAATGTCAATGCCAATTTCATTTATATAGTCTTACCTCCTAGCACCTTTAGCTATAGCGCTCCTGATATACTCTCCTTTTCTGATTTTCATATTACCTATTTTTGGGAACACATAGGTATTCTCAGGAGTTTGGTGTTTCTCACCCTGCGCTCATTAGTTAATTAATTAATATTTGTTCTGCTCTGTATCCCATCTAATGAGCAGCGGGTGAATCTAACTTTAACACTCTAGACCCAATTGAGTCTCTAGTTAATATCATCATTCTAATATTGTTATATATCACTTTAGCACTGTGCACCTCACACTAACAAACCTCTTATATTTAAGTTTATCTGTATTAATATTTATCCTAATCACCTGTTATCACATTCTATATATTTTTAAACAATCAATTTTTTAAATAGTCAATTTTTAAACACACTATGTCCTCCCCCTCTAATATGGAGGACATTTTTTCATTTAGAGAACACTTATATAAAGAATTACACAATCACAAAGGAGATGATAATAACACAGATTTAGAATATGAAAGTTTAGAAGATACTATGATTAAATTAGAAAAACTCCTAAACAAAGAATTGAAACAAAAAACGGAGATAATTTTTTTAAATAAATACACTACGAAGGGTCTAATTCCCAAAGGTCTAACACTGACTAAGACTTGTGCTTTTCCTCTTAAAGAGAACTTCCAAATAGAATGGGAAGAGGTTCTATCTAAAGCCTCTATTGACCTAATAGAGATCCTAAAAAGATCTAGAAAAGACACTCTAGTAGATCTAGAAAAAGAAATATTGGAAATTAAAGATAAACTTAAAGATAGAAAATCAATGTCTTTTAAAGAAAAACAAAAAGACATGATTGAAAGATTAAATACTCTAAATAGGGACATCTTGAAAACCAAATGGAAGAAATTAGAAAGAGATACTAAAAAAACAGATTTAAGCACTAACAGTGAAACCACTATTAGGGAACCTAATATTCCTAAGGAAAATTGGACAATAGTCAATCACAATAAAAAGAAAGAAAAAAGGAACTATAATTCCTTTAGACCCAACACTTATAACTATAGAGAGAGAGACAATAGGGATACAAACAGAGATTTTAACAGACCCTGGAGACCAAATTACTCATATCACAAAAGAGCATATAATGATGGATACTATAATTATAGGAACCACAACACATATGATAATATAAATAATTATCACACTGAAGGCAGATATAATGACTACACTAATTACCCAGACAGAGAAGCACCTTCTCGTACAAATAAACCCATTTGGGACAAGAAAGAGAGATGGGAAACACCTATAAGAAATAGATACTCACCTCTAACTCATGTAACAGATAGAATCAGGCATAGAGAAGCTGACACTCCTTTTTTAGTGAACAGCCCTCCAAGGGAGGGCACCTCAAAAGATCTTCTAGAGAAGAACCAGACAAATGTATGGGGACAATATCCACAACAACAAAAAAACAGAAAAAGACCCCTAGAGGAACAAGAGGTAGTGGGGTCAGCACAAGAAGCAAAAAGAGGGAGATAAAGAAAACTGGAGTGTTTAACATCAGTAACACTACACTACAGGATGAGGAAACAAAGATTTTAAGCTATGGTCTCTCCTTTGCCCCAAGTGTTAGATTAAATAAATTCAATACTCATATCCATATAAAGAAATTTGTTAGGAATCTCACCCTGAAAAGATTTTACATGAAAAGCCCCCTTGAGAAATTAGCCATGACTAAAGATAAAACAAGAGAGGATAACTTTATTCACACCAACCTTAAATCTAAATCGACATTTAATCCTGTTTTCGCCAAAGGAAATCACCTTGACACCTTTGAACAAATGGTTCTAAAAGATTTAAAAAGTAGCAAACCATCAAAATGTCTGAAAACTAACATGACTAAAAAAGAGACCCTTATTTTGGATAATTTGAAAAAGAACCGTGAGATAACCATTAAGCCCGCCGATAAGGGCGGTGGGATTGTGGTTATGGATACTAGTTATTATGACAAAGAATCCCTAAGACTATTGAATGACAATAAAACTTACAAAAAACTTGATTTAAACCCTACTAACAAATTTGCTGCAATATTAAAAAGGCTTATAAGAGAAGGTAGAGAATCAGGAATATTAAATGAGAGAGAAGTAGAATACCTGGACCCCACCTATCCCAGGGTCCCGGTGTTCTACTTCCTCCCAAAAATACATAAAAACCTTACCCAACCACCAGGGAGACCGATTATTTCGGGCATAGGGGCATTATCTGCCAACCTCTCACAGTATGTGGACACTTTCCTGCAAAAGTATGTAAGGAATTTGGACTCATACTTGAGGGATTCAATCCAGGTCCTAAATATTTTGGAACAATTGATTTGGGAAGATGACTTTATCCTAGTGACTGGAGACATTACGTCTCTTTACACAGTAATTGACCATGACAAAGGGATCATGGCCATTGAAAAATATTTAGATAAAGATCCAGAGATGAGACGAGAACAAAAAGATTTTTTATTAAAAAGTATTTCGTTTATATTGAGGAACAATTACTTCATGTACAATAATAAATTTTACTTACAAATAGAAGGTACGGCTATGGGCACGAGGTTCGCGCCAAGTTATGCCAATTTGTTTGTTGGCAATTGGGAGGAGTCTTTCTTCCAATTGGGTAACTATGGCGCGGACCTTGTGCTCTATAGACGATACATAGATGACGTCTTGTTGATATGGAGGGGGTCTGAACCTAATCTATTAAAACTGTCCTCTGATATGAATTCTAATGATAAAGGTCTCAAATTTACCTTTAACCATAGTAAAGATAAGGCCATTTTTCTAGACTTAGAAATTATGGCCATCAATAAAAATATAGAAACAAGAACACATTTTAAAGAGGTTAACTCTAACAGCTTTATCCATTCAAAAAGTTGTCATCTCCAGCAATGGAAGGACAACATCCCTGTGGGCCAAAGTCTGAGGGTGAGAAAAAATTGTTCTAGACTCTCAGACTTTGAATACCAAATAGAGTCCTTAATTGAGAAATTCAGAGATAGAGGATATGATGAGGAAGTTGTCAATAGGGCCGTAATAAGAGCAAGAAACACTGATAGAAAGAACCTCCTCTCATATAAACAAAAGACAACTAAAGAAAATTCAAATTTAATTGATGTTCCATTTATAACGGAATATAATGTAGATCATGGCATTGTAAGAAAGATTCTGAATAAACACTGGGCTATCTTAAAAGCTGACCCTATATTAGGAGATGTACTCCCCCATAAGCCGAGATTAATTTTTAAAAAAACAAAAAATTTTAAAACAATACTGGCGCCTAGCTCACGTGAGATAAATCAAAAATCAAATTTCACACAAAAAGATTTACAAGGGGGGAAAATATCAGGCTTCTTCCCTTGCTATTCATGCAAGGCATGTAAATGTAGTGACAAAAGGAAAACTATAATCATTCCAAAATCAGGAGAAGAAATTACTATCAAGGAATGTATCAGATGCACCACGAAGGGGGTAATTTATATTCTTAAATGCACATGTAACTTACTTTATTTTGGAGAGACCAAACGTATGATCAAAGATAGGATAAGAGAACATCTATTATGTATTGAAAAGGGAGTGACAGACACTAATCTATACAGGCATTTTAAAACTGTACACAAGGGTAATACTAAAGATCTAAAATATTGGGGGATTTTACATGTGAAACAAAATTGGAGGGGGGTAATATAGAAAAATGTCTGAAAATAAAAGAGGCAGAACTTATTTATAGACACAACACTCTGTTCCCTGCTGGTTTAAATTCAGAATTAGACATCTCTCCATTTTTATTTGACTAAACATTATTATGTAATGCACAATCTGTATTTTACTAGATGACATACACAATATCAATTTAGATTCTTAACATACTATTATTTTTAAATCAGTTTTATTTATTTTTAAGTATTTCTTTCTTTTTAGCAAATAATTTTTAACACAAGTGATTTAGAAACAGATACTAATTTTAAGTACTAATTCTAAAGTATCAACTTTTAATATCACTTTTAAGGGAGTTCTGTGAAATTCAGTAATAGAAACCTCCTTTATAACTATGTGAGTGATTAGAGATATGAAGCTACCTAAGCTATATGGTTACTTGCCAATACTACCTTAAATACTAAGACCGCCCTGGATAACACTCCCAGGTGTTTTACAACCAACGAGAAACAGACAAGTCTAATCATCTTGAGAAAGCCCTGTAGAGGGGGAAACGCGTCGATGTGCTGCAACTACTATTGAGATTACTATTTGAAGCTGAAGCTACCACAGTGTTCATTGAGGATTGTGCAATATCGCTATAATAACTAGTGATTTTGTAGGGCATTGCCCTAAGTTAAACAGCTCTTGTGCAGTTACAAAAAATTCCCCCCTAACAGTAAAACCCACCACCCACCAAACCCCCCAAAATAAAAAACCTAACACTAAAAAACCTAAACTATGGCCATATTCCCAATATTTTTTAAAAAAGAATAGTTGTCTCTTGATGTATATGCAGGCAATTTTTTGCAGCAGTAAAAAATATGTTGTGCTTTTGAAAATGGATGTGCGCTGATACCTCTTTGTTTATATATATATATATATATATATATATATATATATATATAAAATAAACAAATTATCAAAAATTAAAAAATTAAACCTAATCATTATGAAAATAAAAAAGCCCCCCCAAATAAAAACACCCCCTAATCTAATGCTAAACTACCAATAGTGCTGCTTTGACGTGCTCGTGCACGCTTTCCCCATAGACATCAAAAAGTTCCGTAACGCAACCACATTGATGTCTATGGTGAAAAAAAGTTACGTTTAAACCTAACACCCTAACATAAACCCCACGTCTAAACACCCCTAATCTGCTGCCCCAACACCTAAATAAAGTTATTAACCCCTAATCCACCAGTCCCGACATCGCCGCCACCGAAATACATTTATTAACCCCTATTCTGCCGCTCCTGATATCGCTGCCACTATACTAAAGTTATTAACCCCTATTGCCCCGCACCCCAACATCGCCCACACTATAAAAAAGATATTAACCCCTATTCCTCCATATTTTGCTTAGCCAGTCACCACTTCAAGTTCACACCCAAGTTCAGGTGTGCTCATAACAGTGTTAAAGAGTTGTGAATAAAAAGCCAGGGAGTCTCATTCTATAGTGAAGAGTAAAAGCAGGAATGTTTCAGCCTTCTGTGGCACAAGGACTTAGAGTAGGACCAGTCGAATTGGGGCACCTTGGAAGTGGTGACTGGCTACGCAAAATATGGCCATATTGTGTGACTAAGTTCCCAATATTTTTTAAAAAAGAATAGTTGTCTCAAGATGTATATGCAGGCAATTTTTTGCAGCAGTAAAAAATATGTTGTGCTTTTGAAAATGGATGTGCGCTGATACCTTTTTGTTTGTGTAATTACTGGGTCATATTGGCAGCACTCCCAGATGTTTATTTAAACTTTTTGTAAGGTGTGCTAAAAAAACAAATTTTGTATTTGTATTTAAAATTACCAGGGAGACTGACCATCTCCCATTGGTTTAAGCACCCCACCCAAGTTCAGGTGTGCTCATAACAGTGTTAAAGAGTTGTGAATAAAAAGCCAGGGAGTCTCATTCTATTATGAAGAGTAAAAGCAGGAATGTTTCAGCCTTCTGTGGCACAAGGACTTAGAGTAGGACCAGTCGAATTGGGGCACCTTGGAAGTGGTAACTGGCTAAGCAAAATATGGCCATATTGTGTGACTAAGTTCCCAATATTTTTAAAAAAAGAATAGTTGTCTCTTGATGTATATGCAGGCAATTTTTTGCAGCAGTAAAAAATATGTTGTGCTTTTGAAAATGGATGTGCGCTGATACCTCTTTGTTTGTGTAATTACTGGGTCATATTGGCAGCACTCCCAGATGTTGATTTAAACTTTTTGTAAGGTGTGCTAAAAAAACAAATTTTGTATTTGTATTATATATATATATATATATATATATATATATATATATATATATATATATATATAATGTATACTTATATATCTATATGAATATTTAGGTATATATACAGATATAAATAAGAAAATATAATTAAAATACATAGAACATTTTTTCCTATGTGAAGAATATTGGAATGTGAAATTTTTACAGTACATAATCGTAAAAACACATTCACCTAGATTACGAGTTTTGCGCTATAGAGGGTTGCGTTATTTCACCCTCCATAGCGCTGCAATTATGATTTTTGGTATAGCCGCCTTGTGCGTGCAATATGGTGGCGATGAGCTCCATACTGCACAAAATACAAGCGCTGCTTTGACGTGCTCGTGCACGCTTTCCCCATAGACATCAAAAAGTTCCGTAACGCAACCACATTGATGTCTATGGTGAAAAAAAGTTACGTTTAAACCTAACACCCTAACATAAACCCCACGTCTAAACACCCCTAATCTGCTGCCCCAACACCTAAATAAAGTTATTAACCCCTAATCCACCAGTCCCGACATCGCCGCCACCGAAATACATTTATTAACCCCTATTCTGCCGCTCCTGATATCGCTGCCACTATACTAAAGTTATTAACCCCTATTGCCCCGCACCCCAACATCGCCCACACTATAAAAAAAATATTAACCCCTATTCCTCCATTCCTCGACATTGCCGCCAATAAATAATATTAATAACCCCTAAACCTCTGGCCTCCCACATCACTACCACTAAATAAACGTATTAACCCCTAACCCGCCAGCCCCCCACATCGTAAAACACTAAATTAAACTATTAACCCCTAAACCTAACAACCCCTTATCGAAAATAAATAAAAACTTACCTGTGAAATTTAAAAAAACTAAGTTTAAACTATATATTAAACTAACATTACTATTAGACTAAAATTAAAATAACTTTCAATTAAATAAATTAAATTACAAATAAAAAAATCCTAACACTACTAAAAAAATTAAATCTACAATTACAAAAAATAAAAAATACCAAATTACAAAAATAAAAAAAAAACTAAAGTACAAAAAATAACAAACACTAAATTACGAAAAATAAACACATTATCAAAAATAAAACAATTACACCTAATCTAATAGCCCTATAAAAATAAAAAGCCCCCCAAAATAAAAATAAAAACCCTAACCTATAATAAACTACCAATAGCCCTCAGAGAAGCTCCATCCTGAAGACATCCGGCATGGAGCATCCTCTTTATACAGTCGCCGCCGTATACTTAATCTTCAATGCAAGGGGGCTTTTTCAAAATGGCGTCCCTTGCATTCCTTATGACTGATTTGATTTTTGAAATTCAAATCAGCCAATAGGATGAGAGCTACTGAAATTCTATTGGCTATTTAAATCAGCCAATAGAATTTCAGTAGCTCTCATCCTATTTGAACCGCCTTATCAGCATGAAAGATAAGATGAGACGAATCACACTGCAAAGCTGAGAGTTCCGAAACCTGCTGAGCAAAGATATAGCAATAAGAGACAAAACCATCAAGGAACTTAATATCCATGAAATGCAAAGGCTCAAACGGAGCATGCTGCAAAACTTTAAGAACAAGGTTATGGCTCTAAGGTGGAACAAACAACATAAACACAGGCCTGATTCTGACCAGGGCCTGACAAAGAGATTGCACATCTGGCATGCCCGCCAGACGCTTATGTAGCAAAATAGACAATGCAGAATTCAGACCCTTCAGGGTACTGACTGACAAACCCTTCTCCAGACCATCCTGGACAAAGGACAAAATTCTAGGAATCCTGACTCTACTCCAAGAGGAACCCTTGGATTCACATCAACAATTAGATATTTACACCATAACGTATGGCAATCTCTCTAGCAACTGGCATGCGAGCTTGGGTCATGGTCTAAATGACCGACTCAGGAAAACCCACGCTTAGACAAAAAAAGTGTTTAATCTCCAAGCATACAACTTTAGCAACGAGATTTGGATGAAGGAAAGGACCCTGAATCAGAAGGTCCTTTCTTATAGGTAGTCTCCAAGGAGGAGAGACTACATTTTCACTAGTTCTGCATACCAGATCCTGCGATGCCAAGTAGGGTCTAATAAAATCACTGCCGCTCTCTCTTGTTGAATACGAGCAGTGACTTCTCGAAGGAGAACAAAAACGAGGAACAAGTACGAAGAACTGTACTTTGGGAACTTGGCATTCTGCTAAAACGAGGCATCTCCAGAACCCCCCATTTGAGGGTTTACCTAGAGAACACCTCTGGATGGAGAGCACAATCTCCAAGATGAAACATCTGTCTGTTCAGAAGTCCGATTCCTAAATGTCCAACCCTGAAAAGTGGATGACAGACAGCAATTGTGAGCTTCAGCCCACCGAACAATCCACATCACCTCCAGCATGGTAAAGGGACTCTGAGTTCCTCCCTAGTGGTTGAAATAAACCATTGAGGTGATATTGTCCGACTGGAACTAAACTAACCACTAGTGAGGTCAAGCCATCAGAGGATTTTAAATTGCTCTCCACTCCCCGATGTTAAAGGAGAGAGCAGACACTTAACTAGACCAAGACTGCTTACCAGTCCAGAGGTTTGGTGCCCATGGTCACATAATCAAGGAATGTCTCCTGTCAGAAGCACGCACCCTGAGACAGATACTCCTAAAAAAACACTACAGTAAAGAGTCTGTAGTCGAACAAAACTAGATCCAGACTCTAAGACGTATCCAAGAGATCTCTATTTCATGGAAAATAGCAAAGGGAATGAAGTTCATGAGTACCATCTGACCAATTCCCTCCATACAGAGAGTCACTGAACAGAGAAGAAAAAAACAACTGCAGCTAGATCCAAACTTCCAAACTCCTGGTTGTAAAATGGCTAAGACGACAAGAGCTTGCTGTTGGTGGGACATTAGACTGCGGAGAGAGGAAAAGAAAAATTCCTTAATTATTTGACCTCTGTTAGACCTTTTTTCCTAGATAGAGAATCTATTAAGGACCACATTTACTGCACCTGACGATCCCAGGTGGTATTAACTAGACCTTGCCATCTTAAACTTCCGAGATCAGACAGAAGTGGGTGTAGTAAGGAAATAGTGGTGGTAGATTCATTAAATCACCCTTGTAGATGGGATAAGGAAATTCTATCACAGATTAATTTCCCATCCATGGAAAAGTAGATTGAAAAAATCTCTGTAAAGAGAGATTGTTCAAATGATGGAAGATACCTGAACCAAATATTGTCCAGAAAAACATCCTTGTGATATCCCAAAGTCTTTCTCAGAATCTTGAGAAGATCCCGTTCAAGGGAACAATAAATCCTTTAGGTCTATGCTTGTTATGAACTTGCTATGGCCCTCATGACCAAAGGAGAAAGGATACTACATTGAAGATCAGAACCTGAGTTACTTGAGATAAATACCTAGATCCCGTTCCTAGACTAGGACTGGAATTATTACTCCCCAAGAGGGAGGTCCTGAACCCAGTTCAAGGAAAGTCTCTCATCATACTTGGATTGCAGATGCTCTAGAATGAGAAATCTGCCCAAGGGAGGAATTCTAGATAGGACTCCAAAAGACATGACTGATCCTGCCGAAAAGGAAAGAAAACTTTCCTCCAGTCTTTCTGAAGGGTCAGAAGAAAATTATGGTACTGAGGTTTAGAGGAACATAAAATATTTAACCTGCAACTGCAGAACTATAAAGCCTAGGCTGTACCACTTAGCCTAAGGCACACAGAGGAGCAGGCGCTGCAAGAAGGTGTTAGTATAAAAAATACAATTTATTGAAAAATGTTTAAAACATGACCCCCAGACAGGGGTAGAGACAAGTACAATCAAATCAAATCTGTACCACTTAGCCACAGGTAGGCTTCCCAGCTGACCAAGATTTCAGCCACCAAACCCCGCGGGCTAGTACAGCAAGTCTAATAAGACAAGGCATTTTTCTAAATGAACAATTATGCCTCCAGCTTCTTAACATGGATGGAAAGGAGCTAGCTACCACCACAGGGATCAAAGTTCTCATAGCTATAGTAGAAAGCTCCCTTCTACTAAAGACACTGTGCATTTTAAAGGAGACAGTAACAGGAAATTTCTTTAAAGGATGGGAGACATGGAGAAGGATATCCCCAGCTTCTCCTATTCCTGTGAAAATTCCCATAGCACATCTAGAACACTTCCTCAGAGGAAGGAAAAAACATAGAACTTATAGAGTTTACAAAACTTTGAAGGGTTGACAAACGAAAGGAGGGTCAGTGTCGTCCAAGTAGCTAAAACCTCCTATAACATTACACGAGATGTTGAAGCATACATCTGAAGGAGACCACTTCAGTATCAGATAAAGGAATTATACTGTCCAGATCTGAGATTTCGCACTCAGAAACTACCAGCAAATCCTCCTCACAAAATTAGAAGAAGGCAAACCTATATAGCAGCATGTGGAGCAGAAAACCCTTATTATCTGAAACAATAAATGTACTCATGCATTTTCCCTGGAAACAGGGAGAACAGACCAGCCGCAGATACCGCAGAGGATACCAGAGCTGTTTCTAACAGGTATGCTTGCGGCTATTCCGGCCCAGCGTACCTGGTTTTCAATCCGCCACCCTGGAGGCCGCGGATGCCATAGAAATCAATGCAAGTCTGAAAGCACCGAAAGCTTATGTTCGATGCTGCCAGATATCCCATTGATTTATATGGTTGAAAACAAGTAACGTTTACACCTAACATAAGCCCTGAGTCTAAACACCCCTAATCTGCCGCCCCCTTACTCCGCCACTCCAGGACCCCACCACAACCTAAATAAAGTTATGAACCCTTATCCCGCCGCTCCTGGACCCCGCCGCAACCTGAATAAAGTTATTAACCCCTATCCCGCTGCTCCCGGACCCCGCCGCCACTAAATAAATGTATTAACCCCTAAACCTCTGGCCTCCCACATCACTACCACTAACTAAGCCTATTAACCCCTAAACCGCCAGCACCCCACATAGCCATAAACTAAATTAAGCTATTAACCCCTAAACCTAACAAGCCACTAACTTACAACATCTCTATCTTAAAATAAATTTAAACTTACCTGTAGAATTAAAATAAACTATTTTTAAACTATTAATTAACCTACCCTAACTATTATACTACAATTAAATTAAACTACCAAATAATTTAAACTAAATTACATATTAAAAAACCCTAACCCTACTCAAATTATTTAAATTTACTATTAAACATTATTAAAAATTACTAAAGTACCAAAAAAAATAAATGCTAAGTTACAAAAAATAAAAAACACTAAATTACGGAAAAAAAACACATTATCAAAAATAAAAAAGAATTACACCTAATCTAATAGCCCTATCAAAATAAAAAAGCCCCCCCAAAATAAAAAAAACCCTAGCCTACAATAAACTACCAATGGCCCTTAAAAGGGCCTTTTGTGGAGCATTGTCCCAAAGAAATCAGCTCTTTTACCTGTAAATTTTGCGCGGGTTTGGTATCCTATATACGGCGTAACTTAGAAGTTACGCACGTATATTTCAGCCTTCGCCCGCAGTTTTTTGACCCATAGACTGACATACAAAACAGACGCAATTTGGTATCCAATATACAGCGTAAGGACTTACGCGCGCAGAATTCAGAAAATCTACTCCATTCTCATCTCGCCACAAATTGCAGGCGCAGCAACCCTTGCACTGAATTAGAAACCAACGTAACTCTCTGTACAGCACAACCTCTCAACAGGAAGCCTATAAAACCCGCCAAAGCACATCCTCATTAGCCACCATGTTTTCCTGCTTTCCATAGAGAGGCAGCATCATTGGGCACAAGGGTGCATCATTGGGCACAAGGGTGCATCACTGGGCACAAGGGTGCATCATTGGGCACAAGGGTGCATCATAGGGCACAAGGGGTACTGGAAGCCCTACAATCCCCTGTTGTTCCGTCTACACATACTGATTCTATATTTGCTGCTGAGGTCCCTGGTCATGGTGCTGCCCCTGCTGCAGCTGGTTATCGAATTACATACTGCGGATTTCCACTGCATGTAAGTAAAACTACTACATCCCACCCCCATTCCCTTAACCACCCTAATTACTGAAAATATATCAGTTTAGTTTAATTCATGTTTTGGTCACTATGATTTATTGACTATCATTAAGAAGAATGAAAATGGATGTTTATACCTTATGTTCACACCTTCTGTAAAAACATTCACCTAGATTTAGAGTTTTGCGGCCAAAGGGGTGCATTAGCTACGCGTGTTTTTTTTCCCCCGCACCTTTTAAATAACGCTGGTATTTAGAGTTCTCTGAAGGGCTGCGTTAGGCTCCAAAAAGGGAGCGTAGAGCATAATTTACCGCCACTTCAACTCTAAATACCAGAGTTGCTTAAGGTAGCGGCCAGCTTGAAAAATGTGCTCGTGCAAGATTTCCCCATAGGAAACAATGGGGCAGTTTGAGCTGAAAAAAAACCTAACACCTTCAAAAAAGCAGCGTTTAGCTCCTAACGCAGCCCCATTGTTTCCTATGGGGAAACAGTTTCTAAGTCTGCACATAACACCCTAACATGAACCCCGAGTCTAAACACCCCTAACCTTACACTTATTAACCCCTAATCTGCCGCCCCCGCTATCCCCTGCATTTTATTATTAACCCCTAATCTGCTGCTCCGTACACCGCCGCAACCTACATTATCCCTATGAACCCCTAATCTGCTGCCCCCAATGTCGCCGACACCTACATTATATTTATTAACCCCATATCTGCCCCCCCAATGTCGCCGCTACCTTACCTACACTTATTAACTCTAATCTTCCTACCGGACCTCGCTGCCACTATAATAAATGTATTAACCCCTAAATCGCCTCACTCCCGCCTCGCAAACCCTATAATAAATTTTATTAACCCCTAATCTGCCCTCACTAACATCGCCGACACCTTCAAGTGTTAACCCCTAATCTGCCGACCGGACCTCACCGCTACTATAATAAATGTATTAACCCCTAAAGCTAAGTATAACCCTAACCCTAACACCCCCCTAAGTTAAATATAATTTAAATCTAACGAAATAAATTAACTCTTATTAAATAAATTAATCCTATTTAAATCTAAATACTTACCTGTAAAATAAACCCTAATATAGCTACAATATAACGAATAATTATATTGTAGCTATTTTAGGATTTATATTTATTTTACAGGCAACTTTGTATTTATTTTAACTAGGTACAATAGCTATTAAATAGTTATTTACTATTTAATAGCTACCTAGTTCAAATAATTACAAAATTACCTGTAAAATAAATCCTAACCTAAGTTACAATTAAACCTAACACTACCCTATCAATACATTAATTAAATAAACTACCTACAATTACCTACAATTAAATCAACTAAACTAAATTACAAAAAAAACAAACACTAAATTACAAAAAAAAACACTAAATTACAAAAAAAAACACTAAATTACAAAAATAAAAAAGATTACAAGGATTTTAAACTAATTACACCTACTCTAAAAAAATAACAAAGCCCCCCAAAATAAAATAAAACGCCCTACCCTATTCTAAAATAAAAAGTTAACAGCTCTATTACCTTACCAGCCCTTAAAAGGGCTTTTTGCGGGGCATGCCCCAAAGAAATCAGCTCTTTTGCCTGTAAAAAAAAACATACAATACCCCCCCAACATTACAACCCACCACCCACATACCCCTAATCTAACCCACCCAAACCCCCCTTCAAAAACCTAACACTAAGCCCCTGAAGATCTCCCTACCTTGTATTCACCCAGCCGGGTATCACCGATCCGTCCAGAAGAGGGTCCGAAGTATTCATCCTATCAGGCAAGAAGAGGTCCTCCAGAGGGTCCGAAGTCTTCATCCTATCTGGCAAGAAGAGGTCCTCCAGAGGGTCCAAAGTCTTCATCCAGGCGGCATCTTCTATCTTCTTCCATCCGGAGCGGAGCAGGTCCATCTTGAAGCAGCCCTAAGTCCGAATGACGTCCTAAGTCCGAATGAAGGTTCCTTTAAATGATGTCATCCAAGATGGCGTCCCTCAAATTCCGATTGGCTGATAGAATCAGAATTAAGGTAGGAAAAATCTGATTGGCTGATTGAATCAGCCAATCTGATTCAAGTTCAATCCGATTGGCTGAATGGATCAGCCAATCAGATTGAACTCGCATTCTATTGATTTAATCAGCCAATCAGATTTTTCCTACCTTAATTCCGATTGGCTGATAGAATCCTATCAGCCAATCGGAATTCGAGGGACGCCATCTTGGATGATGTCATTTAAAGGAACCTTCATTCGGACTTAGGAAGTCGTTAGAAGAGGATGGATCCATACTGGCTGCTTCAGGATGGACCCGCTCCACTCCGGATGGAAGAAGATAGAAGATGCCGCCTGGATGAAGACTTCGGACCCTCTTCTGGACCCCTTCTTGCCGGATAGGATGAAAACTTTGGATCCTCTTCTGGACGGATCGGTGATACCCGGCTGGGTGAATACAAGGTAGGGAGATCTTCAGGGGCTTAGTGTTAGGTTTTTTAAGGGGGGTTTGGGTGGGTTAGATTAGGGGTATGTGGGTGGTGGGTTGTAATGTTGGGGGGGTATTGTATGTCTTTTTTTGCAGGCAAAAGAGCTGATTTCTTTGGGGCATGCCCCGCAAAAGGCCCTTTTAAGGGCTGGTAAGGTAATAGAGCTGTTAACTTTTTATTTTAGAATAGGTTAGGGCATTTTATTATTTTGGGGGGATTTGTTATTTTTTTAGGGGGCTTAGAGTAGGTGTAATTAGTTCAAAATTCTTGTAATCTTTTTTTATTTTTTGTAATTTAGTGTTTGTTTTTTTTTGTAATTTAGTGTTTGTTTGTTTTTGTAATTTAGTTTAGTTGATTTAATTGTAGGTAATTGTAGGTAGTTTATTTAATTAATTTATTGATAGTGTAGTGTTAGGTTTAATTGTAACTTAGGTTAGGATTTATTTTACAGGTAATTTTGTAATTATTTTAACTAGGTAGCTATTAAATAATTAATAACTATTTAATAGCTATTGTACCTAGTTAAAATAAATACAAAGTTGCCTGTAAAATAAATATAAATCCTTAAAAAGCTACATTATAATTATTCGTTATAGTGTAGCTATATTAGGGTTTATTTTACAGGTAAGTATTTAGCTTTAAATAGGATTAATTTATTTAATAAGAAATATTTTTTTTCGTTAGTTTTAAATTATATTTAACTTAGGGGGGTGTTAGGGTTAGGGTTAGACTTAGCTTTAGGGGTTAATACATTTATTATAGTAGCGGTGAGGTCCAGTCGGCAGATTAGGGGTTAATACTTTAAGTTAGGTGTCGGCGATGTTAGTGAGGGCAGATTAGGGGTTAATAAAATTTATTATAGGGTTTGCGAGGCGGGAGTGAGGCGGTTTAGGGGTTAATACATTTATTATAGTGGCGGCGAGGTCCGGTCGGAAGATTAGGGGTTAATAAGTGTAGGTTAGGTAGTGGCGACGTTGGGGAGCAGATTAGGGGTTAATAAATATAATGTAGGTGTCGGCGGTGTTAGGGGCAGCAGATTAGGGGTACATAGGGATAATGTAGGTGGCAGCGGTGTCCGGTCGGCAGATTAGGGGTTAAAAAATTTTATTAGAGTGGCGGCGATGTGGGGGGGCCTAGGTTTAGGGGTACATAGGTAGTTTATGGGTGTTAGTGTACTTTAGAGCACAGTAGTTAAGAGCTTTATGAACCTGCGTTAGCCCATAAAGCTCTTAACACCTGACTTTTTTCTGCGGCTGGAGTTTTGTCGTTAGAGTTCTAACGCTCACTTCAGCCAAGACTCTAAATACCGGCGTTAGGAAGATCCCATTGAAAAGATAGTATACGCAATTGGCGTAAGGGGATCTGCGGTATGGAAAAGTCGCGGCTGGAAAGTGAGCGTTAGACCCTTTCCTGACTGACTCTAAATACCAGCGGGCAGCCAAAAGCAGCGTTAGGAGCCTTTAGCGCTGGTTTTGACGGCTACTGCAGAACTCTAAATCTAGGCGATTATTATTTAGATATATATACCCATGTGCAGGGATAGGCAAGGTGTCCTTCACTAAAGGTCTTTACCTTAGAAAATGTCCGCCACAGCCTTGGCTCGTGCCTATCCCTGCACATGTGTCAATTTCTATTGGATGTGAGAAACCTTGATTTACATCTTATAATTGAATATAACTATATGTACCCTTCATACACAACTATGTGATGTGGAACACTATTAGTTAAAAAAAGGAATTTTAATTCGCTGCAGGATGCATTTCTATAGCATTTCCTTCTCCCCGGGGAGAAGGAAGTGCTATCAAAATGTATCCTGCAGTGAGTTAAAATTCCTTTTTTAACTAATAGTGTTCAAAACCATTGTCTTAAGTACTCCACCCAACAAATAAAGTCTACCGACAGTAGGCATTTTACTGGCATCAGATCCAGTAATAGGGCGCACCACAGAGACGATCAATTTCAGGTAAAAGTTACTATTAGTTTATTTAGGCACAGCGTTAAAAACATGTAGCAGAGCTCACAGGCCCAGCAGACTCACAGATAAAAACATCCCCCAAATATTTGTGTAGTGCGATTGCACCCTTCTAGTTCTCAGAATAACTATGTGATGTGGTTTATAGAACATGAATATGTCATAAACATGATGATATTATCTTTTTTGGGCCATTTCCACACCGGCCTTATTATATGTTTCAACAATATTAGTGTACTAAAACACCCCTCACATGGATGTGGATGACAATTATATGGTAAATAACAGAGGACAATATTTATGCTGAAATATAACAATATTTTTTTTTTTTTTTAGGCTTCTTGGATGAGGGGGATGAGGTGCCTGGAGTGGATCTCCTGGTTCTCCTGGGTTGTGTGGATTCAAATGAATGTGCTGGAGTGCTGGCCACAGATGAGAGGCTGGAGGCAGTGTCCTGCTGGTGTGTGAAGTGCTCAACCAACACACCCAACAGTTGGTTTTGTTCCCGCCATCTGTTGTCAATCTGCATCTGCATATCCGAAATAACTATCATCTGAGACTGGTTTTGGACTATTCCATTTAAGGATGCTGCCATGTCCCGTTGCAGCTCAATGGTGCGCTGGAGTAAACTCTGTTGGTTCCTGTGAAACCTGTGTTGGTCTCTTTGTGTTCTCTCACAGCTTGCTATGAGCCTCCTCTGGAGGGAAATGTATTTGTTGCCCATGGGAGAATACAGAGGATCTACAGGCTGTTGACCAGCAGGGATGCTGCATCAGAGACATCCTCAGCTGGTGCTGCATCAGGGACAACTACAGCTGGTGCTGCATCAGGGACAACTACAGCTGGTGCTGCATCAGGGACGGCTACAGCTGGTGCTGCATCAGGGACGACTACAGCGGATGCTGCATCAGGGACGACTACAGCTGGTGCTGCATCAGGGACAACTACAGCTATATGCTCCTCTTCAGATGGTGGAGCTCTTCCAAGGGAAGAGGATGGTGGAGCTCTCCGGGTAGACTGGTAGTACCATTGACGGTTAGTGTGCGCCCACTCAGCCTGTCCATTTTGCATGTCCTGTGCGTAAAAGCCCTGACTGGCCTGATATTGAGGGGGGGGTAAAGACATGTACCCTTTGGGGCTGACTTGGCTCCCCCTCAAAGCCAAAAGAATAATCCTCCAGCCAGGTATCTTGCTAGGGCTCGTTGGTGGCATCACGTCTGGGTCCTCAACAGAGACAATCCAACCCAGCTCATGTCTGGGAGCATACTGTCCTTGTTGCTGCATTCTTTGGACTGGGGGTGGAGGTGGATGCATTTCTCGGACTGGTGGTGGAGGTGGATGCATTCCTTGGACTGGTGGTGGAGGTGGATGCATGCCTGTTTGCACCCTAGTGGCAGGAGGTTCTGTGGAGGAGTCAAATGATGAGAGGGATTAGTACAATCATATATATGTCCATGTGGGCATGCAATGTACATTGATACATGCTAGGGCCTATACTCATTCTCATGTCAAACTCTATAACATGCATTTACACATTGTGATTTGTGATATGAGGGATTTTAATATGCAAAGTATACATGTATGTGTTTCATACAATAGTTCTGTGTACATGTCAGTGATGGAGAAAATTAGTTCTTTAAGTGACACTATGGTCACACAATTTCCTTTAGCCTGATGTAGGCACATAACATGCTTTCTTGAGCTAAAAGTATTGTGATGGCTATAGTGTCCATTTACTGAAAACTCTACATGTGGTTTGTGGCCTGTGTTACTCTGAGACATGTTAGTATTTAACTATTCCACCTCATATCATGAATTTCAATGTGTTAAGTAGCATTAAATGGACATTAAACCCATTTTTATTCTTTCATGATTCAGCTAGAGCATGCAATTTTAAACAACTTTCTAATTTACTTCCATTACCTAATTTGCTTCATTCTCTTGATATTCTTTGCTGAAAAGCATATCTAGATAGGCTCAGAAGCTGCACATCAATGCCTCATGTGATTGGCTCACCCATGTGCATTGATATTTAATAAACAAAGAATATCAGAATAATGAAGCAAATTAGAGAATAGAAGTAAATTGGGATGTTGTTTAAAACTGTATTCTCTATCTGAATAATGAAATAAAAAGATTTGGTTTAATGTCCCTTTAATGTGAAATCTAATTGTAGATGTTTTTGTTAGAAGGCCAAATACCATGCTCCTCATTGTGTACATGAATGTGCGACATTAAAGGATGTTATATCTCAAATACATATAATACTGGTGTGTGGGATGTTACTCACCAGCATGCTGTGCTGATGTTGCAGTCCCTGAGTCACGAGCCCCTGGAAGTCCACGGACTGCTGTGACTCTCAGGGACCTGCGAATTATCTCCTGCCATTCGTTGTATTCATCTTCCTGGGGTGGACCACCGCCTGTTCCCCTCTGGTGCATGGCTTCTTGGCCCATTTTCTCCTTCACCCGCCTCTTGCAATCGTTCCATCTTTTTTTAAGCCCTCGACAGTCCTCCTCTGCGGGGCCACTCTGTTTACTGCCTCCTCGACCAACAGCCATGCATCCTTACGCCTTCGGTCAACTCCTTTGCCCTTCTCCTGGCCAAAGAGGGCAGTGTGGTTGTCCATGATGGCCTAGACTAGCGCTACATTCTCTACGAACCAGAAGTTCGGGCATCTCATGCGCTCATCGTCCGTGGCCGCCTGGCTTCCTCCCTGGGATGTCCCTAGTGTGGGTTCCTCCCTATCCTCTCCCTCCTCCCCCCTTCTGTCCCCATGTGCACCCTCTGTCCCTCTTCTGAGTGTGCCTGGTCTCTGGGCAACCCCACTCCCATCATCCCTTCTGGGTCTCCCTCTCCCCACTCCACTTACTCCCTGACGGGGACCCTGCTACTCCTCCTGACCACTACAATAATCCTCTCCCTGCAACTCCGCTCCCCTCCTCCCCCCCACCTCTCCCTGCCATCCTCACACTGCACAAACTCACACACTCACACTCACTCCCACTTCAATCACACACAATCACAACCAAACACTCAGCCTATCACACTGTAAAATACAAATAAAATGTGTGAGGTGTTATAAAAAAAAAAAGTGTTGTGTATTTTGTATATGTGTGTATGCAAAATGTGTGCAATATGTAAAGAAAAGTGTAAGTAAATGTACAGGCTCACCCAAACAAAAATCCGTCCTAACTAACTTTTTTGATCTGCGCCTCTCTCACTGCTCTTACTAAATCACTGAACTCACTGTAGTGTGCTGTAGTTCCAAGAACCAACCAAACACACTAAAGAAAATAGTGACTGCGCATGGGTTTATGTATGAATTTTGAATTGCGTAATAACGTGGTGCATCTTTTAGAACTGGCGGTTATTTTTTACGATTCGTAGCCTAATTTGCATAAAACTACTCTTTATTGAGACTTTACGTGAACAAAATACTGGCTTAAGTACTTGCGACGACTAAAATGTGTATTTGCGCACATTTTAGTTGATCACCGGTTTTTCCTACTTACGCCAGTTTAGCATCTGACGGCGCAGTATATTGGATAGCTTGAGTTGCGAGGTGAAATTACGGGCGGCGCGGGTTCCTTCACTTGCGCTGAAAACTACGCCGTATATCGGATCGCGCTCCAAGTGTTCATGACAGTCATTGGAATAAAACTTGTTTCTAATTATTTACAAATACTACAAAAAAGAAAATGTAATTTAAATCATAATTATACACAGCCATGGTGAGATTAAATGCAAAATGTAATAAAACAAACACAGATTCCCATCCATATCTTAAACACATATTCATAATAAATTGCAAGTGATTATGCTAGTCTTCTACTACAGAATTTAATAAACACCCCAAGTGAGAGTCTGTTTTTTCAATGGGATTTTTTTTAATTTTATTTTGCAGAGATACCTCACAGAACTGGTGAGACACTCTCTTTTTAACATAAACACTTTATTAGAATATAACCATAATGGCACAAGACATATTCTAGTTTTGAGGTGTCCGTTTACCAATTTAAACATTGTGAAGCTTGGGTAGAATATAGACACACACATGCATTTGGAATCAGACAAATGGAAATTGTATTCATTTGAAACAAGCATCTCCTTTCAGAAATAAATGAATGACCAAATGATTTAGACACAAAAATGTGGTTGATTCTTTTATGTATTTGAGACCCTTATTTTAAAGGATTCAGATTTAGTTTTAAACTATTTAGTAATCCAGTAATTTCTGTGACTGTTGATTGATCTTTGTGTCAGCCTATAAATAGGCGTGATTCACTTTTGTTCTTGACAATCCTAAAAAAGGAATACACACACACACATATATATATGTGTATACAGGGAATGCAGAATTATTAGGCAAGTTGTATTTTTGAGGATTAATTTTATTATTGAACAACAACCATGTTCTCAATGAACCCAAAAAACTCATTAATATCAAAGCTGAATAATTTTGGAAGTAGTTTTTAGTTTGTTTTTAGGGGGATATCTGTGTGTGCAGGTGACTATTACTGTGCATAATTATTAGGCAACTTAACAAAAAACAAATATATACCCATTTCAATTATTTATTTTTACCAGTGAAACCAATATAACATCTCAACATTCACAAATATACATTTCTGACATTCAAAAACAAAACAAAAACAAATCAGTGACCAATATAGCCACCTTTCTTTGCAAGGACACTCAAAAGCCTGCCATCCATGGATTCTGTCAGTGTTTTGATCTGTTCACCATCAACATTGCATGCAGCAGCAACCACAGCCTCCCAGACACTGTTCAGAGAGGTGCACTGTTTTCCCTCCTTGTAAATCTCACATTTGATGATGGACCACAGGTTCTCAATGGGGTTCAGATCAGGTGAACAAGGAGGCCATGTCGTTAGATTTTCTTCTTTTATACCCTTTCTTGCCAGCCACGCTGTGGAGTACTTGGACGCGTGTGATGAAGCATTGTCCTGCATGAAAATCATGTTTTTCTTGAAGGATGCAGACTTCTTCCTGTACCACTGCTTGAAGAAGGTGTCTTCCAGAAACTGGCAGTAGGACTGGGAGTTGAGCTTGACTCCATCCTCAACCTGAAAAGGCCCCACAAGCTCATCTTTGATGATACCAGCCCAAACCAGTACTCCACCTGCACCTTGCTGGCGTCTGAGTCGGACTGGAGCTCTCTGCCCTTTACCAATCCAGCCACGGGCCCATCCATCTGGCCCATCAAGACTCACTCTCATTTCATCAGTCCACAAAACCTTAGAAAAATCAGTCTTGAGATATTTCTTGGCCCAGTCTTGACGTTTCAGCTTGTGTGTCTTGTTCAGTGGTGGTCGTCTTTTAGCCTTTCTTACCTTGGCCATGTCCCTGAGTATTGCACACCTTGTGCTTTTGGGCACTCCAGTGATGTTGCAGCTCTGAAATATGGCCAAACTGGTGGCAAGTGGCATCTTGGCAGCTGCACGCTTGACTTTTCTCAGTTCATGGGCAGTTATTTTGCGCCTTGGTTTTTCCACACGCTTCTTGCGACCCTGTTGACTATTTTGAATGAAACGCTTGATTGTTCGATGATCACGCTTCAGAAGCTTTGCAATTTTAAGAGTGCTGCATCCCTCTGCAAGATATCTCACTATTTTTGACTTTTCTGAGCCTGTCAAGTCCTTCTTTTGACCCATTTTGCCAAAGGAAAGGAAGTTGCCTAATAATTATGCACACCTGATATAGGGTGTTGATGTCATTAGACCACACCCCTTCTCATTACAGAGATGCACATCACCTAATATGCTTAATTGGTAGTAGGCTTTCGAGCCTATACAGCTTGGAGTAAGACAACATGCATAAAGAGGATGATGTGGTCAAAATACTCATTTGCCTAATAATTCTGCACTCTCTGTATATATATATATATATATATATATATATATATATATATATATATATATATATATATATATACTCTGCTACTGGCTTGAAGCAGTAGAACCTTAACTAATTTATCTTTATTTAGGTTTAAGATGCTGTCCATTATTTTATTCTATTCATCTGAAACAAATTTGTTGACTGTGCAGATGTCTAGTAGAATATACAGAATATGCAGATGTTTATCACAAAAATATTTATATACAATTGTTACAAGTTAAAAATACTGGAACATCTTCCTCTTTTTATACAGTCATTTAGAAAGTGAAAGGATACAAAATGAAACCCACAAGAGTTTAAATATAACATTGATGGACACTAAGGTTATACAAACAAAACGGGAACTGATTAATATTACTGTCTCCCAAAATTCACTTATTTTTCAGTGGAATTTATATAGCGACATATTTGTAATTAAAGTATAAATATAAGCACAGTGCAGTTAAAGGGATACTAAACCCAAATGCAATTTTAAACAACTTTCTAATTTAATCCTATTATCATTTTTTCTTCGTTCTCTTGCTATCATTATTTAAAAAGCCGGAATTTAAAACGTAGGAGCCGGCCCATTTTTGGTTCAGCACAATGGATAGAGCTTGCTTATTGGTGGCTGACATTTAACCACTAATAAGCAAGCATAACCCAGGTTCTGAACCAAAAATGGGCTGGCTCCTATGCTTTACGTTCCTGCTTTTTAAATAAATATAGCAAGATAACGAAGAAAAATTGATAATAGGAGTAAATTAGAAAGTTGCTTAAAAATTAGATTTTTTTCCAAAGCTAAATTTCCAAATAATATTTCCTTAAAGGAATACTAAACCCATTTTTTTATTTAATGATTTAGATAGAGCATGCTCTATCTAAATCATTAAAGAGAAAAAATGGGTTTAGTATTCCTTTAACAAAATATTATTTGGAAATTTAGCTTTGGAAAAAAATCTAATTTTTATTTGCAGCACAAGGAATGGTTGTAAATTCCCCTGGATTCACAGACACAAAAAAAAAAAAAAGAAAAAAAGAAATCAAGTGGTCCCTAATATTCTGCAATTTTTTTTTTTAGCTATTTACCCCCCTCTTTAAGAAAATCAATGATTTGTTCCTTGAAATGTTTTCTGAACTTTTACTAATCTAGGGGAGTGACTGACTAATGCCCAAATAATAGTAAAGGGACATTAAAGGGACAGTCAACACCAGAATTTTTGTTGTTTAAAAAGAAAGATAATCCTTTTATTACCTATTATCCAGTTTTGCACAACCAACACTGTTATAGAAATACACTTTTTACCTCTGTGTATCTATGCTTCAGCAAACTGCCCCCTTATTTCAGTTATTTTGACAGACTGATTTTAGCCAATCAGTGCTTTCTCCAGAGTAACTTCACGTGCATGAGCTCAATGTTATCTATATAAAACACATGAACTAATGCCCTCTAATGGTCAAAATGCATTCAGATTAGAGGCAGTCTTCAAGGTCTAAGAAATTAGCATATGAACCTCCTAGGTTTAGCTTTCAACTAAGAATACCAAGAGAACAAAGCAAAATTGGTGATAAAAGTAAATTGGAAAGTTGTTTAAAATTACATTCCCTATTTAAATCATGAAAGTTTTTTTGGACTTGACTGTCCCTATAAACACCAAACACATATCATGCACTTCTTTCTAATTATGGGTGCTGCCATTTTGGAACCTAGGTTACACTTCAGGTATCTGAAGGATTGTTGCAGCACAAGTGCAAACACGTCAGCTAGACTTCAACATGTTGGCACCCATGACTAGTGGGAGCGGAATAGCCTCACTGCTATGCTTATAAAATGTATTTAAGTGTTTAAAGGGACACTAAACCCCAATTTTTTATTTCATGATTCATATAGAGAATACAATTTTAAACAACATTCCAATTTACTTCTATTATCTAATTTGCTTCATTCTTTAGATATCCTATGTTGAAGAAATAGCAATGCACATGGGTGAGCCAATCACACGAGGCATGTATGTGCAGCCACCAATCAGCAGCAACTGAGCCTATCTAGATATGCTTTTCAGCAAAGGATAGCAAGAGAATGAAGCAAATTAAATAATAGAAGTAAATTAGAAAGTTGCTTAAAATTGCTGCTCTATCTAAATCATGAAAGAAAAAATTTGGGTTTCATGTCTCTTTAAAGTGAATGTCAATTTTGATGAATTAGAATCCTATTAAAAACAAGGGCTCTTTAATTAATCAAAATTGACATTTCACTAGTTTTCTTTAAAAAACTTACCTTTTAATCCTGGCACCCGCTCCAGCAATTCCCCCGGCCGTTGGAAGCCTCTGCAACGTTAGAAATGACCAATCTGGCTTCCTCCAATCACGGCTTCCCCCTAAGGGAATCTTGGCCTGATGCAACGCCGTGATTGGAGGAAGCCGGATTCGTCATTTTGGACCCGCAAAGACGGCTTGCAACGGGCGGAGGAAGTGCTGGAGCAGCTGCCAGGATTAAAAGGTAAGTTTTTGAAGAAAACAAGTGAAATAAATGTCAATTTTGATGAATTAAAGTGCCCTTGTTTTTAATAGGATTATTAAAAATCGGGCACTAATTCATCAAAATTGACATTCACTTTAATATCCCTTTAATGCTCGGAATGCAATCCTGGTTTTAGGAGATTTAAAACCAACTACACATGACTGACTTGGGTCAAGTAGAAAGGCAGTCAAGTCCAGTCACCTGTCACTCACTGGATCAACTTACAGTTCTATTAAAAAACACAGGTGCACAAAATGCATTAAAAAGAAGTGAGATACAGCCACCCACAATTCAAAATCACACATTTGGCTGAATGGTAACATGGGGTGCATGTGCACCACTTCCTCATATGCAGATTTGGTTAAAGGAAACAATACAAATTTGTAATTTTGCAACCCTTATTATGTGAATGGTTCTTTAAAAATACTGCAGGAGTGTGTTTAAACCACACACATATGAGCCAAAATATGGATCAAATATTTTTCCAGCTGTCAGTCAAGTTTGAAAAATTTCAAAGTGGACTTTAAAGTGGACTAGGTGTCAGATCATCTGCTGGACACAAGGGTTATTGCAGGTAATGGCTCATTGGAGTAGAGAAATGTGTGCTGCTTTCATTGAATTAAGGGGTTAACATCTCAAGGTAGCTCTTAGAACAAAAGGCTTGCATTGTGGATGTTTGAGAGGCAACCTATGTGGATCAGAGGTTACAGCTCATGATTCTGGTGCGTCATAGAAACCCCCTCCCCCCGAGAATCTCACAAGTGCCCCAGTGTATCTCTTAGTAAATAACCAGATAAGACTGCAGGTGCATTTTCTGAGGTTAGTGCTATCCAGAAGACAAGAAGACGAAGACGAAGAAGTTTATAGATGGGATACCTATGTAGTGTGAGAAGGTACATTATCTATTATATTATAGATATATTTAATTATTATTAAAACTTCACATTTGTTATTTTGTAGACTAAAAAATAAAATGTCTTGATTTTTACCAGACTTAAACTAACATATATAGGGTCAGATTACAAGTGGATCACTAAATATCGCTTTAATGAAATATATAATTGCGTTCCACTGTGTAATATCAGCGCACGCTAATGTGTGCTAGTATTAAAAAATTTACAGCAATGCGAATGCAACCCCAATGTTAAGGCAGTTTTCAGTGCCGTTTTTTTTCTTACACCCCACCAACTTTAACCCTGAAATACTGCCTAGTGCAGTACTTTTATTAAAAAACAAAGATGCTGCCATCTTTATTTTTTTAAATAAAATACACTATACAGTATTTTGGGGGCCATTTTTAAAATTAACCAGAGATCTGATCTCTGGTTAATTGTATAGGCGCTAAATACATTTTTAATCTAGCACATAATGAGATGCAGCTCTTTTTAGCAATGAACATTTTAAGCATCTTTAATATCACAAGAAAAATGTATCACTCATTACAGTGATACTCACTGGACAGCAATGTTTGGAAACTAAAGCAATGCAACTCTCCATTGTCCAGAAGTCTTATATATTGCTTGACTAGACCCATAATGTGTAATAATATAAGTCCATATTGCTAAAGTATTTCTGTTACATCTCTTTTTGAATTCAGACCATAAATAAAGGTATAGCTTTACCTGTGTACACTCATATCACAAAACAGGTCAACTCAGTGGTTCTTTTTGACTCATTAAAAGAAGATCAAGATGTAAGTTTGCATTACAATCGTTGAAATAAAGTTTGCAATGCACGTCATTTTTATTGCCTTTCTAATTTAAATGTATAAATTTATTTGCAAAACACCATAAGAATGAAAACAAATTTAAATGGTAAGTATTATATATATATACACTACTATGGTGAAATTAAAGGTACAGTCTACCATAGTTTTTTTATTGTTTAAAAAGATAGATAATCCCTTTATTGCCCATTCCCCAGTTTTGCATAACCAACACAGTTATATTAATAAACTTTTTACTTCTGTGAGTGCATTGTATCTAAGCCTTTGAAGACTGCCCCTTTATTTTAGTTCTTTTGATAGACCTTACATTTTAGCCAATCATTGCTGACCTTACATTTTAGCCAATCATCACGGGAGTGAGCACAATTTTATCTATATGACACACATGAACAAGTGCTGTCTAGCTATGAAAAACTGTCAAAATGCACTGAGATAAGAGGCATCCTTCAAGGGCTTAGAAATTAGCATATGAGCTTACCTAGGTTTAGACAAAGAATACAAAAAGAACAAAGCAACGTTGATGATAAAAGCAAATTGGAAAGTTGTTTAAAATTGTGTGCTCTATCTGAATAATGAAAGTTTAATTTTGCTTAGACTGTCCCTTTAAAGGGATTGTTAAGTCAAAATTTAAATGTCATGATTTAGAAAGAGCACACCATTTTAAACAACTTTCCAATTCACTTCCATCTAAATGTGCATAATCTTTTTATATGCATACTTTCTGAGGCAACAGCTACTAATGAACACAGGATATATATATATATGTATTTTGTAATTTACTGATGGCTGTCACATGATGCATTACAAAGGAAAATGCAATTAACTTTGACATTTGTCAGAAAACAAAAATCTACTACTCATTTCAAATTCAAACAAAGTGCTTTTGTATTATGAATTTATTGATTATATAATTCTACTGTGTTTAGTGGTCCTTTAAATACAAAACAATTCAATATAGATTCACGCCTATGGGCTCCATGTACTAAGCAGTGTAAGCTGCGTTCGAGCCTTTTCGGGTGCAAACCTGCTTCCCGCAATCTAAGAAGCACCAGTTGCCCAAGAGAAGAAGCAGCATTACGCACTCAACCGAGTGTGTATCGTTACATAAGGGAAGCTAACTTACAGGGTCCTTTGTCCATACACCACGAAGCCTTGCGGACAGGTTCTCAAGGTGAGAACCATGTCCGCCAGCTTTAGTATTAGTATTCTCATGTTCTACTGCAGAAACATAATGAATGCTCCATGTGATCATCTGGTGTTTCGATGGCAATCTTTTCTTTTCTTTGTGGATTTAACAATACTCCTCATAGAACTGGTGAGTCAGTTAATGTTCAGATGGGCTTTATTAAATACTAGGCAATAAGCCTGCTCAGAGGGCAGTCTATTTAAAAAAAAACTCCAACCCCCAAAGCTAAAATTACAAAAATAAAAAATGTAAAATTACAGAAAAAAATAAACAAAGCTATCCAGAAAAAAAAAATTAAACCTAAACTTCTACCCCTATAAAAAAAAAAAATACCCCCCAAAATAAAAACACCCCCTAATCTAATACTCAACAACCAATAGCGCTTAAAAGTACTTTTGTAGGGCATTGCCCTAAGTTAAACAGCTCTTTTACCTAACTCATTACCCCTAACCGTAAAACAACCACACGCACCATACCCCCAAAGTAAAAAAACTAACACTAAAAAAACAAACAAAATAAAAATAAAATAAATCCTAACATTAAGCCCCAAATAGGTATTCACCGTTCTTTTAGTCCGGTGGAGAAGGTCTTCTTCCAGGCGGCTCCATCATCTTCTATCTTCATCTGGAGCGGAGGTGTGGAGCTGTGGATTTTCAGCAGCGGTCCTCATCGGCGACGCGGAGCGGAGGTGTGGAGCGGTCTTCCTTGACTTGTGGATCCTCAGCAGCGTGGATCCTCAGTGCCATGGAGGCGTTTCTTCATCCAATGTCGAGGACCGCTGCCATTGAAGACTGCCGCTGAGAATCCACTCACTGGTGAAGCCAGCCCCACACGTCCGCTCCGCGCCGCCTTCGCTCCAGATGAAGATAGAAGATGATGGAGCCGCCTGGAAGAAGACCTTCTCTGCCGGACTTCAGGAACGGTGAGTACCTATTTGGGGCTTAGTGTTGGGATTTTTTATTTATTTTTTAAGATTAGGGATTTAATGGGCTGAAAAAGAGCTGATTGCCCTTTTAAGGTCAGTAAAAGAGCCGAATGCCCTTTTAAGGGCAATGCTCATACAAATGCCCCTTTAGGGGCAATGGGTAAATTAGTTTTTTTAAGTGTTAGTTTTTTTTATTTTGGGGGCTTTGATGGGTGGGGGGTTTACTGTTAGGGGGATTTAGTAATTTATAAATGTAAATGAGCTGTTTCACTTACGGCAATGCCCTACAAAAGACCCTTTTAAGGGCTATTGGTAGTTTAGGGGGTGTTTTTATTTTGGGGGCAGGCTTTTTTATTTTCATAGGGATTAGTTTTTTTTTTTAATTTTAGATTATTTTTTGTAATTTAATTTTAAGTTTTATTTAAGTGTAACTTAGTATTGGGGTTAATTTAGGGGGTGTTAGGTTAGGGGGCTTAGTAATTAAATTAGTTATTTTGTGTTTTGGGGTTTGGTGGTTTAGGAATTAAAGGGAAAGTCAACACCAGAATTTTTGTTGTTTAAAAAGATAGCTAATCCCTTTATTACTCATTCCCCAGTTTGGCATAACCAACACAGTTATATAAATACACTTTTTACCTCTGTAATGACCTTGTATCCAAGCCTCTGCAGACTGCCCCCTTATTTCAGTTCTTTTGACAGACTTGCAATCAGTGCTCACTCCTCGGTAAATTCACATGCGTGAGCTCAATTAAATCTTTATGACACACATGAACTAACACCTTCTAGTGGTGAAAAAACATTCAGATTATAGGTGGCCTTCAAGGTCTAAGAACTTAGCATATGAACCTTCTAGGTTTAGCTTTCTACTAAGAATACCAAGAGAACAAAGCAAAATTGGTGATAATAGTAAATTGGAAAGTTTTTTAAAATGACATGCCCTAATTAAATCATTAATATTTTTGGACTTAAGTGTCCCTTTAATAGGTTAATTAGGTGTATTGCGATGTGAGGGGTTGGCGTTAAGGAGTTAGTATTTTAATTATGTTATTTGCGGATTAGGGGTTGATTACTTTATTATTTTGCGATGTGGGAGTTTGCGGTTTAGGTGTTTGTTAATACTTAGTGCGGGAGGTTAGGTTTTTTTGTTATACTTTGTGTGGGCGGGTAGTTTTTTTTTTTATACTTTGTGCGGGCGGTAACGTGTTTTTTATTTATTTAATGCCAGCGGTTACATGTTTTTTTCAATATTTCGTGCGGGCGGTTGCGTGTTTTTTTAAGGCTTTTTTTAAGGCTTTGGGTTTGCCAACGCTGCATCCAGGTGGATTCTTTTGGCTGCGCGCACAGCCAACATTCTTTTGGCTGCCTCGCGCAGCCAACATTCCTTTGTGGATACGTGTGCAACTGGTGACACAGACGTGTTACAAGCGTGATTATAGTATAGATGGTGCATTATGTTTTGTTTTATGATGATCCCTCACAAAAATTCCAAGTTTAGCAATCATTAGTTTTTTTAATGCAGCTTACAAATATGATTCAATAAAACAACCATACTGTTCAATAACCTAATGCTTAAACCTTTATATGCATTACCAGTAATTAGCTTTAGGAATGTAAACTTTATTAGGATATAAACATAATGGTACAACACATTTTCTAGTTTTAAAGGGACACTGAACCCAATTTTTTTCTTTTGTGATTCAGATAGAGCATGCAATTTTAAGCAACTTTTTAATGTACTCCTATTATCAATTTTTCTTCGTTCACTTGCTATCTTTATTTGAAAAAGAAGGCATCTAAGCATCTTTTTTGGTTCAGTACTCCGGGCAGAACTTTTTTATTGGTGGATGAATTTATCCACCAACCAGCAAGAACAACCCAGGTTGTTCACCAAAAATGGTCCGGCATCTAAACTTACATTCTTGCATTTCAAATAAAGATACCAAGAGAATGAAGAAAAATTGGTAATAGGAGTAAATGAGAAAGTTGCTTAAAATGTCATGCTCTATCTGAATCACAAAATAAAAAATTTGGGTTCAGTGTCCCTTTAAGGTCTCTGCCTTCCAATTCAGACATTTTTGGATAGACTATACAGAATATGCAGAAACTTTTCACAGAAATATCTATATAAAATCATTCAAGTTAAAAATACTGCAACCCCCTTCCACTCTGTAGTCATTCAGAAAGTGAAAGGAAAAAAAGTGAAAGATTAAAATATAACTTAAACTGATTTATGGTAAACATACCGCTGTTCCTTCACTTGCATCCTATACTGTATTTAGGAGATTGAAGATGAATCCAGATTCCTCTAATTGTCTAATTGTTGCGTGCCCCACAAGCTGGACGCCAGATGGGGCATGCAAAGATTGGAGTAAGCCAGATATATCCATATCATAGGAAGCTGATTTACTCCAACTTAAAAAAACTCCAGTCCTTAGGATAACAAAGGAATCAAGCATATTTCTGAATTCTTAGTAATCAAGAAGTGACTAATGCACAAGAAATTGCCTTATGAATTATTAATGCTCAGAATGCCATACATTGTTGACACAATATGGGTTGAATGCTCTTCTGCTGTTAAAAACAGTCAAGTTGGAAAAGTTTCAATGCTGACTTAAAAGTAAGGATCAATGTAGCTAAAGGCTAGCTAATGTAATATCTAGAAAATTAATACTCAAAGGTTCCCATTCATAGGTAAATCCTATTCCAGCATCTCTATTATTCAAGAAATCCACAAAGTACTTGGCCTGTGCCTCAATTGACCTCCATACAAATATGAGGTCATTGATGAATCTCTTATAGAATTGGATGGAGGCAAGGAAAGGATTACAATCTCCATAAATATAATAACGTTCAAACCAACCCATAAAAATGTTTGCATATGCGGGGGCAAATTTAGCCCCCATGGCGGTACCCCATTGTTGCAGATAAAAAATATCATCAAAACTAAAATAATTATGCTCCAAGAAAAACTTAGTAACTCTTAAAACAAAATGTATAGCAGTGATATACATGCCTCCATCCAGCTCCAAAAAGAATCTCAGGGCTTCCAGACCCTTATCATGTGGAATGCTCGAATAAAGTGATGCCACGCATGGTTAGCCAGCTCTGACTCTCAATGTCACTTAATAGTTCAAGAACATGGCCCACGTGTACTTTCTGTCTCTTTGTGCTGAAAAGAGATTTAAAAAGCATGTGATAAGAGGCAGCCCTCAAAGGCTTAGAAATTAGCATATGAGCCTACCTATGTTTAGTTTAAACTAAGAAAAGAGAAAAAAGCAAAATTGCTGATAAAAGTAAATTGGAAAGTTGATTAAAATTAAAAGTCCTATCTGAATAATACATGTTTAATTTATACTAGACTGTCCTTTTAAGGTGGCGGTAACAATTGTGAGGTGGGGGAGGGAAGAGAGCTGTTTGAAGGGGGTCAGGGAGGGATCAGGGGGTGGGATGTGTTAGGTGGGAGGCTGATCTCTACACTAAAGCTAAAATCAACCCTACAAGCTACCTAATTAACCCCTTAACTGCTGGGCATAATACAAGTGAGGTGCACAGCGCCATTAAGCAGCCTTCTAATTACCAAAAAGCAAGTTAACATTTTTTTTTTATTTGATCGCATTTGGTGGTGAAATGGTGGCATGAAATATATCAAAATGGTAAAAGGTTTGGAATTAGCAAAGTGCTACTTGTACTTATTGCCCTATAACTTGCAAAAAAGCAAAAGAACATGTAAACATTGGGTATTTCTAAACTCAGGACAAAATTTAGAAACTATTTAGCATGGGTGTTTTTTGGTGGTTGTAGATGTGTAACAGATTTTGGGGGTCAAATTTTTTTTCAATTTTTTCATCATATTTTATAATTTTTTTATAGTAAATTATAAGATATGATGAAAATAATGGTATCTTTAGAAAGTCCATTTAATGGTGAGAAAAACGGTATATAATATGTGTGGGTAACTGGGTACAGTAAATGAGTAAGAGTAAATGTACAGCTAAACACAAACACCACAGAAATGAAAAAACAGCGCTGGTCCCAAACGGTAAAACAATTGAAAAAATGGTCTGGTCACTAAGGGGTTAAAATTGCATGTTCTTTCTAAATCATAAAAGAAAAAAATTGGGTTTCATGTCCCTTTAATAACCAGGCTACACAAATGACTGATAGATTCAAAAGCAAAATAAACAGCTGTAAAAGAATCTGTTGTCATGCAAATATATTTATTACACTTAACTACTTCTCTGTGTTATATAAATTACTAGAATTCATTGTTTTTTTATGTGTTCACTTCTAGGATGTTGCAAGGCTGGTGTTGCAAATTCTGCACAATGCATTACAGACTCAGACTGCAGCATCAAGGAGTCAGTAACATGTGGCTTCCTGGCACATTATGAAAGCTATTTTATGACTAACATTTACTCCTTTACATCCTAGTATTAATATATTCGTGTAAAGTTAACCCTTTAGCCAACTGCTGCAAGGGCCAATCTTTATTGCCTAGAAACAGGCTGCATTCATCTTTGGAAATCAACAGGTTAATAAAGGAATAAACAGATAGCAAATCTGAAAGAAACTTTTGCTGTTTTTGGTATAATTAATGTACTATAATGACCACAATTGCAGCACACGCAATTAAGACGGCATTTGCACAATAACTAAACTGTATTTTACTTTGTACGTAAAAGTAAAAAATGCTTCCAGTGTAAAACAAAAAAAAAAGACAAACAAACTTGTTTATCATAAACATTATTCTATCTACAGACTCTATACGTTCGCATAAAGTCAGTGAAAAGATTCTTAGCAAGGGGAGGTAAATGTTAGAAGGAACAGCCTGAGATGAATAGCGTATTCTGATTGGCTGAGCATCAACAACGTCATGTGAGCTTTTAGTGGTGATTGGCTGCTAGATGTGGGTGTTTATTATATGACATTCTTGACTTTCGTTTTTGTCAGAGCTGTTAACTGATCAGGAAGAGGATCATTCTGTAGCAGTACAGGGATTCCCAGATCCAGTCTTCTAATTTTTCTGCAAATACCTGCTAAGGGATCCCGTCTATATTACCAGGTGAGTGGCTGGAATATAAATCTGTACTTATGTGCATCAGTGATTAATGTGTGGTCACTGCTTAAGGGAACTTAAGCAGATGAAGGGAACATTGTGAGTTTAGCGTTTTCTCAGCCATATTATTTTAATACACACATTTGTATGAGGGCCTGAGGGCTGCCAACAATACTGCAATGACACAAGGAGAGACACATTCTGTGGGTTGTAATCGTAGTTTTCCCATAGACTTTTCCCAGGCAGTACTTAAACATGAGCTCTGCTCACCCATATTGATACATAGTTGTATATACATTTGTAACTCTATGTGTTACATAGACACTTAAAGGGACCCTGCTAATACAAATTAGACAGCACAAAATGCACTATGGCTGAGAAAATAATGCTCATACAACACAGCTTTAAAGGGACAGATCACAGCACCTGCACATTCAAACACAATCTTAAAGGGACAGAAAACAGTATTCACAAACAAACAAAACTCACATGCTGTAAAATGACAGCTCACCCCATGCTCAGACAGTCTTGAAGAGACAGGCACACAAAGACAAAGCACACAGCCTTTAAAGGGACAGCTCACACCACACACACACTCTTAAAGGTACATACAATTTACAATTCACAGAGCCTTAAAGTAATAGTCCAAACATCACACACATATACACCTTCAAAGGAACAGTACATACACACAAACACAATGTATACAGATTTAATAGAGCAGCTCACACTGTCTTAAAAATACAGGCACACGCTTGTGTACACAGCCTTTATTATTATTATTATTATTATTTTTATTATTATTATTATTATTATTATCGGTTATTTGTAGAGCGCCAACAGATTCCGCAGCGCTATAAACAAAGGGGGAGTACAAAACAAAACAATTATAGGGTAGAGGGCCCTGCCAAGAGTTGCACTGTTGTAGTCAGCTCTTAAGAAGGTGATCTACAAACAGCTGGACTTGTAGGCTTACATCAGGGGATTGCAGTGGAGGAGAGGAACTGGTATTAGGAAAGGTTAGCGTAGGTTGTATGCGTCCCTGAACAGTAGAGTCTTTAGGGAGCACTTGAAGCTTTTAAAACTAGAAGAGAGTCTTGTGGAGCGAGGCAGAGAGTTCCACAAGATGGGAGCCAGTCTGGAGAAGTCCTGTAAACGGGAGTGTGATGAGGTGACAAGAGAGGAGGAGAGTAGGAGGTCATGAGCAGAGCGAAGGGGACGGGAGGGAGAGTATCTGGAGACAAGGTCTGAGATGTAGGGGGGGGCAGTGCAGTTGAGGGCTTTGTATGTAAGAGTGTGAGTTTTGTGTTTGATCCTAGAGGCAAGAGGAAGCCAGTGAAGGGATTGGCAGAGAGGCACAGCAGATGAAGAGCGACGTGTAAGGAAGATGAGTCTGGCAGAGGCATTCATTATGGATTGTAAAGGAGCTAGGCGGCAGGTGGGGAGACCAGAGAGGACAGAGTTGCAGTAATCAAGGCAGGAAAGAATGAGAGAGTGGATTAAAATCTTAGTTGTGTCTTGTGTAAGGAAGTGTCTAATTTTAGAGATGTTTTTAAGGTGGAAGCGGCAGGCTGTAGCCAAGGACTGAATGTGAGGAGTGAAGGAAAGATCTGAGTCAAATGTGACCCCAAGACATCGGGCTTTCGGGGTAGGGGTAATGATGGAGTTGTCGACAGTTATAGAGATATTGGGGGTGGAGATTTTGGAAGAAGGGGGGAGAATGAGGAGCTCAGTTTTGGAGAGATTTAGCTTGAGGTAGTGAGAGGACATCCAGGAAGAGATGTGAGAAAGACAGTTACTGACACGGGTTAGCAAGGAAGGAGATAGGTCTGGTGCAGAGAAGTAGATTTGGGTGTCATTGGCATACAAATGATATTGGATACCGTGGGACTTAATTAGGGAACCTAGTGATGACGTATAGATTGAGAAGAGAAGGGGACCAAGGACAGAGCCTTGCGGTACTCCGACAGAAAGTGGTGACGGGGCAGAGGAGGCCCCAGAGAAGGCTACACTGAAGGTACGGTTTGACAGGTAGGAAGAGAGCCATGAAAGGGCTGTGTCACAGATGCTGAAGGATTGGAGGGTTTGGAGCAAAAGATGGTGGTCGACAGTGTCAAAGGCTGTGGACAGATCAAGGAGGATAAGCAGAGAGAAGTGGCCTTTTGATTTAGCTGTAAGTAGGTCGTTGGTGACCTTAACAATAGCTGTCTCTGTGGAGTGATAGGGACGAAATCCAGATTGCAGCGGGTCAAGTACTAGTGCTGAGGGAGAGGTTGAAAATGTGTGTTAGTATAGGGGTAAGGGTAGCAGAGAGAGAGGGGAGCAGCTGTGAGGGGATAGGGTCAAGGGGACAGGTAGTGAGGTGAGAGCGCAGTATAAGTGCCGAAACTTCTTCCTCAGTAACAGGGGAGAATGAACTAAGCCTTTAAAGGGACAAATCACACCAAATGCACACCCAAACACAGTCTTAAACATGTTACATTATGCCCTAACACAGAAAACAGGTTTAAAGGGGTAGATCACGCCACCACAATCATTGAGTCTTAAGGGACAGACACAACACATGCAGCCTTTAACGGAACAGATCACACCAAATGAATACCATAACAAGTCTTAAATGGGCAGACCACATAATGCCTGAACACACAAAACACAAAGTTTAAAGGGACTGATAACCCCAGGCATACTTATTCTTAAAGTGACGATACACAAATACTGCACACTCACCCTTAAAGTGAAAGTCAATCCTAGCATTTTACAAACGCTAGGATTGACTATTGAAACAAATAAAGGGGACTTTAATTCATTAAGTATAAGATACTTCATGTAGAAAGCTCCTTTATTTGTTTCAACCGATCACCGTTCTTAGCTGCTACACCTCTTAGCCAATCGCCGTACAGTAAATCCAGCTCCCATGGGCGCCAAGCCGGATTTACTGCACGCCTATTGGCTAAGAGGTGAAAACGTCACCTCTTGGCAAAATTTTTTTTAGCCGTGGGCTGCTGTAGCGGCTAAGAACGGTGATCGATTGAAACAAATAAAGGAGCTTTCTACACTTTATGAATGAAAGTCCCCTTTATTTGTTTCAATAGTCAATCCTAGCGTTTGTAAAATGCTAGGATTGACTTTCAATTTAAAGGTACAACATACACTACACGCAAACAGTTTTAAAGGGACAGTCTACAATAGAATTGTTATTATTTTAAAAGATAGATACTCCCTTTATTACCCATTCCCCAGTTTTGCACAACCAACACAGTTATAATAATAATACATGTTTTACCTCTGTGATTATTTTGTATCTAAGCATCTTCTGACAACCCCCTGATCACATGACTGTGACTATTTAAAAGCTATTGCGTTGCATTTAGTACTGTGTTGTGCTAAATCTTAAATAACTTCCCGGGTGAACACATTGTTATCTATGTGGCCCACATGAACTATCAGTCTCCTGTTGTGAAAAGCAAATACAAAAGCATGTAATTAAGAGTCTGTCAATAGAGCCTTTGGAACAGGCAGAAATTTAATATAAAAGTATATTAATTTAACAATTTTGGTTGTGCAAAGCTGGGGAATGTGTAGTAAAGCCATTATCTATCTTTTTAAACAATAACAATTTTTGTGTAGACTGTCCCTTTAAAGGGACACTGAACCCAAGTTTTTTATTTTGTGATTCAGATAGCGCATGCAATTGTAAGCAACTTTCTAATTTACTCCTATTATCAATTTTTCTTCGTTCTCTTGCTATCTTTATTTGAAAAAGAAGGCATCTAAGTTTCTTTTTAGTTCAGAACTGTGGACATCATTTTTTTATTGGTGGATGAATTTATCCACCAATCAGCAAGGACAACCCAGGTTGTTCACCAAAAATGGGCCGGCATCTAAACTTACATTCTTGCATTTCAAATAAAGATACCAAGAGAATTTGATAATAGGAGTAAATTAGAAAGTTGCTTAAAATTTCATGCTCTATCTGAATCACAAAAGAAAAAATGTGGGTTCAGTGTCCCTTTAACGGTAAAGGCATGCACACACAGTGCACACAGTTTTAATGCACTCCCAAGGACAGTCTTAAAGGGTAACATCAAAGTATGCACACAGTATTAAAGAGACAGCCCACACCATGTGTGTCCTTAAAGGTACAGGGGACACAAAATGCACACAGCTTTTTATAGAACAGATAATGCCAGATGCACACCCAAACAGTGTTAAAGGGACAGATCATGGTATGCCTGAACACACATCTAGGGCAAGATAACATATGCAGTTTATGATTAGCTAGCTAAAAAATGCAAGGGTTTTAACAAATATGGTTACATCATAAGTAAATAACAGTTACACATTAGAATTGTAGGTTTTACTGTGTTTGACAATACATAAAAAAAAGGCAAAGGTCAGGGATGAACTAGATACATTCCCAATGTTTACAATGAGTTGTGTACATACATTCATATATTTGGCCTACCAGGATTTAAGTATTTACTGATACTAGCTGGAATGCAAGAACTTAAACAAGGATAGAAAAAGATTAGATTTAGAAAAATTAAACACACACTCAGAACTAGCTACATTTTATGGCCCCATTAACCAGACTGGCCTCTCCTGACTAATAATGCCCGCATACAAATTAACCCATTCAGACCTCACAAGGCACTGCAAAAAATCGAGACAGATATTGCTTATTATTTTCAACACTAACATAGAACCACGAAAATCGGTATCACATATTCAGCGCAAGGACTTAAGTGGCGAAAAGGGAGAAATTTTACTCCATTTTCACCTCACCACACATAGGTAGGCGCAGCAAGCCTTGCGCTGAGTATGTGAGCACCATAACCCCCTGAAAATAGTAACTAACACCTAACGCATACACAATATCTATCTACCTGTCAACCGTCATCCCCCACCGCAATAACTAATTAACTTTTAACCCCTAATCTGCCAACCCCCACATTGCAAAACATCTAATTAACCTATTAACCCCTAAACCACCATCACCCCACAATGCAATATACCTTAATAAACTGTTAACCCCTAATCCACCATTCCCATATCGCAAAGTACCTATTAAAACTATTAACCCCTAAACTGCCACCCCACACAACAAAATAATCCTAATGAAACTATTAACTCCTAAACCTCCAAACCCACACAACGCAAATAACTAAACTACAACCCCCCCTAACCTAACACCCCCTAAATTAACCCCAATTACCTACATTTAAAAATACTAAGCTACAATTAAAATAAAAAAACTAACAATACTTAAAAATAGAAAACCTAACATTAAATTAATCTAAGATTACAAAAAATAAAAAAATTCTAACATTACATCTATACTATAATTGCGTTTGTAATGTTTGTCGCTGTCGGCAGTTGCGCACGCATCCTCAACGGAATGTTGGCAGCGCAAGGACAAAATAATTCACCTGGATGCAGCAAAGCTGCATACAAGTGAATTCCGAAAATGGCAGGGTGTTGAACCCTGCCATTTTCGGAATCCACCGGTATGCAACGAAGGCAAATGGAGCATTACGAAAGCAACAACTAACCGCCCACATTAAAATATTAAAAAAAAATAAAAATCTAACCGCCCGCATCAAGTATTAAAAAAAACAAACAAAAAAAACCAAACCGCCCGCATCAAGTATTTAAAAAACAAAACACCGCCCGCACGAAATATAACAAAAAAAAAATCCTACACAAAGTATTAACTCCTAAACAGCAAAACCCCCACATTGCTAGATACCTAATTTCCCTATTAACCCCATAACTGCAAAACCTCTACATCGCAATAAACCTATTTTCCCTATTAAATCTTAAACCGCAAAACCCCCACATTGCAATAAACCAAATTAATTTATTAATCCTTTAAACCGCCAAAATGCAAATAACTAACACCCCCTAACCTAACACCCCATTAAATAAATCCACATTACTTAAACTAATACATTTTAAAGTTATAAAAAAGGCTAACGTTACAGAAAAAAAAAAATCAAATTACCAAATGTAACAAAATTAAACCTAATCCCTATGAAAATAAAAAAGACCCCCAAAATAAAAACAAACAGACAACATAAAAACTCTAAGAATAAACTACCAGTAGCCCTTTAAAAGGACTTTTTGCAGGGCATTGCCCCAAGATAATCAGCTCTTTTACAAAAAATATACAAAGTCCCACCTAACATTAAACCCCCACCCCCCAAAATAAAAGAACCTAACACTAAAAAACCTAAACTACCCATTGCCCTTAAAAGGGCATTTGTTTGGGCATTGCCCGTAAAAGGGCATTTAGCTCTTTTACTGCCCATCCCTAATCTAAATAAAACAACCCCCCTTAAAAATTCCAAAGTCTAACCCCCAGGTTGGTACTCACGGTTCCTGAAGTCCGGCGGAGAAGGTCCTGTTTCAGGCGGTGAAGTCTTCTTCCAAGTGCAACCTCTTCTTCTTCCAGGAACATCCTGCGCGGAGCGGAGCTGAAGACCGTGGAGCTGAAGACCGGCGACCCTGGAACTGCAGACCGGCGACCGCGGAGCCATGGAGCGTGGAGGATCCTCTTTGTACGATCTCCGCCGTACTATGAATAGTGAATTCAAGGTGCACGATTAAAGATGGCGTCCCTTGAATTCCTATTGGCTGATTTGATTCTTCAAAATATCGGTTAATAGGGTAATTTAGGTTTATTGCGATGTGGGGGTATAGGGGTTAATAGGGTAATTAGGTGTATTGCGATGTGGGGGTTTTGCGGTTTAGGGGTTAATAGGGTAATTTAGGTTTATTGCGATATGGGGGTTTTGCGGTTTAGGGGTTAATAATATATTTAAGATAGTAGTCCATTAAAATTATAGTATTGCTACAACTGTAGCTTAAATATTTATATAAAAGAAGAGTTACAAAATAGGTTGTTTCTACATCTGTAGTTTAAAAAAAATTATTAGACTGCCCTCTGGGCAGGCTTAACAACTAGTAAAATAATAAACCAAATGATCAAAATTAAAAAAAATGGGATCGCCAGCTCGATGCATGCTCTCTTCAGGCACCTACTGCATCGCCAACGGAACTCGGCATACCTCCGTGTCCTACCGCGTCACGCCACCAACAGCTCCAATTACAGCTTCCACGTGGGTAGTGACATCATCAAAAGTCAAAGTTCACCCGCTCCGGTATTAAGGTGACAATACGGCAAGAAAAAGCTGGTTAAAGTAAACATCAGAGAAAGCAGGATATCTTGCATGTTAAAAAATCCATTATTTATTTCCAAAAATTAAAAACGGTTCACAGTATAAAACCAAGGGGGACGCAGCACAGGCAGGCTTATGCGTTTCAGCTTGTAGCCTTAATCATAGCCTAATGTACACAATCTGACATTCAAATTAAAAAGGTAGAAGATCGTTCCTATAGGTTAAACATTACACACCTCCCTTGCAAAGATGACTAACTCTTCACATTCTATGCCAAACTCAATTCTTCATATTGAGTAACTGGGCACTATGAGAATACCGTTTGTCAAAAAATGCACAATTATTCTCAAATAAATAGTGATAGCTGCACTAATATTTACACAATATTATGCAATAGCACAACATTCATCATAAAGAGACCTGTGTCAGACATATGGATATAAAGTTTATATTTTTATAATAATGTAAATAATTGCAACAATAATATCTACAGAAGGGAACCAGAGAACGTAAATAGCAACAAATATTTAAAGGGACAGTCTAGGCCAAAATAAACTTTCATGATTCAGATAGAGCATGTAATTTTAAACAATTTTCCAATTTACTTTTATCACCAATTTTGCTTTGTTCTCTTGGTATTCTTAGTTGAAAGCTTAACCTAGGAGGTTCATATGCTAATTTCTTAGACCTTGAAGCCCACCTCTTTCAGATTGCATTTTAACAGTTTTTCACCACTAGAGGGTGTTAGTTCACGTATTTCATATAGATAACACTGTGCTCGTGCACGAGAAGTTATCTGGGAGCAGGCACTGATTGGCTAGACTGCAAGTCTGTCACAAGAACTGAAAAAAGGGGCAGTTTGTAGAGGCTTAGATACACGATAATCACGGAGGTTAAAAGTATATTATTATAACTGTGTTGGTTATGCAAAACTCGGAAATGGGTAATAAAGGGATTATCTATCTTTTAAAACAATAAAAATTCTGGTGTAGACTGTCCCTTTAAATCAATAAGGGTTCCTATGGAAATAAACATATGTATAAGGGAACTAAGCCTCACACTTTGACAAACGTAATTGCAGCCCCCCCTTGGTCTATGGACCCTCCCAATGGCACATCATTTGAAAGTTTTTAAATCGCCATTATGTTCCAACACAAAATGTTTGACCAAGGGAGTGGATGATCTGCCTACACTAATAGAGGAAAAATGTTCCCTAATCCTTGTTTTCACATCTCTAGTTGTGAGTCCTACATATTAATATTATTATTATTATTATTATTATTATTAGGCCAAGCACTATAGTGCTGGACACCTATTGTTTTTGCTCAGATTATTATTATTATTATTATTTTTATTATTATTTTTCCTCCATTTTTTAAAAAAAAGCTTATAATAACAACAGCATAACTCAAAAACTCATGAAACTTGGCACAGTGCTAGAGATTTATGCTGTGCATAATCCTATGCAACATAAATCTCAAAGGTCATGTGATCTAACAGCCATATTGCTTTTTGCAACAAATTTCGACAAACGCTTGAAAATCTTCTTCTCCGGAACCGCTTACATTACACTTGTGAAACTTGCTATGTGCATTGCTGTACTGACCTAGAATAAAGTTTGTTCAAGAGAAGTTTTTTAGTCACATGATCTAGCTGCCATTTTGAAAAGTGCGAAAATCTTTAAACATCTTCTTCTCTGCAACCGCTAAGTACAATGAAGTGCAATTTTCTTTTTTTTATTAATCAAAGTTTTTTTATTATGGTATTTAGCAATACATTAGTCATAACATGCCAACATGAATATCATCTTCATTATATGATGACAGATGACAGACATAAGATGAAAAAAAACAAAAATAATACAGGATAAACCTCAGGATTAACAAAACCGAACATCCAGATAAGACTTGTCATCAACCAAAAAGTGTAGCTTATATAAAGAACTAAACATAGCTTGAGTATAATATGGTAAGAACCATTCTGATGGCAGATATGATATATTAGGGTACTGTTATGTTATACACTTATATATTACAAAGATCACCTTGATACCTTAAAATTTAACATACTATATGGCTAGTACATCATTCATATACACAGTTCAGTTTTCACGTTGATACCTTAAGATTTTAATTTTTATTTAGTATTACTATAATACCTCTTTATCTGGGTACTCTACCTACTAGAATGATACTGTAACTTATACAGTTTAGAGCATATACCAATATTATGAGAGGTATGATTCTCAAGCATCTAGTCACCAATCTCACTTATTAAAATGGCAAGCAGAAGTCTCTCAACATTGTTAAACCAAGAGAAGGATGTGAAGAAGATGAAAACAAACATAAACTAAAAAGTACAAAAATGTGTTCATAACCTTCTGATGCGAAAGTGAGAATAAAGAATTGTTAACCAGCGAATGATGATATAAGAACATCAATGTGAGTAAGGCGCCCTTGTCGTCTCGTCATATTAGGCCCAGTAGCCAATTGGAAAGCCTTAGGAGATTTAGGTGGGGGACAATACGAGTACATAGAATGCTGAAAAGTATTTGTCGCAGTGTTATCATTACGCCCATGATATCCAGGACTCAACTACAAAAGTCTACCGGAGCCATCCCACTATTCCCCCCACTATTACATGGTCCCAAAAGCACCAACAATAAAGTATTTCTCAAGCCACTCTCATGTATATAAAACTGGAGAGTTGCATGAACCCTTAGTATATCTCTTCCACCCATATCTAACAGAGGTTATTGATGCTGGTTTACCCAAAAATTTAAATTATAGAGGAGAGGAGCTGTCTAATCCTATAGGGGGTATGCTTGGGCACCAAATTTTGGAGGATAAGAGTGCGTATGTATTAGGTCACTATGTAGTAAGCCTTTAGGACTCTATGCTAGGGATTCTAGGGTATAGTTCTGTAGACTCCCTGCCCCGGCCGTAGGCAGATGGGCCCACACTCAGTGAAGCGGACTCTATAGTCTCCACTCATTTTCGAAATATAATACAATTTATAAATAAACCCTAAACCTAGCTACATTCCAAAAGTTAGTTCCAACTTACCCTCAATTCCCAGAGACTGTTGTCAGGACGTAGAATAACCAGCCGTATTAACACTGGTATCTAGCTTATGTGAAATACGCAAACTCTCAAAAATGTACTATGTTTGAGCTGACAGTTTTCTGCAAGCCATATACACAGCTTAGCACTATAAGTACCCCCCACAAGGTTCAAAACATTGCTTAATCATAAACGATATAAGTAAAACAATTCCTCTTAATTTGCCCTATAATTTAGTGACATCTCCCTCCTGACACAATGTAGTATAGTAGGTGTAAACTATGTCTGAGTACAGTCATACTATGAACCTATCCACATGTATATAAAAACATTGGGTAGAAATACTCTATTGTGAACCAAAGTATATTCCAGTTCCGTTAATATATCTCACTAGGGTTTTGCAGTATGTTAGACCACCTATTATGGGTCTATAATAAGTCCAGAAAGTTGTGCTTGTAGGGATGAAGAGGCCTACGCCATAACAACAGCAGCCGACCTATGTACTTGTAAATGATTTAGCCCCTCAATCAAGTCATATTCACCTCTCCCAGACTTATGGTGTATAGATGTCTGCCACCTGGATCCCATGAAAAAACTGTAGCAGCTGGTAAATTTTGCAACCTCTGCCCGTTACAACCAACCCAATTTATAAATGCCGGAGTGTAACTCTTGTACTGGGACCTGCAGAAAAGCTGAGTTGGAGATCCAAATAAAAGCGGGTCAGGTGGGCTCGACTTGCATAGAAAAGCTTGTTGCCTGACGATGTTAAATTGAACGTTCTTGGTCTGAACTTGCAGTGACTCCGGATTAGCTCCATTTTCCTGTTTGGGAGCACAGAAGATCTGTACCTGCTGTAACATAGACATCCTTGCCTCCGATTCTGAGGTATAAGCTCCTCTCCTAGTCTCCAACATGTCAAGTTTCTCCTCGCCAATTCGAGGTGTTAGGGAGGTATCCTCTGTATGATCGATACGAGTAGCGTATCTGATCTCTAACATCAGAAGGGCCATGTGGGAATCCACCCATCTCACAATCTTGGCAATTAAGTCCGGTATATTAGTCATCATGGCGGTTATATAGAGATCGACTTGGTCACCTCACAAATGCTGGTAATAGCAGATATATAGTTAATTGGTAAGGATAGTGGCAGGTTAATACTGCCTACCTCGATTACAAAGGTAACCGAGGGGGGGTCCAGATGTGAGTACTGAAATTCTGGCCTTCCTCCATAGCTAACACGTTTAGGGTTTAATATATGCAATCATAATAATAAAGGTATCTTACAGCTCCTTGTAATCTCCTCTGTTGGTTTCCTTTGTGGGGAAGTAGGAGGACTATTAATGGAGAGGATTTACTATTAATTGTGATTAATTGTTAGAAAAGCTTGAGGAGCTTTTCCATTATGCTGCTGATCCACGCTCAGGACACGCCCCCATGAAGCACAATTTTGCACATATGCTCTTTGCAAGGTCATCTACCAAGATTGTTCAAACTGCAGATTTTCCATGGCCAACATGGCCGCTATGAGCCATTCGCCTTTTTATCGCTGTTAAATTGCGTAAATTTGCACTTTATGCTTTATGTTTACACTATTTAACTATATTACAATGTATAGACACATGATTACACATAGTCATGACCCTTAAAGGCAATATTATAGTAAAAATTTGCACTGCGCAGTCGCCTTCGGGAAATAAAACATTTGCAAATTTTCATGAAACTTCTGCAAATTGTAGAGGTCTATAGCATTAGTATGTGCAATTTGAAAGCCATACATTGCATCACTTTGCCATTTTGTTTCGTATGTGCTGTTTTTAAAAACTACAATAATCTTCTACTCCAAAACCTCTTATAGAACAGACTTGAAATTTTGTTTATAAAGTCATCTTATGACTAACATTCAGATTTGTTCAAGAGAAGTTGATAGGTCATGTGGTTTGGCAGCCATTTTGAATTGTTAAAAAACGCTTAACAATATTTTTAACCAATAATAAAACAAAAACTGTTTTACAAAAATGCTTTATTTTTGCCATGTTTATTGACATCTATGGTGAGCACTATTGTGCGTAATATGAAGGCTGTATATCACATGATCTGTCAGCCATTTTGTTTTACGCAACAATTTCAAAAAATTATTTCCTCTGCAACCTCTTATGTTAGAACTGTGAAACTTGCTATATAACCTTATATTGTGACCTAGAGTCACAGTTGTTCATGTTGAAGGAATTGGTCACACGCTGTGGCAGCCATATTGGTTTACGTGAACATTTTGAAAATGTATTTTCTTTGCAACCGCTTATGTTAAAGCTGTGAAATTTGCTGTATAACCATATATTGTGAACTAGAGTTAGATCTATTAGTATTGAAAGTATTAGTCATATGCTATAGCAGCCATCTTGAAAAACGCGAAAATTTCGAAAATGTATTTTTTTTTACCAACTGCATGTGTTAGAACTGTAAAAACTTGCGTTAAAGCTTTATATTGTGACTTAGCTGCTTGTATGCCATTGCAAAGGCGATGCACTTGGCCACCTCTATTTCTGCTTGCAGCTATATTTATTATTATTATTATTATTATTATTATTATGTAGGACTCACAACTAGAGATGTGAAAACAAGGATTAGGGAACATTTTTCCTCTATTAGTGTAGGTAGATCATCCACTCCCTTGGTCAAACATTTTGTGTTGGAACATAATGGCAATTTAAAAACTTTCAAATGATGTGCCATTGGGAGGGTCCATAGACCAAGGGGGGGGGCTGCAATTACGTTTGTCAAAGTGTGAGGCTTATTGGATAGTTTCCTTATACATTTTTTTTCATAGCGCTGCGGAACCTGTTGGCGCTTTACAAATACCTGATGATGATGATGATGATAATAATATCAGGTATTTCTAGAGCTCCAACAGGTTCCGCAGCGTTATGAACATAGGTGGTATATAAAAACGATTACAGGTATCAAATTATGTTCCAACACAAAATGTTTGACCAAGAGAGTGGATGATCTACCCACACTAATAGAGGAAAAAATGTTTGCTAATCCTTGTTGAGAGCTGATTGCATTTCTGATGGAGTCGATTTTGTTGTTGAAGTAGCTGGCAAAATCATGGGCTGAGAGAAAAGTTGTGGTGGGGGGGCGGAGAAAAGTATTGAATGTGGAGAACAGACGTTTTGGGTTTGAAGAAAGAGTAGAGATACGAGTGGAGAAGTAATGTTGCTTATATAGGTTAAGGGCAGAATAGTAGGAGTTCAAGATGAACTTATAGTGAAGAAAGTCAGCAGAACTCCGAGATTTCCTTCAGTGTCGCTCAGCAGTACGGGAACATCTGCGTAGGTACCGTGTCAGAGGAGTATGCCAGGGCTGAGGATGAGTGTATGTTTTCCGAGTTATGGTAGGTGGGGCCAGGTTATCAAGGACTGATGTTGGGTGCAGCATATCAGATAAATCACATTTGTAGAGGTACCGTTTAAACAAGAGGTACCGTTTAAACAAGATTCGGTATTGTATATTTTATTTGTCACAAAAGAAGTAAAATCCTTGGACACATTCACAAGGTTTGCACTTATTGTGACCACATTTGTACATACCCTATGTTGTAACCAGGAGTTAGATTGTGTCTCAACTGACCTGAGTTGGGTAGGGGATAGTAAGAACCCTAGAGTGGGTCACATTTTATAGGAACACCTAAGGCCTTCATTAACAAAATCCACTAAGTGACCATCAGCAACAAATAACGAGAAATGTTTACATAGAATGGCACGTACTGTACATCAGGGTACTGTGTGCTATAATTGGTTACAAAGGTTACTCCTTCATTGTTCCCTTTATTACGTCTTATCTCATGGAAAAAATGTGTATTACTGAACACCCACAAAAGAGAATCATCTTTTCTATATATAAGATATTACTTGCTGCTAAATCCCCTAATCCTTATAGGTTTATTAAGACCTGGGAAAATAAACTAGGCAAAAAATATACCCCAAAAAATTGGACCACTATTTTTCGGAACACTACACATTTGGCCCACTCCACACAAACATTAGAAACTAACTATAAAATCATTTTTTGTTGGTACACCACAGAGTAATAAACATATGTTTCCGGGGGCATCTAACAAGTGCTAGAGATGTAATTCTGATAATGGGAAAATGTGCCATATATGGTTGTCATGCCACAAAGTAAGGGATTTCAGGACTGTGATTTTGAGGGAAATAAATACTATCTCATCTAATAACTTTTAATTGTCACCACAAATCTGCTTATTTAATGTGTTAAATGACATAACAAGTGTGATAAAGAAAAAAATCTAGGGCAAATATTATTTAACGCTGCAAAACAATTTATAGCATCCCACTGGAAGTCAGTTGAAATCCCCACCTTGGCCTTATGAAAGGATAGGGTTAAATCTAATATATTGTTAGAAAGATATTATCTTAAAACAAATCGCTTACAAATATAGAACGATCTTGTATTGTATTAGGATTCTTACAAGGGCCTCTAAATTCCAAGTACCACTAGCTAACTAACCTTTTTTTCCACCTCATTCCATCTCATACAGACTAGAGATTCTGAATCCTTATATTAAGATAAAAAGATAC